>NC_134590.1:63720468-64024375 GCF_037038515.1 Microtus pennsylvanicus
TGTTTATAGACACTGTCTACTTCCCTCTCCAGCTGCTGGAGAAAGCCAGATTTCACAGTTTATCACAAAATGCCAGATTTTCTCAGCATGTAATTTAATCTCTTGCTTGGAGGCCTCCATATTACATGGTTATCACAAAATTATTCTTTAATAAAAATGCATGCTTTGTGATCCCCATTTTATTAATTTGGCATGTCATTTCATCCATCACCATAGATGCCAGGAATTCCATTTGTCACAGTTATTGGCTGGCGACCAGCGTGTGCTTGCGCTGCGTCATAGCTCCCCACTCCTAGGCTTCAAGGAGATAGTGTCTTGATTTACAGAGGACGGTGCTGGAATGGTAGCTGTTAGCAATCCTGGCGCTGCTACAGTTTCAAATCATCAGAATGGGGTTGTTGTTTTTCTGACAGAACCATCTTCTCTCCTCCTGGAAATAGGCTGCCTAAAATAGGCATATCTCATCTATCTATCTATCTATCTATCTATCTATCTATCTATCTATCTATCTATCTATCTATCTATCTACAAATCTACACATATCTATATCATATATATTTATATCATCTGTACCTGTGGAAGGCAGGGCAGCAAAGTCCTATGAGCAAGGGACCACCTTCCAGGGGGAGCCTAGGCCCCTCTGGTGGCACCAGAACCTCCAGGAGGGCAAGCTGGATACCTGAGGAGCCACTGACAGTTTGCAGAGTGGCCCCTAATTGCTATCAGTCAAAATAGAAGGTGGATTTGACCATGCAACTCTGTGTTAACATTTTTCATTTTATCTACCTAAATATGATAAATGAGAGAGCTATAATTTATTGCATCAGCAAGGCGATTCTTTTATTATTAACTTTGGTATTGCTGGAGACCTGAAATGCGGGCCTCCCAAACGTAGATGAGCATCCTGCCACCGAGCTAGAGCCTGACCCAATGGTACGATTCTCAGCCAGCCACATGATTTGGAGTGTCTGCCTCTCCCATCTCCCCTGAAACAAGGTTTCCCTCCTCCAGAGTATGAAGGACCTAAGTTCTAGATCCCAGTATCCTGGAAGGTCTGTGATGAGTTGGTTCATGGTGGGAGGCTGTTTGAAAGAAAATAGCCCCCAAAGGGAGGGGCACTATTAGGGAGTGTGGTCTTATTAGAGGAAGTATATCACTGTGAAGGCGGGCTTTGAGGTCTCATATATGCTCAAGATGCCACCCAATATCTTAGACCACTTCCTGTTGCCTGTTCAATATGTAGAACTCTCAGCTACCTCTCCAGCACTATGTCTGCCTTTACACCACCATGTCCCACCATGATGATAATGGACTGAACTTCTGGAACTGTAAGCCACCCAATTAAATGTTTTCTTTTATAAGAGTTTCTGTGGTCATGGTGTCTCTTTATAGCAATAGAAACCCTAACTAAGACAGAGGCAGAATTGGGATCTTGGGGATGGGGAACCTAGGATTCCTGTGTCCTCATCTCATTCCAGAAGCAGGGCCAGGCCTGAACACTGTTCCTTTCTTCTCTATACCCCTTCAGATGGAGCTCTGGACACAGAGTGGTACCCAAAAGGTGGTGGGCAGTAAGAAGGGACTGACCTGCTGCCTTCACTGTGCCTCTCTTGGGCCTGCAACACCCACATGGGAGCCTCACAACTGTCTTCCATAAAGCCCAAAGTGAACCTCGGCAACATCAGGCAAGATGGAAAAACAGAAAACAAAGCCTTTATTAGAGAGATTACATGAGACCTAATTAGGGGAGACCCAGGCCTGGCCAGTTGCTTGCGTTTGGATTTTAGTGTCCCTGTGTCCCTTGTGACACAGATTTTGAGGTGTGGCTCTAGAGACCACTGTGTGCACCTTTCACACATCATGATTTGCGCACATGCTGCAGCCATAAAACAAGAACCTCGTCATCGCAGTGTTACTTCACATCCTCTCTCCCTGATGCTCCTGTGTTCTGGTGTTTCTGCTTCTGTCGTCCTATAAGCTCAATGGAATGATGATGTTTTTTCAGTCAACAGTTTAGAGAAAGGGGCTTTTTCCTAATAGATGATGGTAAATACTCCCTCTTCTTTGCCTCTCCTCTTCCCAACATATATGTGCATTGTGAGCATGTAAGGTGTTGCACGTTCACTTATATATTTAATCTTTGCTTCTCTCATCTCTTCATGCAAACTTAGCTCCAATGACTCCATTCCTTCACCCTCCAGAGCTCTGCTTGTACCTACTGTGCAGGCCTTCTGGAAATGGGTCTTCTTAGCTTTGTCCACCTTTAGTCTTGTTCTGTGAAGATTAGGTCACGCCCTGCACAAAGACACTCCACATTGTTTGGAACAGTGGCTTTCAGGCTGTGCCTTACTCAAGGAAACTCCATTTTAGCTGTGGCACTTGGACCTGTTTTGAGAAGCAAACACAAAGGCAGGATGATTCTGCACCTTGTTCCTGGATGCAGAAGATACAACATGCCCTGCACCACCCAGGAGGTATAGACTGATAAACAACTTACAAGTGAAAAGCTACCACCCACAAACTTCTCAAAGTAGATCAGAAAAAATAAGAACACATGGAGATATTAAAACCTTATCAGAGTGGCTGGAGAGATGGCCCAGCAGTAAAGAGTGCTTGATGCTCTTGCAGAGGACCCAAGTTCAGTTTCCAGCATTAGGTAGCTCACAATGGGCTGTAACTCCTTCTCCAGGGGCTCTGATGCTTCTGGGTTCTGCAGGTACCTGCATACACATGTGCCCATTTATGTAGAGACACACTCACATATAGACAAATAAGTAAATCTTAAAATAACACATTCGATGAACCAGGCCCACGAGCTTGTGGAGCCTATTATAACAATGCTGTCACCTGGAACCCACAAAGAGGAGAGCGTGTGAGAATTCCTGAATCTCCCAGGACTTAAACTCAGTTGATCCCCAGAATTTTACATGGTGCAGTTGAATTTCAAACTGTCCATCTATCATCCACCCGTACCCACCCACCTGTCTTTTCAGAGAGGTCCCACACCTTACCTTGATGGTCCTGAGCTTCTGTGACTCCACTGGACCCTGGAGTTTGGTTTTGCCTCCAGCAGCTAATGTCAATCTTGATTCCTTGTCTTGTCTACCTACCTGCAGTGATGTTTCTGCATCTGTATCAGCTCTCTTCCTTCAGTATGGTCTTTGGGAATCTTGTGGTTTCTTTATTTAACCCTTTTATAGCTATTCTGTACTGTGTGTGTGTGTGTGTGTGTGTGTGTGAGAGAGAGAGAGAGAGAGAGAGAGAGAGAGAGAGAGAGAGAGAGAGAGAGGGCGAGCTGAGATTTAATATAAGTAATAAAGATTGTAATAAAAAAAACTTGTTTGCTGACATCCTGCTGTCAAGGGCAACCAGGAATACTTGCTAAATTTCAGCCACCAAAACAAGGGAGCTTATGAACTGATTACTATTCAGTGCATTATAACATCATGGAAGGGTGTGAACATGCCTGTTTGTGTTTCTGGCACAGTGTGCTCGCAACCCCTTCATTCGTGCTAGAAGTGAGGTTATCTAACACTCCACTGGTCTCTGGTATCTGATAAGATGATGATGGGTGGGCTTGATTGGGGTGCCACAACGAAAATGTAGAGGTCAGAGGACAGTTTCATGGAGTTGTCTCTCTCCTTCCATCTTTCTTGGGTCCCAGGGACTGAATTCCAATGGCCTAGCTTGTACAGTAAACATCTTTACCCACCTAGCCGTTCTTATGTCCAAAGGTCTCCATTTTTAACAGTGAGATTTTCTTTATGTCTCACTTTTCCATAGCTGCTTTTATGATTATTTTTCTTTGCGTTTCAGCAACATGGTTGACCCCCACCCCACAGGGAGTAGTTTTTTTGGGAGCTTATCCCCTTTGGGGTTTGGTGACATTCTTTGGTGCATGGATTGAATTTTTCTACAGCTTTGGTAAAGTCTTTGACCATTCCTCTCTCCATGGGTTATTCTATTCTCTATCCCTCCATGTTTCTGGGTGTCATATTATATTTTATACCCATTAAACCTCTGAGCTTGCCCCTTATATCTCAGATGTCTTTTTAATTTTTTATGCTTTCTCTCCTTTCTTTCATTCCCTTTCTTTCATTTTCTTTCTTTCTTTCTTTCTTTCTTTCTTTCCTTCCTTTTTTCCCTTTCTTCTTCCTTCCTTTTTTCTCCTTTTCTCTCTCCCTCTCTCTCTGTGTATATCAGAGTGTAACTTATGGGAGTCTGTCTCTTGCTCTAACATGTAGATTCTGGGAATTGAACTCAGGTTGTCAAAATTGGTGGCAAGCTCTTAACTTGAAAACCTGACTTGCTTTCTCACTGACCCTCTTTTGTTTATTTGTTTTGTTTTGGCTTCAATTTTTTATTATTAACATTTGTTTGTATGTGTTGGTAGGTGGGTGAATGTGAGCCATGGCACATGATGCTATGGAGATCAGAGGATAATGTGGTGGAGTCAGTTCTTCCTCTCCATGGACTGGGCATGAGATGAGCATTTTTACCTTCAGAGCCATCTTATCAGCACTTCTCAAGGCTGTTTTGTGAAGCAGTCTCTCACTGTGCAGCCCAGGCTGACCTCAAACACATGGTCTTCCTGCCTCCTCAGTATATCGTCATACATGGATCAGATATCTTTTTTTTTTCGAGGCAGTGTTTCTCTGTGGCTTTGGAGCCTCTCCTGGAACTAGCTCTTGTAGACCAGGCTGGCCTCGAACTCACAGAGATCTACCTACCTCTGCCTACCAAGTGTTGGGATTAAAGGCGTGCGCCACCACCGCCCGGCTCAGATATCTTTCATACACGGATCATATATCTTTCTTAAAATTCATTTTTCCCATTTGTGTTTAAGTTTGGGCAACTTATATTTTCTTTTTCTTAACGTATCTTTATTCACTGTGTGTATGCACATGCACGAATGCCAGAGCCCGTGTGTGGAAGTCGGGGGACAATATGCTGGAGTAGGTTCTCTGGTTCTCTCCTTCTGCCATGTGAATTCTGGGGCTCCAACTCAGGTCACCAGGCTTGACAGCAAGCGTCTTTACCTTATGAGCTACCCTGTAGGTCCTAATTAACATTTTCTTATCCTCAAGTTCACAGATTCCTTCCTCTGGTTAATTCATTTCCAGTATCATATTTTTACTTTTAAAATTTCCTTTTGGTCCTTTCTATGGTTCTCATCTATGATGTGGGATTCTTTATTAACCATGAATTTTCTTAATGCTAATGAGAAAGGAACAATGGCAGCAGAGAGACATTGGATAATAGAAAAAAACTTCTGAATTAAATCAGCTGGTGTATTTCAAGGATGTGTTGATCTCAGAATGGAAACCAGGAGATAGTCTATGTTGGGGGAGGGGTTTCACTCTTGTTTCCATAGGAGAAGAAAAGCTATGGATACCATCAAAATTAATAAAGATTCGGTTTGAAAAGGAGAAATGATAAAGAGAAATGACAGCTTATCCACAGAGGTGACAATCCTACAGGTTTACAACCTCATAAGGAAACCTCATAAGGTTCGGGGCAGGGTTCTGTTCTTGTCTTTGCAGGAAAATACCTATCTTTGAAGAGTCAAGATACTATGGACATCTAGAGGCTTAAAAAAGAAAATATAGCTATCCAGAAAGAATCATCAAGTAAAGAAATTTCTGACTTATGGTACCAATATCCTCCGCAGACTAAAATCTTATTGACATACATATAATAATAGTCTTCATTTATTAAAAATCACAGCTGGCTTTGGATTTAGACAGTGGCTATCCTTCTCTAAATCCAAGCATCTTGTTAAAAGAAAAATCCAAAGTTTCTGTCTCATATCAGGAGCCACCTGGTATGGGACAGAAGGAAGATAAAAGGGGATACTATTATCAAAACTCTGCTTTCAAAAGATTTTACTTCTCCCCATGCCTATTATTGTCTCTATGGTACCTTTTGTCAAATATATATCTATATGAATAATGTTTAAGTTTTCCACAACGAATAATAAATTTTCCTGTAGTAATCTCTGAAATTTCCAGGAAGAAGATGGGGCCCACAACAATGATTCCACCTGGTTGGTATGATGTCATGATGCTGATAGCGCCACTTTAAGATCAGTCTATGTTACAAACTGCTCAAGATCATTCCAACTTGGCTAATTGACATGGTGCACCTTCTTACAACGTTCTGGCCAGAATTTCAAATAAGAACTTCAGAAAAATCCTACCAACTACTCAGAGACTATCTGCAATTGTACCAGACAGTAATCTTGAAACTTAACCATCATTTTAGTTTTAACAGGATCCCATACAAATAACACTGCCCCCATGACAGCTGAAAGTAATTAAAAAAAAAGATGTCCCCTCTCACAACAAAGTTTGTCCTCAGGGTTAGGGACATCTATTAGGGGTTGGTTATAAGTGGTATAGGGTTGGCAGTGGAAATGAAGTAGGCTCAGGGATCTCTTTTGAAAAAAAAAAAAAGGATTGGATGGGATGGGATAATAGGTAGATTAGTGTGAGCTTACTCACACTAATAATAGTGAGTAATAATGAGATTACTTATGAGCTATTATTTATAGATGATTTACATTGCTATATATTCTTGTATTTTGATAGAAATTCAAATTATATTTGTTATATTGAATATGCTCCTATTTCTGTTTACAATATTTGTGCACCTATGTAAAGTTATTTTGTCATATTGTATGAATGTTTCTACCTCTGCTTAAGATATTATGTATATTGATGCAATTTTAAAATATATTTATCTTATTGCAATATACATTTCTATTTCTGATCAAGATACTTATATACTGTTTACATTTTGAGGTCATTGTCCTCATTTGCTGCACATTTGCTTAAAGACTGTTTAATTTTTTTAATATGAAGCCTTTATTTATGAAGTCTTTATTTAAGCTATATAGGTATTAAGAATTACAAGTCAATAGTCATTCATGTTTGTCACACTTATAGTTAGACTAATCAGGTTCTTTAGATGCATAGAGATTATATTTTGTATAGCTAGCTAACCTTCAGACATTTCAAAGAACTGTAGAATATGGCATTTAAATAACTTAGGGCTCTGTTTACATGAGACACGATTGCTCCTGACAGTATTGATTTATTCCAGAGAGAATGATGGGCACCAAAGACACTTAGAGCTTGTTTTCTCCTTGGTAAAACTGGCCTTTGTGCAAAGAACTTTCCCTGCCTCAAACTCTGACAAAATGCATGGTTTCCAGACTGGACAAGCAGGATACAAGCAAAAAGACTGCCAAACATTGCCAAGACAGGGTAAGATTGCTTTTCAAATTTTTTTGCCTCTGAAAATGGTCTGTCAGTTACTCTAGGCCTTAGCCAAAGTTGGTTGCCCCAATGTTGCAAATGAGACTTTGGGTGATTGCCCAGGTAGCTGGTTGTCTCTGTCATTTCTTGCACCTTTTGGAAGTTACTTGATTGCACTTCCTGTCTACTCAAGTAATATTATTTCCCTTCTCAGGTCTTTGATGAGGTCGAAGACTAGATAGTCATAGTTACTTTCCTCTCAAGATTTAGTCAAGCCATTTTAAATGTAAGACATAGACTCCTTAGGATAGGATATCTATTGAAACATTTAGCACATGTTTCTTGTTTGATATTGTTCATGCTGGGTATAATTCTAATTTTATGGATGTTTTTGCCTTTTCTTTTCCCTGGGAGATACTTGATATTTGTTTGTATTGTATATAGTTTTGTATTAGGTTTAGAACTCTCTAATTTAGACAAAAAGGGAAAATGCTGTGTGAACTCCTTTAGTCAATAGGCTTTAAAATATTCTGGGTTCTTGTGGAATTCTTTTGTATGCCAACACACCTATCTTCTAAAATTTCCTGTTTGTTTATGCATGCCGCTCTCCTTTGTCGTCCCCTTTCTGATCTGTACTCATGACTAAAGTCTCTTCTGTCTTCTAAAATTTCCTGTTTGTTTATGCATGCTGCTCTCCTTTGTCGTCCTCTCTCTGATCTGTACTCATGACTGAAATCTCTTCTGACCATAGTGCCAGTGCCACTTCTCCAAGTCACTGTCTAACAATGTATCTTCCTTGTGCGTCTGGCAATTTTAACTTTATACTGTTCATTGTAGATAAAGACTTGCTGAGACACAAGTAAATAGTTTCTATTGAAGAAGGGCAGACTTCCTCTTTGGTCAGAACACTCATGAGACAGAATGAACCAATTAATCTGAAGTTGAACAGTCGAGTCCAGGTTGTGCTTTGACTTTAATGAGGTTTAGTCACTTTAAATATACAGCAAGTGAAATCAGAGCTTCCCTGCAGCAGAACCTGGTGTCAGCACGTGGATAAGATAGAAGCTCCATCTCTCAAGGCTTTACAGCTGGATCACAGACTTGTAGAACTTCTAGCTTAGTAGGTGGGTCTGATTACTTTTCCAACTTGGTTTTCTGGGACTCTGGGCACATTTTGCTGTGCCCTGTCCTTGCCTCAGACTTTAGAAAACTGTGATATATACTTAGAAGAAGCCTTACATATAAGAGAGACTCTGTGGTGGTTTGAAAGAAAATAGCCCCCAAAGGGAGTGGCACTCTTAGAAGGTGTGGCCTTGTTGGAGGAAGTGTGTCACTGTGGGGGTAGGCTATGAGGTCTCTTATGCTCAAGCTTCCCTCAGTGTGACAGTCAGTTGACTTTCTGTTGCTTGCGATTTGTAGCACTCTCAACTCCAGCACCACATCTACATCTGCCTGCATGCTTCCATGCTCCACACCATGATAATGGACTGAACCTCTGAAACTGTAAGCGAGCCATCCCCATTAAATATTTTCCTTACAAGAGTTGCCATGGTCATGGTGTCTTTTCACAGCAATAAAAACCCAAACTAAGACAGACTCTTTCAAGGACTCTTGTCCCCACTTACACCCCTATGCTCTGTGAGACCTGCAGGAAGACCAGAGACAGAATGTAGTCCCTCTGCTGGCCTGGGAGGACTTATCTACATCACTCACTTGCTGCACATTCCTTGACCTTGTAGCCCCTCTTCTCTCTACAGAAATGAAAACAGCCACAGTCCACTGCCCAGGGAGGGCTGTAGACCTCCCGGAACTTGGCCTATCCAGGCTTCTTGGCATCTTTAGGCACTTGATGAAATTAGGAAAAAAAGCAATGCTGCTGTGGCTGGTTCAGCTGTTTCCCATGCTCCGGCGGGCAGGACCACGTGCTGTGGGCAGACTGTGTTCTGCCTGCCTCCACAGTCTGTGGGGAAGCAGAGGTCCTGAGCCAAGTGCTTCAGCGCTGGGATTTCCATCTGTCCTCAGTCACCATGCCCTCGGAAGTAACGATATTCTGCTCAACTCTCCAAATGTTTGGGGTGAATGAATTTTCATTACAATAAAAATAGATTTGTTATTCTCTGAAACCAATTGTCCCTCTGCTTTCCAAGAGTAATTACTCATTCTAAAACCCCAACATCTCATAGCATTGCTCCCTGAATTGTAGTCATTTTTAATGCCAAGTCATCAATGCATTCCACTTTTCTGTTTATTTTATTCACTTGAGTTATGAACACAATCTTAATTAGAAAAATTTGAATCAGATATGGTGGTGCATGCCTGAAATTCAAGAACTCCAGAGGCTGAGGTAGGAGGATTGAGTTATACAGCAGGGCACAAATAACAATTTTAAATTCCTTTATCAATATAGTGAAACAGAGGAAAATGAATGCAAGCAACTTCTTGGAACTCTCTTCTGTGGAGGATTAAACACTCCAGGGTTTAGGGATCCATATGTAATATGTGAGGCCCACATCGGATGAGCCCTTTCTGCAGTGGGAGAGCTGGGATGCTGTGAGACTATTTGCAAGTGACTGGTCCTGCAGGTCTCTGAGCACCAGGATGCAGGCCTTGCCCAGAGTCCACAGTTTGACATGCCATCGATCTATAGAATGGAGGAGACATGCTCCTGAACCCCAGAGTTCCCTACGGCTGGAGCCTGGGACAGCTGCCTTCCTGATGGCAGCATTCATGGGAAGATGTCTTCTTATGAGCATGCGTAGGCTCCAGAGGCAGCTGTGAGTTAGGTACCTGTGAGGTTGTGGACAAAGCTTGGGCATGTGTCTTCACATGATGTCTGTGAGCATCCCCAAGAAAAGGAAGGAACTGAGGGGCTGGAGAGACAGCTCAGCAGTTCAGAGTACTCATTGCTCCTGTTTGAGAACTGGGTTTGGTTCCTAGCACTCACTATTTGCTGTGAGGTTGACTTGCTGTAGGGTCCCAGCTCTGCCATTAGCTATGCATGGGGCACTGGACAGGCTGCCTAGCTTTCTGTGACTCAGTTTGCTCATCTGTTAAATGGGGTTAAGATCAGTGCTTTGCTTATAGGCTACATACTCACTAAATGTGTGTCATTGAATGATGCAACTCTCTGGAGACAGGCATAAGCCTTCTGGTGTATATTACCTTCACCTCAAAGTCCCTGTTATGACTTCACTATTGATATTCAACACTGTACTACAAGTCCTACCCAGAGCATAGAGGAGAAAAGGAAAGAACAAGAAGACACATTTAAATTAGAAAGGAAGCAATCCCATAAACAGCAACCTCTAAAAGAGCTCAACACTTAAGAGAGAACCTACCAAGGAGATGAGAAACCTGCATGTTAAAAACTACGAAGGACAGTTAAAAAGAAACCAAAGAATAAATAAATGGAAAGGCATCCCATATTCATGGACAGGATAATACTGGTACTGCCACTCAAAGGGATCTACTGATTCAACACAGACAGCTTAGAGAAGCAAAACCCAAACCTCCATGAGTCTGCAAGGGGCCTCTAGAAGCTAAAACATCAGCAACTTGCAGTGTGTTGTTAAACAGAAATATTTTCCTCCAGACACCTGGAAACGGAACATTCCAGGGATGCTTGGCATTTGTCTGACCTCATAACAAGGGCCCCATTGTTAAACCGTATCTTGTCAACATTACCAGATGTGACCAAAAGCAGTCACAGAAGCTGTTCCTCCATCCGGAAGGATACAAATTATTCTATCTCAGAACAATGTCTGGTTCCACAGAGCTAGAGCATGGCTAATGGGGAACCTGCTGTGTGAGGCACAGATCTGACGGTCACGCCTTCCACCTCACCCATTATGTACTTATTTTCCTTTACAAGACACGGTTTCTCTGTGTAGACCTGACTGTACTGGAAATGGCTCTATTGACTAGGCTGGCTTTGAACTCAGAGATTTGCCTGCTTCTGCCTCACGAGTGCTGGGATTAAAGGCATGCTTCTCCATGCCTGGCTAAAATTTAATATGTTGAAGTATGTCCTGGCTACTGACAATTCTATTTACATGAATGACTTATTTTTTTCTGGAAAAATAAAAGGAAGTTCACGTATACATACTGACAGAGAGAAAGAAAGAAATGTTGAGAGGTTGTGCTGGATCTGCCTCTGCAGAAATCCCTGCTCTCCCTCTAACCACAGAGAAAACTTCACTTTTCAAGACTTTTAGGGAAAAGAAACTGCAAAACTGCAAGCTTTCATATTGTTTAATGATGTGGAAGGGTCTTCTGTTTGTGTTGATTTCATTGGTTAATAAAGAAACTGCCTTGGCCAATTTGATAGGCCAGCCCTTAGGTGGGTGGAGTAGACAGAACAGAATGTTGGGAAGAAGGGAAGTGAGGTCAGATGCCAGGGAGGCAGACGAGATGAAGCTCCAGCCCAAGATGGACGTATACCAGAATCTTCCCGGTAAGCCACCACCTCGTGTTGGTACACAGATTATTAGATATGGGTTAAAGCAAGATATGGGAGTTAGCCAGTAAGAGACTAGAGCTAATGGGCCAAGCAGTGTTTAAATGAATACAATTTGTGTGTTGTTATTTCGGGGGCAAAGCCAGGCGGCTGTGAGCTGGGCAGCAGGAATGCAGCCCACTGCTCCTTCTACAGTTTATTTTTCTATTTTGATTTTTCAAGGCAGGGTTCTTCTGTGTAGTTTTGGAGCCTGTCTGAAACTGGCTCTGTAGACCAGGCTGGCCTCGAACTCTCAGAGATCTGTCTGCCTCCAACTCTGGAGTGTTGGAATTAAAGGCATGTGCCACCATGCCCAGCCTCATACTGTTATTTTACAAAATAACTTTATTACAAAACTTTGTATCTCTACCTCATTTACCTTGTGTGTGTTCACATCACAGTAACACAGTGTCTGCCATAAGAGCCTAATGGGTTATTTTGCTCAAGGTTTCAGAGGTCTTGGCCCATCACAGTATGGAGGGTAGAGGGGAGCAGAACATCTCAGCAATCATAGCAGCTGACTCCTTTTCTTCCCTTCAATGGGGCTCCAGCCGATGGTGATGGCTCCACCCACCTCCTGGGAGAGTCTTCCTTCTCATTCCTCCTGGAAAAGTCTTCACAGACGAGCCCAAGCTGTGCAAAAAAAAAAAAAAAAAAAAAAAACCAAAAAACCTCCTTGGTCTTAATTGAATCAACTGTCAATCAAGATTATCTCTGTTGTGTTGTGAATATTTTGTAGCAACGTTTTAAATTTTTATTACATGTTGACAAATTATAGCTGTGTGTAGTGTGAATCTAATAACATAAACCAAGAATCAGACATTGGGGTGGATGCTGATAGAGCAGAGAAGTAAAGGAGCCAACCACCAGACTTTTTATCTCTGCCGAATCCTCAGGCTGAATGGGGCAATCCTGTCTCCTCCGGCCTTATATTCCTCTCTGCCCAGTCATATCCCTCCTGTCTCCATCTCCCTAGTGTTGGGATTAAAGGTGTGAGCCACAACCACCTAGTTCTTTTTCTCTATTAGACTGGATCAATTTCGTGTAGCCTAGGGTTGCCTTGAACTCACCGAGAACCATCTGCCTCTGTCTCCAGAGTGCTGAGATTGAAAGGTATGTGCCACCACTGCCTGGCCTCTTTGACTAACTAGTATGGCTAGCTCCTCACTCTGATATTCAGGCAAGCTTTATTTTTTACAGTACAAACAAAACATCACCACAGCTGTGGATCTGGGAAACCTTGAGGCCAGGAGATACATTAGCTGTGGCACTAATGGTACATGGCTTTTCACAAAGTACGGAGAATCTGGCTGGGTGAGTGAGGCCTTAACTCCAGGATCCATGGGTGTTTGTGGCTCCTGTGTTACAGATCTGCCATGAGGCTCAAATTTTGCCATCTCATGGTGTGGCATAGATTTCCACTATATTCCCACTGGAGCCCTCCAGTGGAGCTACGGGCCAGCATGCTCGGTAGAGTTCAGCTGTGCGCAGTACCGCCTTTGCACAGGCCTGGTCTTGTAGCTTCTGGTCACATCAAACCACTCTCCTGGCAGTGTTTATCTCCCAGGCTGATGCTGGTAGCTCTGGATCTTGGGAGGATCCTGGTTGCTGCCTCAAGAACGGGAACTATCAAAGAACAAAATTCAGCAGGTGGGATGTGTCAGGGGTGGAGGGTGTTGAGAAACACAGGGTCATATGCACAGAAAGTCGTTCATCACTCATGACTCTGATCACTGCACTGGATAGCAGATAAGAGCTCTGTGAGTGGCCATAACCTCAGCTATTGAAGACAACACCAGGAATAAGACAAGACTGTCAGTAGAGCGGGATGCAGTTGTCAGTCTGAAATGTCTCATATGCTCGAATACTTTGTTCCCAGATAATGGCAGTGTTTTAAGGGGCTGTAAAACCTTTGGGATTTGGGGACTAGTTAGCAGAAGTAGGCTAGATTTCTTTCTCCACAATCTTGCTTGTTTACCTGCTCCTTGGTGTGTTTCAGTCTGATTCTGAATGGAAAGCACAGGGGAGCATGAACCCTGTCCTCATCACCTTTTCTGTTCAGTGGCTAGACTTTAGGCTCTGCCTACTGTCCCTGATACTAACCTCTAGATGTCGTTAGACATCTTTGGGGTCACCCATCCACATCAAGCTGACACGCCTAGTGGGGTCTCTTCCATTTCTGTCCCAACAACCATGATATTCCTTCCCAAAAGTCCCCGGGCCTGCAAACCCAGCTCCTCATGGCCTCCCGCCTCTGTTTCCTGTTTTATATCTGGGCTTTGAGTTTTCTGCTCACTTTCGTGAAGGGTTCTTTTCCCAAGTCTCTGCAGGGCAGCTTCCTGCTCCTCCAGCGCTCCACATGGTTCCCATCACCAGCCCTCACTGACTGGGACACTATCCCTAAATCTTTCAGATGCTTCCCAGGTGCTCAGCGGATATGTGGGTGTCTATGTCTCGGTGACTGGAAGAAGGGAGCATTACCCTGGAAACCTCCTCAGAGCTTAGACTACATCTTAAGAGTGAATATGCCTAGCGATCCACCCTGTTTCCACACTGTTATTCTGTAAATTATGCAATCATCTGAACAATATTTGAGAAAGGCAGAGTTAAGAGTCTCAAACTGTTTACAAGAAGAGCTGGTGCACTTGATAGTGACTTGGGAACGACCGGTCTGCCTCTCCATAGGTCTCTTGAGTACAGGGCGTCCTCTAGCCTCAGAAGACAGATGTGATTTCATTAAACTGACGGAAGAGCTGTATTACCAGGCTCATTTTTTGGATGCAAACCTAGTGCTTTCTGATAAAGAAAGAACTGGAGGTTCCTCTGGTCTTGTCCTCCCAGGAAGAAAAAAGCTTTGCCAGAGGGTGGACATCTGAGTGAGGCAGGCTAGATGTACCCAGTCCACCCTGTGACCTGGGGTTGAGAGAATCAGGGCAAGGGTGAACATCACATTCTCTCACTGGCTAGCTGGCAGCAGGATGAGGACTCAGGGCTTTGGGATTTGAGCAATGTCGAGAAGAATGGAGTGTAGGTTGAGTGTGGCCCAACAGAATGAGGTGCTTTCTCAGAAGCAGGTGGCGCAAGTGCCTCTGGGCAATCAAAGTCAGAAGGGCTCTCCTAGGATGGGCATGTTCAGAAACCCCTGTCCATTTCTACATCTCTACCCAGCAGCTCTCCAAATACTCAGGAGCAGAGCCCTGGCTGGCAGAGACTATCCCCGGAGTAGGAGAAGAATACCCCAGGCATGAAGAGTATTACAGTTCTCGTATTATGGGAGAAGCAGTACTTCAGCAGGCACAAGGGTCCAAGTCCGTGTGACGGTGACAAGAAGCCTGGGCTTCCTCTAACTCAATGGGAGGCCTTATGGGGTTTTAAACAAGCCCTGATACAGTCCCTCACAGTGATGGAGCGATGTGGTGGCCCTGGTTGCACTGGGCAAGAAAAAGGAGAATTTGGGCAGGCTGAGAAGAAATGGGAGGTGTTAGGCTGCCATGGAGTTGCCATGCTAGGATGGAAGAACTGGGAGGAGCCCTTTGGACGATCTCTAGGGAGTTACCTGCTGCCCAAGAAAAGTGGAGCGGAGTAGGAGAGGCAGTCCGGATGGGGGTGGGGGCTATGGGAAGGTGTATGTCTGCTGGCCTTCCCCCGGCCCTTCGTCTATTTAGAAGTACCGTAGCGGGTTTGGAACTCCACCTGTTAGATCCTTTTCTCCATCCATGTCCGTTAAGGGATCGAATTTGTTCTGTAAACAGACTCCCAGACCCTTGTCATCTGCCACTGGATCTGCCCACCTTTCTCAAAGATCTGATTATTTTCAAAACACATAGGTAAGATGGCCTTCAGCACCCTCCAGTTTGGGCTGTTTTTGTGATTTTTCTTCTTTTCTTTTTTGAACAGCTAAGTGGTATCACTTGCTTGACAGTCCCAGCAACAGTCAGCCTCCTACCCAGATCACCTTCCCTGGCTAGGGCGCTGTCCAGCTTCTGGGTCCGCGGCCCTAGCTCCAGCCGTACTCAGGCCAGATGCGTCCCTCCCGCTGTCCGCTTGAGGCCGCGGCGACCAGCCCGGTAGCGCCCCACGCGGATGGGCTGCTCTACCACGCTGGCTCAGGCTCGGGTCACCGCGCCAAGGAGTGGCAGAGGCGCAGTCCCGGGTACGCGCAAGGGAGGGGAGGCTCGGGGCGGGAACAGCTGGGGGCGTGTCCAGGAAGGGGATCCAGCCTGGGAGGGGCGCGAGGGGTGGGGGCGAGCGCCGGGCCGGCGGGCAGCGCGGCCCCTGAGCCGCCCGCGTACGTCCAGCGCGCCGCCTTGCCGGCAAACAGCAGACCAACCGAGGCCCCGCCCGCGCGCGCGCGCCGCGTATCCCCGCCCGCTCGTCGGTCGGAGCGCGGCTGGCGGCGCGGTGGCGGCTCGGCACGGCGGCGGCCGGGCGCAGGCGGCCGGGCGGAGCAGCAGACTGCGCCGAAGCCGCCCCAGGCGCAGGGCTCACTGCGGCGGAGAACGCCGGACTCATCGGGGCCCGCGGCCACCCGCGCCTTTCAATGGGCAGCTCGCACTTGCTCAACAAGGGCCTGCCGCTCGGTAAGGCCGCGCGCGCGCGCATTTCCGGCTGCGGGCGGGGGGGCGGGGGCGGGGCGGCCGGGCGCGCGCGGCGCTGGCTTTGTGTACGAGTGCGCGTGCGTGGTCGGTGAGCGCGCTGGGAGGGGGAAGGGGGGGCCCGGTGTGGCCACGGGGAGGGGCGCATGCGCGAACTTCTGCACTTGAGTGCGCGTCCCTATAGTCCCCTGCCCGCCGGCGACCCGTGCAGGTGACAAAGGGGCCTGTGGTGCTACGACCCAGGCTGTGACCTAGCTGGACCTGCCTTCCTGGCTCGCGGCCCCGCGAGGTTCCTTCCCCGTGGGTACCCGGCTGGCACTGAGGTGTTCCCGGAGTGACGAGCCTGTGGATCCCCCCTGGGCCTCGGGTTGGCGGATCCGGGAGCGGGCAGTTCTCTAGAGGTGGCACTGAGGGAACATGGAGGGCATACGCGCCCATCACGGCTCTAGGTGACTTAGTGATGCTCAGCTTGGCCCCTGGCCTTGGACCATATAAGTTTTTTATTCATTTGTGAAAGTCCTTAAACCACAGGGGTTCTGCCAATGGAGGGCAGTCCTTCCTTGGTGGTGCTCGCTGGCCGCGCAGCCTGGCGCACGCGCAGTGGGGCCGACCCCACCTTCGGGCGGGGCGGCCCAGAGGTTGCGGAGCCCAGAGGAGCTGTTGCCCACCATCCAAGCACCCCATGGTATCCCTCTCTTTGGCTCTTCTCCCTTACTAATGAAAGGGTCTGGACCCATCTCTGCCCTCACAAGGACACTGCCCTCTTCCTCATAGCCTGAAAGACAGTAGAGGAAGAATCCTTGCAGTGTGTGCTGCCAGCAGGAAATACGGAACTGTAGGCAGGAGGGAGGCGCCCTGTGGTGGCCTACTGCACCTCTTATCAGACAAGGCCAAGTCGCAGATCCTGTGGGCCTGTTTCAGGGTGTGACAGGGTAAGGGCCTCCAGGCCTGCCTCCATCCTGGGCTGGTGGTGGGTACTCCTCCCCCAAGGAGGTGTACTGCACCATTTCAGAGCTGTCACTCCCTGGAGGTGTGTGTGTATGGGTCTGTGTTTGTGGGAAACTTTTCTGCACCCAAAATCGTAGGATTGTAAGCCAGAATTTCCCGTGGATGGGGAGGGTAGGCCTAGCCCATTGCCTTCCAGAAATCAGGAAGACAGCCTTCATCCTGGTCTTGCTTGTCAAACCTTTTCTGGCCCAGGGCCTTGACCCTTGTCCTGATGAGTTTGGGATTGGCCAGGACAAATTTGCCTCCTAGGAAGGAAAAGGGACGTTTAGTTGGTATTCAGAAAGGTGGGCCTTGTGAGCCAGGGTGTCAGTAAGGTGACACCGAGTGGTTTTTCCCCAGGTAGTATGTGTGTCCTCACTGTTTCTGCTCTGTCATTTCCAGAATCAGAGTGTGTGTGCCCATTAGGAACAGGAGTGTGCAGGATGCCACCTAGTGTAGTTGGCATGCAGGGCCTCAGGCCCAATGCTTGAGAGTGGGGCCAACATCTTGAGTCCTGGGGCAACATGATCTTTGGAAGATTGATGTCTGTGGACATGACTATGAGCCCTGACTCATGTGTGATCTCTCTGCGTTTCATCTGCAACATGGGGTAACAGCTGTGGGATGTGCCAAGTTCAGGGACAGCCTCGTGGGTAGTGTGGGGTGATACTGTTCTCCGGAACTGTGTGTTTCCTTGTCTTACTATTTAGGCTGGCAGCTGTGGTTTGAGGCTGCCCTTCCTCTGCTCTGGAGCTTGCTCAGGCATGGTCCTGCTGTGTGTGTCCGCTGGCATCCACAGATGTCTTAGGGCACCGTGCCATGCTAGTTGTACGTAATGTGGATTGGAGGACTTGGTGGGGCCTCAGTGATATCCTGTTCTTGCTCTGACCTCTTACCTCTCTTCTGTCACCTGTGGCCTGTAGTTGAGTTTCAGCTGTGTGCTTAGCTTCTCTCCAGATGGTCCCCAGGCTCAGAGAGGTCCAGTGCCCCCCCCCCCCCAGGGTTTCAGGTAGGATCAGGTCTTTGGCCCCCAGCTCTTTCCTGCCTGCCTTTTGAACTAGAGTGGTGCGTGCCCTGCAGTGTGACCTGGCAAGAGGCTTCTGTGAACATTCATCTTGAGAACTACGTACTCTTGGGGCAGAGCCGACCATGTTACCTGGTGGCCCTGTGGCTCCTTGGCATGGCGTGTGAAGCGGAAATGTCCTGAGTCTCTGCTCCATGGCAGTACCTTTACACTAGTTTTCATCCTGCTGGTGGCAGGAAAGGACTTGGCCTGCGTGGTGCTGGGTAGGGTGGCCTGCCTCTGGGTCCTGGGGTGTAAGCTGCTGCATAAGAGAAGTAGCAGCGTATGTTGGGTTGGTTGTGTGTCCAGCATGAAAGCGTATGTTGGGTTGGTTGTGTGTCCAGCCACTTGAAAGTCTACCAGCACCAGTGTCTGCATCTATATCCTCACAGTCCTGTGGGGTAGACACACGCAGTCTCCGTAGTCTCTGAGCAGTCCTGCAGCAGCTGCAGCACCTTCTCCCTCAGGCGCTGAGGTCCATGGCCACAGACACGCACCGTCCTTCCAGAGCCCTTCTGTGGACTGGGGTGGCACCTTCAGAAGACATGACCATTTCCTATAAAGTTTTATAGTATGGCCTCTTGTCAGCCTTGCCTGACTTACCTGCTGTGAAGTCCTTGGTCTTTTCATGACCTCTAGTTAGCATCAGACCTGTGTTCTATAGGCAGTGTAGGAGCTTGAAGAATTTTAGACAGGGCTGCACTGCCTGCGTGATTCAAGGAAAAGAAAATCTACCAGGCTTGGAGTGATATTGTATGGGCCAGGAGTGTAGGTTTTGTAGCCCACAGGAAGGCCTAGATAGTGGGGACCCAGAAAGATCTCTACCCCTCCCAGGCATTGCTGTCCCTTCTGTTAGTTCTCTATGGCTGTGGTGCTCTTCCTGCCACTGTCTCCAGTGGAGATACACACAGGGCTGCTTTGTCCAGAGACAAGTCTCCAGCGGAGCCTTCTTTAGGTCTCATGACTTCTGTGTCCTCTACAAAGTCAGACGTCCCTACAGCACTGGAAGGATAAGAAGGACACGGAGGGAGGCAGCCCTAATAATCTGGAACATCACACACGGCCCATGCTCTTCCAGTGAGGATAGTGTTCCCAACTGACTTTGAAATGGGCAGGTGTTCTCAGGGGTCAAGACCTGCAGTATCTGTTGTAACACACACAGGCAGACAGACACACAGACACACAAAATTGACCAATGTTACTGAAAATGAATAATTTTGGTGGCAAGGTGGCAAATCCATGCCTCTTATCATGGTTTCTATTTTGTGCCTCCCTGATGTGTGGTGTAAGTCACAGCTGGCTGTGAGCACTCCTGTTTCTCACAGTCACCTTCCCTCCGAGCCATCCCATTGTTTTACCCTTGCCTTTGGCAGTGCCTTTGGCATGCTGCTCTTACTTTCCAGGGCTCTGTTCTTGCCAGACAGTAGGCACTTCCAGCGTCTGCCTCCACCTGATCTGAGTGGCCAGGCTCTGTCCTCTGGCCTTCAGAATTGGGTAGGGACCAGCCCATAGGACAGCTTTGTTCCCAGAGAGGGCTGCTGGGGAGTAGAGCTGGCCTTGTACCCCAGAAGAATCTGTGCCTAGAGGTAGGAGGAGACTCTGCCCCTCCCCTCGTTGCTGCAGAATCCCTTCCCAGAGTACCTTTAAAGAGGATGGGGGTGTGCTGGGTGGTGGTGGCACACGCCTTTAATTCCAGCCCTTGGGAGGCAGAGGCAGGCGGGGCTTAGTGAGTTCAAGTCCAGCCTGGTCTACAAGAGTTAGTTCCAGGACAGATAGGGCTGTTACACAGAGAAATCCTGTCTGGGGAAGGGGGAGCAGAGAGGATGGGGTGGCTGAAGGATAGGAGGGATCTGATCCTAGTTGAGAAGTGCTGGCCATTCCGGGAGGATTTTTGTTGGTTAGTTCTTTGAGACATGGTCCCTGAGCCCCCATGGCTCAGATGGCTGCTGCTTTTGCTATTGCAGATGACAGTGGCTCATGCAAGGGACAAACACTCCTTGCCACAAATCTGTCAGAGCTCCCAGCATTATGACTTCAGGTCCTTTGCTTCTGCAGTGGCACCTTAGCGCCCTCTACTGGGAAAGGCTATCATGGCACCGACTAAGGGAAAGATTGGGCCTGTGGCAGGTGCCTGGCACTGGCAGGACTGTGACTCAAGGGCATTGTTGCTGCTTTACTGACTGGTTCCGCATTGTCTGTGCTGCTCCTCAAGGCTGGGCTCTTCTGGAAACCAGCACTGGGCACGGGTGCTGGGAACTCACAAGAGAGCTGGGGCAAAAGTTTGTGAGCCTTCTGGAAGGAGCTATTCCCCAAATACACTGGGTGCTGGGTTCTGAAGCCCCAATCTGCCTTGGATTGTGGCCACGTGTGGGCTTTCTGGATGAGCTTCCAGAGTCTGGGCTGACAAGTGCTCTTGTCTCTTGTGATGTTGAAGGGCGTCAAGGCCAGGCTCTATCCTAGCCAGCCTGATGTCCACCTAAGCTGAGGGTTGGTCCCTGTGTGGATGCTAGGGCCAGGGGCCAGGGCTTGGGCTGCTTAGTGACACACTTCAGAGGTTGGGCTTTTGTGCTCACCTGTAATACCCTAAGTTTCTGGGCTACAGGCCTGCCATTATGAGTTTGGGTGTCATGGCCTACATTTCCAGAGCGTCTGGGCAGCACTTGCAGGTGAATCATTCCTGGTGCAGGGACACTTGGAGCAGGGACATACAGGAAGTTGGGTAGAGTGCTAGAAAGCCAGCACCTGGCAAGCTTGCCTGAAAGCCTTGTTAAAAGATCCATGTTGGGACATGGTTAGAACAGCCTCGAGTATTAGGAAATGTAAACATAAAGGAGAGCTTCCCAGGAAAGCTGGTAGCCCCTCTCTGCAGTTTCAAGCTCCTGTACCTGATGTTGGCTGCTTTTACCTTCCACTGTGGAGAATGGGCTGAGCAGAAGTCTGTTGGGGCAGCCAACTGCAGTGCAGTTCCTAGGTCCACATAGATGACTTGGGGGCTTGCCCCAGCCTGGAATCACGAACTCAGAGTGAGAGCCTTGCTGTCCAGTTGGTCTTCTGCAGCTGCAGCTGCACAGAGCTAAGGATGTAGCGTACAGCTTCACTCCATGGAGTTTCCTGGAGTCTGAGTTTTAGCCGGCCGTTGATGGCATTTTAACTTGTCTCTTGTGTTTGATTTTTAGTAAGACTTTGAACCCGACGCAGGCTTCAGTGGCTGCTGTGGAGCAGAAGCCTGAGAGCTTTGGTTGGAGACAATAAGACGTGGGATGAGGCTCCGTGACAGAACGCGGTTCGGCCTGGGGATTCTGAAGACAAAAAGCTTTGGACAGGCGAATTCATGGTCGTGGAAACCCTGCCCCAATTAAGCAATGTCAGGTTGGTAGGGGTTGCCAAGTGAAGCCATCTCTGCAAAGGAACTACAGGAGGGACATGGGCTGCACTGCCATAAGCTAGGCAGGCTGACCTACGTCTGAGGACTATGGGATGCCTGAAGAATGTGCTTGGTGTTTGCAGGCTGCCTTGGTCAGCGGTCCTCAGCTGCTGTGCTAGGGGTTGGCTTCTGTCAGAAAGTGTCCTGAGGGTAAGGAAGTGGGTGCTGAAGCCAGGTCTTCCCTGAAGGAGCTTGAGGGTCGATTCTGAGGTTGTGCATGTCCCGATGCAGACCTGAGATCCTGAGGTAGGCTCAGCAGGGGTTTCTTGTCTTTTCTGTCTTATGTCTGGGAAAGGCTCTTAAGTGAGTTCAGCCCTGGACTAGTATTCCTGTGTAGCAGGGGTCCAGTTTCTAGATCTGTCTGCCTCTTGCATGGGTTTGTCTGGGAGGAGCCTAGCTGGAGCAGCTCTGTGAATGAAGAGGGGGCACCGGTGACAAGCCCACTGGATTTTAGAGGGCTTGCTCTTCTGTCCTCCCACATGAATCTTTGGGTATCATACCCATCTTTTAGACCCAAGTCTAGCCACACCCACATTTGTAGGTCCTCCCTAAGGAGTTGTTTATAGGTGAAAGAGTAGAGTTTCCATCAGCTGAGCGGGTCCTCGATGAGGTATAGACTTCCTAGGCAGTAGGTTCAGGCTGTGTTCTGAGGACTTGCTTTGTAGCCTTAGAGGATTTGTGGACATGGGCATTGCTCACCGTATTCTTACAGAATGTGGTGTTCAGGCTGGGGGATGAGAAAGGGAGTGTTTATCAACACTTCTCAAATAGCAGTAAGTCCATCACCTCTACAGAAAGTAATACTTTCATTTGAGAAAAGCCACTTTGCAAGTCCAAGTTGAAGGACAGGTGAATTGTTGCTGTTTGTCCGCCACTGCTGTCTGGTGACGGGTAGCTAAGGATGTGATCCATAGGGGTCAAGGAAGGGAGTATGCAAATGCCAAGTCTGTGACCTTGAAGTCTGGGTTCATCAGGTCTTTTCCTTTTACTGCTTATGAAGTCATAGAAAGGTAGAGCTGTCTTTTTATATGCACATTGATACTGGGGAAGGGCTGTGTATAGCAACACCTCTGTTCCTCAGCTGGTGTCCTTGGGCTTAATGTTGTCTAGAAGGCAACTCCATTATTTCTTGGCGGTCAGTGAGACCGGTGTCACAGCCCAGGTATCCAGTTCTAGGCCTGGAAACCTGCAGAGTGATTGTCCACTAGCCCTGCTGTACATGGATGTGACAGTTCCTAGGACATTGCCTTTCTGTGACGTGGGCTCTCCGAGGCACGTCGTTGGCACTGGCAGCTTGGGGCAGCCTCTGCACCTGGAGGCAGGAAGAGTGACTGTGAACTCTGTAGGCTGCTGCTCGCCAGCAGCTGTTGCAGGGCTGCTTCTGGCCTGCTCAGTGGGAGACTGGATGGTGACATATTTCTTGTCCTCCACTCCCGACTGTGCCTTCTCCATGGTCCATTCTCCTGGCCAACTCTTTAGGAGGCCCTGGGGCCAGACAAGACCCTGCCTGGTGCTGCGTGCTACTGTGGAGCTGCCTTTGGTCACCATGAGGTGTCTGCTGCCCTGCCCAAGGTGGCCAGACAGTACCTGGGACTACTGTGTCGGCTGTGTACCTGTGAAGCCCCTGGAACTGCACTTGGCCCCAAGTGGGGTCTAGTCTAGGGTGTGTTGGGAGCAAGCAGATGCCGTATCTGTGAAGGCTTTGGTGTAACTAGGAAACAAACTCAGGGCCTTACACCCACTGGGCAAGTGCTCTTCTGAGTTGCACTCTAGGCCTAAGGTTCTTTCTCACTTTGATCTGGGAGGTGGGCTCTACAGTGGGGTAGCCTTTTTTACTGTCACAGATTTTTGGCCTTTGAAATCTATCACTAGGAATGATATCAGGTTGGGTCACATGCTAAAATCCCTGTGGTTTCTCTCTGGGGTTCTGGGGTTCTGGGCAGTCACAAATAGTGACTTTAAGCAACAAAAAGTGACCAGGCTCTTTTCCAAATCCCATCCTTTTGTGACCTGTACATTTCTGTGTTGACAAGATAGCCTATGGCTCCCAGTTCTGTTGTTCCCCACAGCCCCACTAGGGTCTGCAAGGATCTCAGGTCGTGTGCTCTTGAGGGATTGATGGTCTGAGTCCACTCAGTCATCAGTAAGCTATCACAAACTCCATTTCCTTCTTCACAGTGTTAATTTGCATTTTACAAAGTCCCATGTAACCAGATGCTAAGTACAGCAAGTTCTCAGGGCTGATCTCTTCAGCTCTAGTGGGTAGCACAGTCCTCAGGTCACAGATTAGAGCTGCTGAGGGCATTAAGTGGTCTGCTCCTTTCTTGCAGGCGTCCGACCTCCCATCATGAATGGGCCCATGCACCCCCGGCCCTTGGTGGCGTTGCTGGATGGCCGGGACTGCACAGTGGAGATGCCTATCCTGAAGGATGTGGCCACAGTGGCCTTCTGTGATGCACAGTCTACACAGGAGATCCATGAAAAGGTAGGGTCACAAATTGGCCAAGTTTCATTGGGGAGTAGGGGGTACTCCAGAGCATGGGCCTTGCCACCTCAGGCTGCAGTCCGAGTCAGCACACAACACTTGTCATGCTCCTGGGCCTCTGGCCACACTAGGTCTAAGTACCACCTAGTCTTGTGTGACCTGTCACTGTGCCTGGCCTTGTCAGACGGTAGAGATGGGCTTACTCTGTATTTTCTTGGTTTCTTACATCACACCCAGTTCATTAGAAGAAGTGGAACTATGGGCTTCTGCCAGTGATTATGCTGGATGCTCCCTGCAATACAGAAAGTCACAATATCTTTATCCACAGTACCTGCCTAGAGCTTGTTGTCGGGTGTTAGTAGCTCTAAGCAGCTTCTGTGATTGATGTTTACTTACTTCAGTTGAGTTCCTCTGTTACCTGGAGTATGCTCACCTGGTTTCTGCTTGTGTCCTAGCCAAGTCAGACTTCACACTGGAGACAGCTTGAAAAGCATTTTTTGCAGCAAACCTAAAATGCCTTCAGGGGTAGAACCAGTCAGGGATTTTGCCACGAGGGACCTGGCATCTGCTCTTGTAGATGGTCTGGTTGACTAGCCTGGAGATTTGCTCCCCTGGGAGGAGTGGTGAGCTCTGCTCTCGGTGGCACCATGGCCTCAAAAGGTGGGCCTGTTGGCCCATTGCAGGTATTGTCTCAGACCCAGAGGGTAGTGACACCCATATCTGAACGAATCTTCACCTAGCTTAGTACCCAGCCTTGTAAGCGTGCCAGGCATGGCATTAGCATACAGTGGACTTACAGCCCTGCTCCTCAGTGGCTACAGAGTCATCTGGGACAGTCCTTCCAGCCTGGCCTCAGTGTGTGTCTGTAGTCTTTGGGAACTTGTCACTTCCACACAGATACTCAGATACAAGGAGGCAAGGTTGAGAGCTTCTCATCAGCAGGAGCCTTAGTCTGATTGTGGGGTGGGCTGCCTTCAGCTAGGAGACAGTGCCATAGTGAGGGTCTTGTAGTAGGTATGGGGGAGCAATAGAAAAAACAGAGGACATAATAGTAGGCAGGAAGAGATCAGAAGACCTGATTCTGATGTGTTGTGAGGAGAGTGGGGAATGGGAGGAGAATGGAGCGAGGAGTGGGCAAGTTACCAGAACCTAGAACTCAGAGGGAAGGAGCGAGGAGTGGGCAAGTTACCAGAGCCTAGAACTCAGAGGGAAGGAGCGAGGAGTGGGCAAGCTACCAGAACCTAGAACTCAGAGAGAAGGAGCGAGGAGTGGGCAAGTTACCAGAACCTAGAACTCAGAGAGAAGGAGCGAGGAGTGGGCAAGTTACCAGAACCTAGAACTCAGAGGGAAGGAGCGAGGAGTGGGCAAGTTACCAGAACCTAGAACTCAGAGAGAAGGAGAGAGGAGTGGGCAAGTTACCAGAACCTAGAACTCAGAAGGAGCGAGGAGTGGGCAAGTTACCAGAACCTAGAACTCAGAGGGAAGGAGCGAGGAGTGGGCAAGTTAACAGAACCTAGAACTCAGAGGGAAGGAGCGAGGAGTGGGCAAGTTAACAGAACCTAGAACTCAGAGAGAAGGAGCGAGGAGTGGGCAAGTTACCAGAACCTAGAACTCAGAGAGAAGGAGTGAGGAGTGGGCAAGTTACCAGAACCTAGAACTCAGAGAGAAGGAGCGAGGAGTGCGCAAGTTACCAGAACCTAGAACTCAGAGAGAAGGAGCGAGGAGTGGGCAAGTTACCAGAACCTAGAACTCAGAGAGAAGGAGTGAGGAGTGGGCAAGTTACCAGAACCTAGAACTCAGAGGGAAGGAGCGAGGAGTGGGCAAGTTACCAGAACCTAGAACTCAGAGGGAAGGAGCGAGGAGTGGGCAAGTTACCAGAACCTAGAACTCAGAGGGAAGGAGCGAGGAGTGGGCAAGTTACCAGAACCTAGAACTCAGAGGGAAGGAGCGAGGAGTGGGCAAGTTACCAGAACCTAGAACTCAGAGAGAAGGAGCGAGGAGTGGGCAAGTTACCAGAACCTAGAACTCAGAGGGAAGGAGCGAGGAGTGGGCAAGTTACCAGAACCTAGAACTCAGAGGGAAGGAGCGAGGAGTGGGCAAGTTACCAGAACCTAGAACTCAGAGAGAAGGAGCGAGGAGTGCGCAAGTTACCAGAACCTAGAACTCAGAAGGAGTGAGGAGTGGGCAAGTTACCAGAACCTAGAACTCAGAGGGAAGGAGCGAGGAGTGGGCAAGTTACCAGAACCTAGAACTCAGAGGGAAGGAGCGAGGAGTGGGCAAGTTAACAGAACCTAGAACTCAGAAGGAACTAGATGCCAATGGTGGAAGATTTCCCCTGAACAGTAGGAAACAGTATGTCAGTGAGGCACAACCCTGGCAGTTTGTGCACTCTGTATTGTTACACAACCTTTCATCGTTCTACCAGCCATGCTTGGGCTTAGTCCTCGCAGACATGACATGCGTTCTCACTGTCATCTCTACCTGAAGGTATGGCAGCTTGATTCACAGTAGCCCAAACTGGGCAATCACCCAGTGCCCTTGGGTGATACAGCTGTGCAGATTGTATCCTACCTCAGATCCTGCCTGGCTCAGGAATGGGATGACCCACAGGCACACAGCACCTTGGGCGCATATCACTGAGGGAAGTCACCTTCCCTTTTTCTGCTGGCTGGAAATTGGAGATGATGGCTGAAGCCTTGGGTAGGTACCGTGTACCATAAGAGGGAAGCCATATACTGGGAATGGCACAGTCAGAAGACAGGGATCATGTGCCCAAATGGCTATGAAGATGTAACCAAACATATGGGACACCTGTCTCTAGGTGTGGAGAGGAAGTAACTGTCTTACATATCACTGCTACGTGGGAATTGTCCTTTCAGAACAAGAAGTCGTCACAACTGGCTGTGTGTGTCACTGTCTAAATTGCAGATGAGAATGTTACACTAGCAAGGAAGAACGCGATGAAGAAAACTTCCCAGAGACCCTGGCTCTTCTGCCATGGATCCAGGAGGACTCTGAGAGGGGCTAGGAGATGCCCACTAGGTGTGGGAAAGTCACTTGTGGCAGGAATTTCAGAACACCCCTGGCTGGGTGCTGTACAATTTCTCAGGCAAATGACCTTCAGCCCAGGGCTGCATGTGCCGAGGAGGAACCCAGGGGCACTGCTCCCAGCATGTGCCGAGTGAGGACTTAGGGCAGCAGGAAGTCCCCACTGGAGATGGGAGAATGACGCTTCATGACTCATGGGTGCAGAATATCCCAGGCCAGAGGACGGCCCCTTACAATTAAGATGTACAAGGAGCAAGTGGGCAGAAGTGTGGCCAGCAGGCTGCTAATGCACTGACCTTGGGCTCGTGTTGCAGACACACCTGGAACCAGGACAAAGGTTGAAAGGAGGGGGTTTCACTGTGTGCAGGAGTCCATTGCCATGGGTCAACAGGTCCCCCTTTGAGAGTATGCTGAGATTCTGAGACCCATTGTTAGTGCCTTGATGGGACAGAGCAGAAGACCCAGGGATGTGTGTGGCCTTCAGGTATATGGACAAAGTGCTGGTAAACCAGTTAAAGGCTGGGATGGTGTTCCGGTTGGTAGAGCGGAGGGGGTTCTTTTCTTACACACAAAAGACATACTGCTTTAGAAAGGAGTCTGGGCATGCTCAAATGACTCAGGAAAGTAAACTGTGGGAAAATTTCAGTGAGGTCAAGTGGGCACTACTCCTTGTGCCCTGGCCCCAGGGTACATGTAAGACCTTCAGGCCTTCCCAGTCAGCAGGAAAAGGAAATCTTTGCAGAAAGCTGGTCAGAGAAGAACTGTTTATATAAACCACTTCAGCAAGCCTCTCTGTGGCCCCTGAAAACCCACAGTTCACCACCAGGTGGCCAGGTGATCAATCACTGGCACAGTAGAAAGCCTGGATACCACTTCCCTCTGTGGAGAAGAACAGCTGCAAAGCTACCTGGTGTCTGTGGAGTTGGATAGTGTGCAGAGGTTTCAGCCAGTGTCTGCTCTGCCTGTATGTGCCTTACGTCAGCAGAAAAATGTCAGGCATGATGGTGAGGTGGGAGGAGCTACAGTGTCACATGGTAGCTGTTCTGTGCACACCAGGCGATAAAACCATCCAGTGTTTTCTCAGAGGGAGGTTAGCACTGTTGCCCTGACCACGAAACCTCACTGCGGTTGGAGTGTGAGCTCCATTCAGAACGTGCTACCACTGGTACACTCATGGCCCGTTTGCACCAGTCACTATGCCTGCCATGAACATCTAGGGCCCATGTCGTTCCGGGTCTGGTATTGAGGACCCCAAGTACCCTAGAGTCAGGTCACTAACGTGGTCACACAGCTGGTGAATAGAGACATGTGAGTGGCTGCTTGCAGAGAGGACTCTTGGAGACAGGCCTAGCAGCAGCCTTCCCAGACTTCCCTGGAAACACTAAAGGGAGTGTTGGAGAGGGACGGGGTTGGGGGTAGACCTGTGGCCAACAGAACAGCTGTTGGTGGTGACCGGGGCTGTAGAACTCTGTCTGGTTCACCCACTACCTAGCAAGCCCACTCCTAGTATGCTTTTGTTCTGCAGCCAAGTAACTTCAAACCAAGATAACAAACAAACAAATAAAAAAACTCAAACAAACAAAAGAAAAAAACATGAAAAAATTTCACAGAGAAACATAGGTAGATTGTACCCAGGAAGGCAAATTCAAGCACAAGCAGTGGATGGACAGTAGGCTGTGGTTTATTTGTAGAAAGCTCAGTGGTGACATGAGGAAGTCCGTTGGCAGTTGAACAACAGGGTCTGAGCCTCAGAAGACCCTCCACTTGTAGGAACTTAGCTCAAGGACATAAGCACACTGGCTTCTGGAAGACTTAGTGCTGGCGACAGTCAGTGCAGTGAAAGGTCAGATGCTTTGATCTCTCCCTTCTCTGTTGGCACATTTGCGGTACATTGAAAACATGCTTTTGAAAGACATTACTCTCATGTTTAAGTGCTAAGGGTAAGAAACCAGTTGGCTGTTCACATACACATGTTGACATACAACATAGGCCTGTAGGCTATGGTTCTGTCCTGTCCACAACCAACCCTTTTCAAACATAGTGAGGACCCGTGTTAAATCTGTCCCTAACTACAGACTCATTCTAATACTACCCTGAGGTCTGTCACTTCTGGTCTGCACTGCTATACCTGCCATGGGCCTCAGCAAACAGTCGTTTGTATGGGGTTGGTCCCTATGTCCCCCAGCCTCACCTGTTCTACCCAGCTGTTCAGTCCTCCTGTCCTCATGATTGTCCATCTGAAGTCCATATGGCAAAATGCTGTCAAGGACTCCCCTAAATCTCCTCACTCCCCACTCCCTGTGCTGTCAGCTGCCCATTCCCCATTCACTCTTTCCCACTTGGGCTCTCCATGACTTTCCACTGGCAAATGGGTACCCATTTTTTCCACACATGTCTAAGTAGTATATGTGACCCTGATTCCCTCAAAACTAAGGGCATCCATCAGTTCTGGCCCTGAGCGTGTGTACTCTTGAGGCCGCTCGGCCCAGCATTCCAGACTAACCATCTTCCCTCAGCATCTGGTTGTTTCTTCTTCATGTACTTTAGATGGCCCCTGGGCCCAAAATGAGTGGAAAGGCTACTATCTCCGCCCTTGTGGCTGTTTGTGACAGGCGAAGGCCTTTCTGCCTCAGTGACAGTTGTCTGCATGCTGGGTCATGCATCTGGCTATGGAGCTTGTGTAGCTATGATAAAAGGAGGCTGCATCAGCCTTTGCATGTGGAGCAGTCTCCACCCCAGGAAGATACCCTGGCTCCACAGCCAACCAGATCAGCAGGAAGTACCAGTGTAAAAGAGGACAGGTAGTAGAGTTGCTCACAGGATGTGGTGCCCTCTTAGAGGCTGGCCCTGCCCACTCCCAGTCAACAAATGCCTCTGGATATGTTTGTTACTTGGGTCCTCTGTACTCCGTAGAGACTGGTGTGGAGTGGGCTCCATAGTTTTGGTCATGGAGGCTGGTTGCTTGCAGGTGCTGCTGCTAGTCTTTGCCCTTGGACACTACCCACAGCCTCTGCTGAGGCTCTGCTGTAGCATGCTGCTGTCTGAGACAATTGAGAGAACACAGCTGCCCCTGCATTGTGCTCCCCGTCTCTTCCCTTGTTCCCTCTGCCTCCCATGCCTCTCATTTGGAGGCTGGCTGCTCAGCCTTTTTGGGTACATTTGGTGGTCCCTAGGAGCTTAGTAAGCAGCCTGTTTTCCCTCAATGCAGGTACTGAATGAGGCTGTGGGCGCCCTGATGTACCACACCATCACACTGACCAGAGAAGATCTGGAGAAATTCAAAGCTCTCAGAATCATCGTCCGAATTGGCAGCGGGTTTGACAACATTGACATCAAGTCAGCTGGGGATCTAGGTAGGAGCTCTGAAGTCCCCGTTTCCACTGACCAAGATGTCTCACTTAACCTTCAGGCTCTATTGGGCAATCAGTAGAGCCAGGACTGCTCCTTGAATTGAAGGTGATTTGGGCTGTGGGTAGTGCAGGCTGTGGTGGGCAGCACAGGATGCGGCTGCGACTCCCTGTGCTGTCACCAGCCTACCAGGCCCTTGGGATTGGGTTGAAACAGGGCCAGTCAGGGAGTCATTGCTGTCTTCCTAAGATAGCAGAAAATGGAATGCGTTCTGAAACCATGCAGGTATACATATGAAGCAATGTGGGCTCAAAGTGGACACTTGTACACAAGTCTATTTATATTGAAACAGCATAACCATACTTTGCCATTCTAGAGTAGCTTGTGTTCTGTGCTAGTGGCCCACTGACAAAGCAAGGCTGCCCTCTACAGTGTGCTGTGACATCATTCTGCTGCTCTGCCCCTTACAGCTGCAGAGGAGGCAGGAGCTAACCTGTCCGAGAACCACAGGGCAACTGAGGACTGCAGTAGTATGGTGGGAAAGTCAGTCTTGTTCTGTTGGCTCATGTTGTCCTGGAAAGCCACAGGGGCTGAAACCTTGGTGACTGGTCTGCCCCTTCCTGGACAAGGTCCCACTGTAGTCCCTAGAATTCACAGGCTCCTCTTTTCAGCTAGGGATGGCCTAATGGTGGGCCAAGTTTGGTTCCTTTAGACCCAGCTGTGGAAAGTGGGACAGGTCTTACCATCTATACCTTCTTGGGGGATCAGTTTTGTTTCTGTATCTCAAGGCTACATGCTATTGCTCCCTGAATCCTTGTTTTATTTCAAGGGAGTCATTTCTGGAGGGTGCATGGGTCCTGTCTTGATTCCTCTTTGTGGTGTCAGATACCTTTAATTTATAGGATAGTTTCCAAAACAATTCTGTCCTCACACTTCAGTGGGAAGTATGGGCAGAAGCATGCTGCTGGGATGGGAAGTAGAGTTGGAACTAAGGCCACTGTGGAGGATCAGCTCACGGCTGGGATGATGGGGTCCTCCTTGGGGACAAGGGCTAAGGGCAGCCCAAGGCAGCATAGACCATCAGTTTAGTGCCTGGACATGGGCCCTTGGGTAAATTGGGAGACCATGGCTAGGGGAGAGAAAGCTTCATCTGACTTGCTCCCAGGACAGTAAGAATCGTGGAGCCATGTAGCCAGGGCATGCTTGGCCTGGGAAGCCCCAGGGAACTGGAAGGTGTTATTTGTGTAGTGTCAATAGGGAGGGGCCAGCCAGCTCCAGGATGTACCTTGGCTCTGGCCCTTTGCTAGTAGAGCCATGGCTGCTCAGGAAGGTTCTGTGTCCCATGATCCAGATGGGGAAGAATTGGGCATTAGTAGCATTGGCTTCTTTTCAACCACCTGCCTGCCCAGATAACTCAGGCTGGAAATGATCAAGACAGCATTTGCCTGTCCCCTGTCCTGTTTGCTTGGTAGCTGCCACATCAGTGTTCTGCAAGAGTAGGTGTAAGTGGAGACTGCTTGTTCATTCCCAGCTGCCCAGACCCGAAATAATTACACAGAAACTGTATTAATTACAACACTACTTGGACAATTGCTAAGGCTTCTTATTAACTAACTCTTAAATCTTAAATTAACCCATTACTATTATTTTATATTTTACCATGAGGGTTGTGGTTTACCGGTAAGGTTCAGGGGCGTCAGTCTTCTTTGGCAGCTACATGGCATTTCCCTTACTCTGCCTTCTTTCTTCCAACATTCAGTTTGGTTTTCCTGCCTAGCTCTATTCTGCCATGCCACAGGCCAAAGCAGCTTCTTTATTAACCAGTGATAATAAAACATTGACAGCATACAGAGGGGAATCCCATACATCATGCAGGACAGCCCAATGACATGTAGTCTCCTAGGTGGTTGTGGGGCATGTTTTCTGACATGTTACTGCTGAAGCACCACCCTGAGGGTATGCTCTGACGGCAGCACCTCTGACTGTGGATGACAGGAGGCTGTGGGCCTAGAACATGTGCCTTCACATATCTTGTAGGCATCGCAGTGTGCAATGTGCCTGCAGCATCTGTGGAAGAGACAGCAGACTCCACCCTGTGCCACATCCTGAACCTGTACCGACGAACTACCTGGCTGCATCAAGCACTTCGGGAAGGCACTCGGGTCCAGAGTGTAGAGCAGATTCGAGAGGTGGCTTCAGGAGCTGCCAGGATCCGTGGAGAGACCTTGGGCATCATTGGACTAGGTGCGTGGCCACTGTGACTCAGCACAAATAGTCTTTGCCCATCTGCCACCCTCCTACTCCATAAAGACCCTTGACTTGCTGGCTGTGTTGAGGGCATAGGATAATTAGTCCTGGGCAGGGCTAGAGAAACTAGTCTGTGTCTTTCACAGGCGTCTCCTCACATCCATGGAGATCAGGTAAGAGCACAAGTGAACATCACACATTGGTGATAACATGTGCCACATGTGGATCCAACAGACATGGTGTCCACATGGACACAGATACGTGCAACCTCTATACAAACATGGTTACATACACACTCATTCCCCACAGCTCTGGAGTAGCCTGTTTCTGCCCTGCTAAGATAGTAGTTGGTTCCTATGCTCCCTGGCTTGTTCTCACAGCCATCACCTTTTTGTGGATATCTGTCTATTATATGTACCACAGAGATGGCAAAGTAAGTTGTGCTAGAGTTCCACCTTTGAGAGCTCTCTTGTCACCCTTGCCTACTCTTGGTTGACCCTGGCTGCGCTGTACTCCTGCCTCAACCCTACTGCCAGCAGCAAGAGATGGGAAGTGTGTGTAGGTCACCTCAGTTCCAGGAGGCGGGCCTGGGATATGGTTGTTGGTGTCCTAATGGACATGCACAGCAGGGCTATTTGGTGCTCTATGACATTGTATGCCACCACCCCCCCCATCCGGTGTATAGGACAAGATAGCACCTCCTACCTCAGGGTCCTAGCGCCAAGATGTGTTGAAGGATGGAAGAAAGATAAGCATGGGGGGAGTGAGGGGGTGAAGGGTGTCACTGGGCAGGTCTGGGTGGTCAGGGCACCCCCACCCTCAGGTCTTGTCCTCCAGCAGTCTGTTTGGTCTTTCCTTATTAGAGTGGCTCTGCCTCTGCTTTTGTCACTCGTGTTTGGGGACTGAGCCATGTGTCCCTTTTGTACCCTGTTTGTCCAGTGTATCACATGTCTGCCACTGACTACCTGGCCTACACTGCTGTCCTCTCTGCTATGTCTAGTTGTTCCCTGTAGCCAGCCCAGAGCTCCCTAGAGCTTAGGATACATGGATGGTAACATGTATCCCATATGGATAATGTAGATTACAGAGAGAGACAGGGCTATACATGTGAGCATACTTGTGTATGAGTGTACAGTCTAACAAGCAAGGAAGGTGAATTTTGTCCCCTTGGGGTACAACAAGGGCTCCTGAGTTATTGCACCCTCTACCTTAAGGACCTCCTATTTGTATGTACTTGCTGTCTACCCACTACAGAACAGGTCTGAGGCTAGCTTCCACACATTGTGGCCTCCCTCTAGAAGGGAGATGGGTATGTGCCCCTAGTGAACCTGTATCTCTGCTCTTCTCTTCTACAACTTGTTGAGTCTACCTCTGTGTGGAATATGGTAGTGAGTTCTTGGCTCATCAGTGAGGGTGCACAGGCAATGTGGGCTGTAACTTTTGCTTTTATAATGAACATGCCAACTACTTTCCTATGGCTGTTGGCCTCTCCATCCATAGGCTTCTGCCTCTCTCCTTCTTGTCCTCTTACAACTGAAACAAAATTTACTCCTTTCACAGAGTATGGAATGTATTTCTGTGTGGGACAGCCCTGTACTGTTTCCAGCTAGCCCTTCCTGCCTGCTGTCTTTGCTCTCCCTCTGGCACAGCTTGCTAGGTTCCTCAGTCCAGCTGAAATGAACCCACAGGGCAGGACTCTGGGTCTGTGCTCCTTTGCTTCTGCACACGTCTGTCCTGCTCAGGACTCTTACTGTTGAGTAGGATTCTGTTGATCTGTTTAGACAACTGCTGTGAGCAAGTTTAGACAAGTCTCTTTGTGCATGGGACTCTTTTCTTTGATTTAAGCAGAAGTGAAGTGACTTTACAGAGCTGGCGGAAGGCCACCACGGCATTCTTCAAGCAGGTGTGTGGCTTTGGCACTTGTCAGCTGGCTAACTGGAGTTCTGTAATGTCAGCAAGTGCTGCCCCTTGTGTTTTACTTGCACCTCTCCGACAGCTAAAGTGTCTGAGTGCCTTTCTTGCCGGAATGCCTGGCCGTTAGAGAACCTTTCGCCTGTGTTCTGAAGTATGGTGCCCGTCATGTTCTCTTTGGTTTGTCTTGGTGTGGATCTGCAAGATTCCATCTGTGTTCTATCTCAGGGCCTTGTCAGACAAGTATATTGACACCCTGGTGCCCACTTAGTATCTGTGGTGAGGACAGATTCTGGTTCTGAAGAAATCCAGTTTATTACTTGTAAGTTGTTTCCTGTGTCTTAAGTAGTCTCTGTCTGCTTCAGCTTTTAGCCAAAAGAAAAGCATGAGGAGTCTGCTTTCTAGAAGCTTCATAGTTCGGATTTTACAGGTCTCAGACCACCTGGATCATACACTTTGCTCAGTGCTGAGTATACTATGCCAGAAACATAGGCAAATAAGTTTGTGTCTTTCCACAGTAACAATAAATTCTCAGGGCTCAGTGGTTTTAGTGGCAACAATTTGCCACATAATTCTCCCTCCATAATCTGGCTAAGGTGAATACAGGATTTTTTTGTTTGTTTGGTTTTTGTTTTGCGAGACAGTGTTTCTTTGTGTAGCACTGGCTGTTCTGTAACTCACTTTGTAGACCAGGCTGGTCTTGAACTCACTGAAATGCGCCTGCCGCTGTCCCCTGAGTGCTGGGATTAAAGTCATGTGGCACAACTGCCCAGCTTGTCACTCTTTTTTTTTTTAATTTATTTTACATACCAACCAGTTTCCCCTCCCTCCTCACTTCCTGTCCCCTCCCCTTTTCCATCTACCCCTGTCCCCATCTGCTCCTCCTCCATCTCCATTCAGAAAGGAACAAGATTCCCATGGGCTTGCACAAAGCATGGCGCATCAAGTTGAGGCAGGACCAAGACTGTCCCTGTGGGTCGAGGTGGGGCCAGGTAACCCAGCATGGGGAACAGGTTACCAAAAACCAGCTAAGCACCTGGAGAGGTCCTGCTCTCACTGTGAGAAGCCTTTCCGAGAGACCAAACTACACATGCAGAGGGCTTATGTCAGTTTCATGCAGGCTCCCTGACTGTTGGTCCAGCTGGACTCACTCAGTCTTAGAAGTAGAAGCTCTCAGCAAGGACAGCCTACATCTCTTGGCAGTTTGCTCCTGGTGGTTTTCTTTGGCTTCCTTTACTCTTTTGGCTAAAAGGTTTGCACATTCTTCAGTCTCCTCGTTTTTCTTAGTGAGCTGGTTTTTTAGAGCCATGTGTTGGTGTTTGTGTTGCAGGACACATGGAGTAACAAGATGCTGAGCTACTTCTTTGTTTCGTTGCTCTCTAAAAATATTATGGCAGATGTCTTAGTTACTTTTCTATGGCTGTGACAAAACACCATGACCAAGGCAACTTGTAAGATGAAGTCTTTAATTTGAAGGCTCATGGTTCTAGGAGGTTGCGTCCATGACCATTACGGTAAGGAACATGGTAACAGGCAGGCAGACATAGTGCTAGAGAAGTAGCTGAGAGCTTACATTTGATCCATAAGCACAAGGCAGAGAGAGAGAGAGAGAGAGAGAGAGAGAGAGAGAGAGAGAGAGAGAGAGAGAGAGAGAGAGAGAGAGAGAGAGAGAATGAGAACACAGCTAGGTATGAGCATGAAAGCTGGGAGTGGTGTGGACTTTTGAAATCTCAAAGCCCCACCATCAGTGATATATCTCCTCCAACAAGGCCACACCTCCTAACCCTTCCCAAACAGTTCTACCAACTAGGGACCAATTCAAATACATGAGCCTATGGGAGCCATCATTCAAACCACCATAGCAGATCTCATCTTCTTTAGAGAGATTGAAAAGTTTTGGATTTTAGCTCTTTTGCTTCCTAACTTCCAAGTAGTATCTGTCAGTTCAGAAATACCCTCCTCTCCTCTCCTCCCCTCCCCTCTCCTCCCCTCCCCTTCTCTCTGTCTTTTTTATAATAATCAAGTTGAGAATGCTCCAATTGGCATCCACAGTGTATCCTTGAACAAAGTTGCGTTTCCTCTTTCCAATTCTCTTTGGTCTATAACAGTGTCCCTTACTCAGTAGCAGGCACACATTGCTGTGGGTCAAGAGACCTTACTCTTTGGTGCAACCTTGTTTGTCATTCATTTCTTTTCTTTTCCTTTTTTTGGTGATGGTGTTGCAAGACAGTGTTTCTCTGTGATGTTCTGGCTGTCCAGGAACTTGCTCTATAGACCAGGTTGACCCTGAACTCAGAGGTCTGCCTGCCTCTGCCTCCCGAATGCCAGGACTAAAGGCGTGCACCACCACACCTAGCCAGGTCATTCACTTCTGATAGTTCTTCTTTAGAATCAGCTCACTGGTTTGTGTTTTGTTTAGTCCTTGAGTGTTTTGGGACACTGGCCTCTGAAAATCACACACATGTCCTCAAGACATACATCACGCTATTATTTCATGTTTTGATTTCTCTTAGCAGTGTTCTGTAGTGATCAATACATAACATTCGCACAGAGCTTGTTCAGCTTGTTAATGTACTTCCCCCATGCTGGTGGTAGAACCTAGGCATCACCCCTCTGACCAGGTGTTTGGTATGACGACTGTTATAATTTATGTGTTCTAATTCCCTGTGGTGTTCAGAAACACACTTGGTCTTTGCACTTCCCAGAATTCTGGTTTGCAGGTTCTCTGGGCATTTCCCAGCACCCTGCTCTCTCCTTTAGCATGTTTCACTTGCTCCCACTCTTTGTTCTTGTCCTTTTGGCATTAGTGATGACCAGTGCTTTATAGGCTAGACCACAGTGGGGTAGAGCTCCGTCCTTTATTGTGGTCTGTATGGTTATCTGGCCTGTTAATGTTATCATACAGCTTTCTCTAACTAAACGTTGTTATGGCACATCTTTTCTCCACTTTCCCAAACTCAGTTGTGCCTTTTGTTCTTTAAAAGGCTTTCTAAAAATTCAGTTTCCCTTCTGCTTTCATTAGGGTCATTTCTGTTGGCCATTGTTCTGTCTTTGGTGTCAGACCTTCTGATGGGCTCTTTACTGCAGGTACAGCTTTTCCAGTTCAAAATGTGTGTCCAGGTCTTTTGTAGAGGACACTTTCTCTGCTGGAGTTCATTGTCCTCTCAAATTTATCACATGTGCCTATGACACATGTTCTCAGCAGCGATCGGAAGTCCTTCCAGCTAATCCCACCATCTGGGTTGTCTGTGGATCTACTTGTTTTTCTTTATTCTGTTATAATTTCTGTGGTACTCTCTTTAAAGTTGTGCCCATGTCCTGCCAGTATGTCTGACTCCTCAATGCTCTTTTCCTGGCAGGTATTGATGGATGCTGCAGGAGAGACTATGTCCCTAGCATTCTCCTACTGGCAGCCTGTGCTGTCTGTGCTCTCTCTGTATCCAGCATCAGTTGATGTCTGCATTCCATGACCCTTAGGCTGTGGCTCCCATTCCAGAGCCAGGCCTGCCTCAGAAGGCATAGGGTGTACATCTGTGGAGTTGTGCCAGAAAGGTGGCAGATGTACCATGTGCAGTGTACCTCTTTATTGCTAGGTTCTTGGGTTTTTTTTTTCCTTTCAAGATTTATTTCTATTAGTGTGTGTGTGTGTGTATGTGTAGGGGGTATGTTCATGTGAGTGCAGGTGCCTACAGAGGCCAGAGGTTGGAGTTAAAGGTGGTCCTGAGCTCCTGACATGGATGTTGAGAACAGAGCTCAGCTCCTCTGCAAGAGCAGCAGGCCCTCCTAACCGCTGGGCCATCCCATCAGTCCTGTGCTGCTAGAGTCAATGGTATATGAATCTCTAGGAAGAGTGTTGTCCAGAATGGTCCCCACATATACGGTTTGTGATCAGAATTGAGATTCCAAGGACGTCTGATAAGTGACCCAGTGACCAAGGGAGGGGACCAATCTGATTATGTATTGGCTTTCCAGAGCAGTGAGTAGAACTGATCAATGGCAGGCTGCTGGAGAGTGGCAGCTAGCTCCCATCCCTTGATTGTGGTGCTTGGGAGCAGGCACCTTGGCTGAGTGTTTGTGATGGAGGCCTCAGGGATCTGGTAAAACTTTGGCAGACTGGCAAAGTTGTGTTTGAGGCCCTTGAATCCCGGCTGTGAGGCGGCTTCAAGGCCTCAGGATGCATGTCTCACTTCATCTTGACTCTGTAGGTCGTGTGGGCCAGGCGGTGGCACTGCGGGCAAAGGCTTTTGGCTTCAACGTCCTCTTCTATGACCCTTACCTATCCGATGGCATCGAGCGGGCCCTGGGGCTGCAGCGTGTGAGCACACTGCAGGACCTGCTCTTCCACAGTGACTGCGTGACCCTTCACTGCGGCCTCAATGAGCACAACCACCACCTCATCAATGACTTCACTGTCAAGCAGGTGCGCTGCGGCGTCCTCCACCCTCCTCCCTTCTCCTCCAGAGCGATGTTGTCCCTTCCTTACAGTGTGGCTCCCACTCTTCCCTCAGGATGTACCCCTTCTTCCCCAGAAGGCAGTGAACCTTTGGTCAAGACAGTAACAGCATTAGATACCTGGGTCTGTCTTATTCCATTGATAGTCCAGAGTGTACCTGCTGGTACCACTACCCACCCTGGCCCAGACTCTCTCCCAGAACTGATCTGTAGTAGGCCAGCTCCAGGTGGGTGGGAAGTGAGATTTGCTGTGGGTATGCCACTCCAGTGAGGAGCTCCAATGTCATTCACTCACATGGTCGTCTGTCTGTCTTCTCAGATGAGACAAGGAGCCTTCCTGGTGAACACGGCCCGTGGTGGCCTGGTGGATGAGAAGGCTCTGGCCCAGGCCCTGAAGGAAGGGCGGATCCGTGGCGCAGCGCTGGACGTGCATGAATCAGAGCCCTTCAGGTGCCCCCTGAGCCCCAAGATGGACTATGCCCACCAGCCTGCTGATTAGGATTTGGAGGCTGTCCTTCAGCTCTGGCCTTTTGCTGGCTGGGTTAGGGGAGGGTTTACTCTCTGTTCTCAGGTGGGAACAAGAACCTCAAGATTCTATCTCACCTTGGCCACAGTTATGGGGTAGGCTTAGGACTTGACTTGGTTCTCAATTTGTCTCTTGATGTCTGTGATGGTCCCATAGCCACCAACCTCTGGAGACCATGGGGCCTGGGCTAATTTGGCTTAGCATGTAGTCTTTAGTCCTGTTGGGGCAGACTTTCTGGGGCTCCAGCAGTTGACAAAGCCTATCTTGGGGTAACCAATTGAGTGATTAGCCATTGGAAGAGCTAGCAGTCTGTGTCTGAGAGCCCACAGTCCTAGGGTTTGTTCTGCTGGGCAGGGCTGTGTAATACCCCATCATGGCTCCTCCCCTAAGGCTTGGAAGACCCTCTACCCTTATTGTTAAGACCTTGGGGTAGGTTTGAAAGTCCTGCAGCTCCACATTCACAGATGCCTGGGATCAGGTCAGGGGCCCTCAGATCTCAGGACTGGCTACCTTCTGCACCTCCCCAGACATGGGTGCTCAGACCTCTCTGACTGGGTATGTGCTGTCCTCAGCTTTAGCCAGGGACCCTTAAAGGATGCACCCAACCTCATCTGCACCCCTCATGCTGCATGGTACAGTGAGCAGGCCTCCATTGAGATGCGAGAGGAGGCAGCCCGGGAAATCCGGCGAGCCATTACAGGTGGGTGGCTTTGCTCTCAGACTGACAAGTCTGTTTTATGCCAATTCAGGGGAGGTGGCACTTGGTTGTCTCTTACTGGGCATCCCTTGGGGTGAAGTTGGGTAGCACATATATCATTTTTATACATGAAGACCTGCCAGGCTGCGTGCTGTCAGCTGCTTGTGAGCTGAGGGCACATGTGCAAGGCTGGGGTCTCCAAGTTGGGAGCTGAGTTGTTAGGTGGACAGAGCCCTGTGGTGTTCACAGGGAGTAATCCAGGGCTCTGGGGAGAAGGGTGACTGTGTGCCTGCCTTCTGGCCTCTGCAGAGGCAGCTTTTAACCCAAATTGCTGTCGTCTCTCTCTGGTGTACCTCCCAACCTCCCAGGCCGGATCCCAGATAGCTTGAAAAACTGTGTCAACAAGGACCACCTGACAGCTGCCACCCACTGGGCCAGCATGGACCCTGCTGTGGTGCACCCTGAACTCAATGGGGCTGCCTACAGGTGAGCAGGCAGGGGCAGAGGACAGCCTCCAGGACAGTGAGGCTTAAACCTGGATCTTGGCTGTAGGTAATGTAGTGGGCTGTGATATGGCTGGGGATACCCTTATGTAGGCCCCTGTGACTGGAGAGGATTGAGCTGGATGGTGCAGTCCACTTCCCTGAGCTTTTTGGAAGGACTTAGGAACCTCCTAGACAGGAGTACTGGGCAGAACTATTGTTGGGGCAGAGAATAGTAAGGAGACAGGGAATGGGGCTTGGGGAAGACTTCGTAAGTGAGAAGCCAGGTAGGGATACTGCCCAGCACTCACCAAGTGTTCACTGTTCCCAATCTTTCTGGACCTCAGGGGTCACTGATGCCCCATGCAAAAAGGGCTGTGTGTAGCTGGTGGGTGCTCCATAGATGACCTCACATGTCTGCCCTCCTCTCCCAGCAGGTACCCTCCAGGTGTGGTGAGTGTGGCCCCTACTGGCATCCCAGCTGCTGTGGAAGGTATTGTTCCCAGCGCCATGTCCCTGTCCCACGGCCTCCCGCCCGTGGCCCACCCACCGCACGCTCCTTCTCCTGGCCAGACTGTCAAGCCTGAGGCGGATAGAGACCATACGAGTGACCAGTTGTAGCCTGTGAGGAGCTCTCCAGCCTTGGCGCCTGGTGGAGGGCGCCGCGTGCCCTTGGACCCAAGTGTGCAGAGGTGGCATCCAGTGTGGGCCTTGGCGCTCCAGAGACTGACCCGGGCGTGCACCAGGCGGGGCAAGAGGAAGCACGTCCCCAAGTCGATTGTAGTTGTCCCGTCCTGTGGGCTGGCTCACTGTCCTGTGTCCTTTGCGTTCCTCGTTAAGCAAAAGAAGTTAGTAGCTAATTCTATCACGAATGTTCTTGTCTGTGTACAGTTTTTAGAACATTACAAAGGATTTGTTTGCTTAGCTGTCCACAAAAAGAAAACCTGAGGGAGCATTCAGCAAGTCAGTTTGAGATTATTTTTCCTTTTCTACGTTGGAACGTGCCCGGAATGTGGCCGTCGGCACACTTCTCAGGACAATGAATCCTTCCCGTTTTTCTTTTTATGCCACACAGTGCATTGTTTTTCTACCTGCTTGTCTTATTTTTAGAATAATTTAGAAAAACAACAAAAGCTGTTCTTCCTAATTTTGGCATGAACCCCTTTGTTCCAAATGAAGACGGCATCGCGAGTGGCTCAGAGGAGTGTTTGCAGTGCCCAGTGTGCTCAGGACCATCCGTGTCTGTCCTGGGTAGGCAGGGGTTGCAGACCCTTGCCTGCGTGGTGCCGTCCTGCTGATGTGGTAGGCTAGCAATATTTTGGTTAAAATCATGTTTGTGACTGTAACCATTTGTATGAATTATTTTAAAGAAATAAAGACCCCAGAAAGAGCAAGCATGCCTGGTACCGCTTTCGTGGCTTCATCTAGGAGCACTGTCAGGTCCCTCTGGTCCTGCCTGTCATGACCTCCAGGGCCTGGCTTGGCTTCTGTGGAACAGGCAGGCAGTCCTGGGGAGACCCAGAAGAGGGCAGCAGCAAGTTGGACTGCATTCCCCACTGTCTTCAGGGAACAGGGCCCTGAGTTGGGGAGGCCACCTAACTTGCAGGGAGGACTGGGTAGGGGTTGCACAGCTCTGACCACTTCTTCTGCCCAAACTCCTGGGCCGGCAGCACTTGTCCTGACATTTTAGACAAACTCACAAAGGAAATGGCAACAGAAAATTATTACTAAAAAGAAGTCTTAGCACACAGTCAGAGCACCAGGCAGTGTACGGTTCTGCTTCCGGTCTCCTCCACTACACTATCTTCAAGTGTGGCCTCTGATCCACTGAACTGATTTGACAGTGATTCCTGAAAGAGTCTGAGCATAGCACCATTCGTCCAGCCTGGGGCTCAACCAAAGAGACACTGCCTGTGTGGATGCTGAAATGTTGAAGCTAGAGACACGCCTTGTATGTAGAACTGTAGAGTGAACAAGTTCAGCATTCCCAGGGATCAGCTGTGTTCTTAAGGGACCAGATTTATAAGAGATAATGTCGACTAGGACATGGTAGAAGCAGGTGGCGGCCGGGGAGGTGGCTCAGTGTAAGTACTTGCTCTGCAAGCACAAGGGCTTGTGTTTAAATCACCACCATGTGAAAAGCCAGGCATGGCTGCATGTGCCTGTGGCCCCAGCATTGAAGGGACAGGTGGAGCTGGGGAACTGACAAGCAAGCCTAGCCAAAACAGGGAGCTTCCTGTTCTGTGAGAGCAAGGTAGAAAGTGATGGAAGAAGGTGACCAACATCCTGCCCTGTCCTCTCCACCTGCAGACACATGTACCCACACTCGTGAGGAGGGGAACAAATCAAAGAGCTTCACCTTTCGGTGGGTGAAGCTACAGAATGACTGTCAGAGACGGTAGTTTGTTCAAGTAGAATCAAAAAGCACAAGTCATGGGGCAAAAACTGAGTTGATTTGTATTTAGGCCCTTTGGTAACACCTGTTCTAGAAAGACTGGGCCAAGATACCCAAATGGTAGGGCATGCAAGGGCCCTGTGGCAACAGGAGCAGAGCTGAGCCCCTGGAGCAGGAGTGAGAGGCTGCTCTTCAGGCCCAGGGCAGAGTTTGGGCATGGTGGACTAGGAGCAAACCAGGACCTGAGGACAGTAGACAAGAGACCGAGCTTCAGGGACTAGGCACCTATCTTTTTCTATAGCTATCTTCCACCCCTCTGCTTGGACAGTAGTTGGGAGGAGGAGATATTCTGAGGCAGTTTGAGCAGGGGCACAGCAGTTGCTAGACTCTCCTCTCTGTGGTCACCCTAGTCTGGCCTCACGCTGAGCCCAGAATGAGCCCAAGGAGGCCAGAAAACACCCTCTGCTCCCCATTGCTCTGGGTCAGAGCCCAAAGGGACTCTGGAAATGGATTTTCCAGCAAAAAACAACTATTAAAACGGAAGGATGGAGGAAGGCCAGCTGCCCAGTCCCTCCTCTGACTGCTGGCTCTCTCTGAGTAAAGAAAACCATCTGCTCTGCTGGGCCTGAGCCCAGGCCCCAGAGGGGGGATCTCCAGTCCCTCCGCAGTACCACTCACGCCCAGCTGGCCCTGTGAGAGCCTCTTCCTGCCTGGCCTGCTCCCACCTTGACCCTGAGCCCTGCAGGCCTCTACAGATTCCCAGGCAAGGGTAGCCTGGGTCATCATAGTCCTGACCAAACTGGGAACTTTAAATCTTTTTCCCGTACCAACACTACTTGAGTCCATACCTGCTTCCCTTCTCCCAGCCACCACACAGACCTGAACCCTACTTAGCCAAGTGGCCATGGCTGCCTCCTGCTCCCCAGGCTCCACCTCTCACAGGAGCCAAAGGGTATTATGTAATATCTTAGTGTCTTCTGTGAAAGAACACCATGTTCAGGAGCGTGGGGAAGAAAGGGTTTTATTTAACTCTCAGCTCACGCTCCATCACTGAGGTCAGAAGGGTAGGAACTCAAGGCAGGAACTGCTGCAGAGGCCGTAAAGGGATGTTGCTTACTAGCCTGCTCTCCTTGGCTTGTTCAGTTTGCCTTCCTAAACAACTCAGGACCACCTTCCCCGGGAGTGGCACCGCCTATAGTGAGTTCTTAATCAAATGCCCCGTCAGGCCAATCTTATGGAGGCAATTGCTCAGTTAAGAATCCTCAGACATGTCTGAGTTTTTGTTGAGGTGACAAAAACCTACCGGGACAATGTGTAAAGACTTAGAAATACCTAATAGATTGTTCATAGATGACCTTGAACAATATCCAAGAAATACAGAAGGGTGGAAGGTCACAGGCCCTGTCAGGCCTGGCCTGGTGTGCGTCATCCTGGCTTGTCCCCTCCCACAGGCAGTGTCTTCTGTTTAAACAGTTATCTTGTGATGTCCTTGGGGTCCCACAGAGCCTGGAGATGAAGCCCCATTACTCACAGCTTCTGTTGAGCTCTGGTGTATGGCTGGTCTTGGGTCAGCAGGCTGTCACGGGTGAGCAGCTGTGTGGCTTGGATTCTCAGGGGTGGAGTTCAAAGACAGCTGTGAACCATCTGGGGAGACAGTCCCATGCTCCTCATCTTCAGTACCTGTCCCCCACAGCCCTCAACATGGACGTCCTCCAGTGCCACAATCCAGGCGTGTGGAGATATGGAACCCGTGCTTTCCATAGCTTCTCTATCACTTCCAGAGTTGTACACCTTCATATTGCCTGCCTGCTCTGTGCATGTGTGTGCGTGCGTGTGTGTTGTACATGTGTATATGCATGTTCCCATGGGTGGGCACATTTGTACGAGCGTGTGTGTGTGTATACATTTTCATGTGTGTGGTGTACTTGTGTACAGGTGTGTGTGTAAATGTGTACACAAGTGTGGAAGCCTGAGCTTGATACTGAGTGTCTTCCTTGGCCTCTCTCCATATTGTATACTGAGGCAGGGTCTCTCAAGTGCATCTGCAGCCCATTGGTTTGGCCTGTCTAAATAGCCAGTTTACTCCAGGGAGTCCCTGTCTCTGCCTCCACGCCCACCTGCCTTGTGAGTGTTGGGGATCTGAATGTCGGTTCTTTATCGAACAGCGAGTGATTTAGCTACGGAGTCATCTTCCCAACCCCTTCAACCATTTTAGTGTGTAAATTCATTGTTCATAGTAATGGCTTCATATGACATTTCCATGCATGTTGTCATGACCTTTGTGTTCACCCCCGTGTTACTTTCTCAGCCCCCTCCCCCATTCATTTTTTTAACTTAGTGAGTGCCTTCTCTTACTGATTTGTAAGGGCTCTTTGCATAGTTTGGAAATTATAGTTTTATATGAGACAAGAATTGTAAATCATTTTGTTTTTTTTAATAAATTTATTTAATCCCAGCTGCAGTTTCCCTTCCCTCCTCCCCCCAGACCCTCACACCCCATGTAAATCATTTTCTAATCTGTTGTTTATGGCTCATGTGTTCCTGACTGCTGTGTGAGCAGGATAAGGAATGGCTCCCCTTTACTCACAGTGGGCGTTCTGTGTTTATATTAATCTGAACTGCATGTCTTCTTCACTTGAGAGGAACTAACGAGTCAGAACTCAGGCCATCTGCCCTTGGGGACCCCAAGTCTGCTGAGGTGGAGGTGGGGATAAGTGAACGCTGGGTGACCCATGAGTAGCATGCAGAGCATCTAAGAGGCCCCAAAGTGATGACCACCAAGTGGACAGGAACAAGGGGCTTTGGGCCAAGACAGTTGATGTCTGGATTAGTTGGGTCCAGAAGCAAAGGTTGCCCACAAGGAATGATCTAACACTAACAGGGTGGAAAGATGGTGGGTCCTAGCATTTAGCACTCTTCCCAAAGCTGAGAGCCTGTGGGGCTTTAGGGTACTGTGGGCAGGGCCTCCACCTAGGCAGACCCGCTCTCTTCTAAAGCAAGGCACTGTTCAATGCCCAGGATGCAGGCTGCTCCTTCTCTGACTTCAGCATGCTCTGACTGGGGGTTACTCTGGTCCTCCAGGATCCCATTGCAGAACATGCTTGTCAGCCCCTCCCCAGAAAGCCCTGTGTGAAATGACCCTCATACTAGTTGCCTGTCCTTCCATTGATGTCCATCAGAATAAGGCTGCCAGACAAGGCCTGGCACCACAGGGCCCTGTCCCCAGCTTTGTGGGGTAGATAGGGAGGACATCCATGACGGACGGCAGTGGGTAGGGCTGTTGGCTGTTTTGTCCCGACAGCCCTTTCCCCAGCTTTGTGGGGTAGATAGGGGGGACATCCATGACGGACGGCAGTGGGTAGGGCTGAGGTAATCTGTATGCATGGTGGGTGAACAGTGGCCCAGCTGTGAGGACAACACCCAAGCAGGGCCCAGGGCCAGCTATTCTGGTCCATTTTCTCTGGACCAGCTTCACACTGAGTAAAATCAGAGGCTTTTTGACCCCTCCTGGTCTTGCTTTGCCCCCATCCTCTACCCATTGCCCATCACCCATTATCCATCCTGGGCCTGACTTGACCCTTGCACCCTGGATTCAGGCTTAGCCAAGGGGCCCTGGAAAGCAGGTTCTTCAAATGGGGACACTGGCCCAGGTCTCCCAGAGTGGGCACTTACCTTGATCAGAGTGCTCAACATCACATAAAACCAGAAGAGGCCCTGCAGAAGGAAAGGTCAGCTTCCCAGGTGCTCTTTCCTAGCCTACAGGTCTCAGCTGTGTTCTTGGCAAGATTGCTGACTCTTGCCCACTGGGAACCAGACAGTGCAACCCAATTTGCTATCTCCCATCTGTCCTGTGAACCCCCAGACACCCCAGGCAATATATCCTGAAAACCCCTTGGGCTCTCTGCAGGGTCTCATCCCATATGCTCTGTGCATCTCTGTGCATCTCAGACTACTCGAGGACACAGCTGTTCTCCAGGACCTTGGTGGCACCCAGCACTTCTGCACTCCTGCCTTTGCCCTCGGCCTGCCCACCTCTGACCTGTGATGTCTGGTGTGATCTGGGCCTCTGACCTTTGGGTACTGCTTGGCAAGAGAACTGGCTAGAGATGAATCCCACGGGCCCCAAGGAAATGGCCAGGGCAAGGAGCATGCAAATACAGACCAGATGGAAAGTCACAGGATTCTAGCCCCACCTGGCCAGGAGTGGGTGGAGCCAGGGGCTAGGCAAGGAAGTGGAGGATAGGCAGAAGAAGTTTGGGAGCTAGGGTTGGTCAAGGTTAGGTGCATCTTGGGGAGGTGGGTCAGCTGGAGCAAGCAAAGCCATGGCTGACTATGAGGACCCTGTTTTGTCCAAGTTAGAGTTTTGCATTTTGTTTTGTTTTGATTTGGTTTTGATTTTTTTGAGACAGGGTTTCTCTGTGAAACAGTCTGCCTGTCTTGGAAGTCACTCTGTGGACCAAGCTGACCCTGTACTCATAGAGATCTGCCTGCCTCTGGGATTAAAGGCATGTGCCACCACCACCTGGCCTAGTTAGGGTTTTTATTGCTGTGCTAAAACACCATAAACCAAAGCAACTTGGGGAGGAAGGGGTTTATTTAGCTTAAAATTCCACATCACTGTTCATCACTGAAGGAATTCAGGACAGGAACTCACACAGGACAGGAAACTGGAGGCAGGAGCTGATGCAGAGGCCATGGAGGGGAGCTGCTTACTGGCTTGCTCCCCATGGCTTACTCAGCCTGCTTTCTTATAGAACCCAGGACCACCAGCCCAGGGGTGGCACCACTCACAATGGGCTGGGCCCTCTCCCATCAATCACTTATTAATAAATACCCTGCAGGCTTCCGATGGATCTTATGGCAGCATTCTCTTAATTGAGGTTCCCTTCTCTTGGGGACTTTAGCTTGTGTCAAGTTGACATAAAACTACTCAGTATAGCTGAGCTCTTGTCAACCTGACAGATGGACAAACACCTCACTGTTCAGCCACACTTTTTCTTTCTTGTTCATCCCCAAGATCGCACATTATTATGGACAACACAATAGAAGGCATTTTATAAACTTAGAGTCCCACAGTCTTAAAAATTCAAACACTTTAAAAGTTCAATCTCAAAAAAAGGCCGAGGTCTCTTTTAAAATCCCAAATCTCTAAACTATGGTTATAAAGTCAAAAATAAGTTAAATACTTTCTTATTTCAAGAGGAAGAACCAGGGCACAGTTGCAATCAGAATGAAGCAAACTCAAATTCCAACAATATAATCTCTAATTATCCACTATCTCGGATCTACTCAGAATCTTCTGGACTCCTCCATAGGGCCTGGGCCATTTTCCTGGCTCTGCCTTTTGCAGCACACTCAGATTGTCTTCTGGGCTCAGGCCAGCTTTACTCCATGGCTGTTGCTGTTCTTGGCAGTTGTCCCATGGTATTGGCATCTCCAAAATCTGGGGTCTTCTGCTGCAACTGGGCTGCTCTTTCACCAATAGCCTCTCCTTGGCTCTTTTCATGGTACCAAGTTTCAACTTCTCTCCACGACCCCTTCAATCCTGGGTCTTCCTTCGGCTGCTACAGAGGTTTCACCTTCTCCACTGGCCTCTACTGGCATCTCCTAGTCCCGACCTTCAGTTGACCCCTTCAGGCTTTCAAAACCAGTATCTGGGAGACTTACACATGACCAAGTTCAGCGGTCAGCATGGGTACAACGTTGGCTGCTTCTGGAATCCAGCATCTCTGCGCTCTCAGAAAACACTTCCCAGAAGATTTCTCCTCGGTGATGCTGGTCTCTTGTTACTCACAGCGAACATGTAGCTCTAGCTAACCAGCATCCATTGTCCCAGCGAAGCAAAGGTTGTGCTTTAGTGTTAATCACAGTTTACTGTTTTCAGCCCCAGCTGACCAGACACCACAGACGCGGCACACAAACGGCCCAGCAGAGTCTTTGCTCTCTTCTGAAACCTCACAAGCCAGGCCTCCACTGTCTGCACTGCTCTCGACGTTCTTATCTTCTGGGCTCCTACAGAACAGGTCTCTGAACTCTCAACACAATGGCTTTTCCAGAGTTCCGAAGTCCTTCCCCAATCCTCCCCAAAACAACATGGTCATGTCTGTCACGGCAATACCACACTGTCCTGGTACCAATTTCTGTCTTATGGTTTCTATTGCCCTGATGAAACACCACACCCAAACAACTTGGAGAGGAAAGGGTTTATTTGGCTTATGCTTTTACATCACAGTTCATCACTGAGGGAAATCAGGACAGGATCTCAAATATGACAGGAACCTGGAGACCTGAACTGATGCAGAGGCCATGGAGAAGTATTGTTTACTGTCTTACACCTCATGGCTTGCTCAGCTTGCTTTCTTATAGCATCCAGGACTACCAGCCCAGGGATGCCCCACCCACAATGGGCTGGACCCTCCCCCATCAATCACTAATTAAGAAAATGCCCTGCAGGCCTGGTTAAAACTGAACCTTGTGGAGGCATTTTCTTAATTGAGGTTCCCTCCTCTCAGATGCCTTCAGTTTGCGTCATGTTGACGTAAACGATCCAGCACACCCTGTTATGCACAGAGGGGTTTCAAGGAGCCAGCTGTTAGAACCCCTATTCCAGTCTGTGAATATGTGGGATGGGGAGGAGCACCCCTCCAGGGCTCAGCCTCCCACCAGGGAAAGCAGGCCTCAACACTAGCTCTGGGGCCTGGTGACTGAGAGGCAGCCAGGACCAGGGAAGCTAAGGTTCAGGGCCAGAAGCCAGCTTTCCAATAAAAGTGGGGAGTGTTTTAGCAGATGTCGAATCCTGGAAATTGCTTAGGAAAAAAAAAAATCCTTGTGCTCAGCCAGCTTGGTTAATGACACAGGGAGAGCTCCTGGCTCCTGGGCATGTATGAGTGATGGCTGCTAGGCCAAGGTGGATGCAGTATAGGACCATGCTAGGCCTCCTCAGGGGACCTGTGCGATGACTTTACCTCTGCTCCCCTCCGTAGCCACACCCTGGGGGTGGTCCAGCCTCGGCTGGCTTTGCCCTATGAGTGTCCTTACTCTTGTCCCATCCTGCCTCCTACACGTCCACTACTGACCAGAGCCGCTGTTAGCATGGCTACCCCCTTGCTCGGGTCCAGCCTGAACTGGAGTCTGCTTTAACTACATCCCTCCTGGGACACTGGCTATCTGGCCTGGCCAGTCTCCTGCAGGGCTCTGGGCAGAGAGATTAGTGCATAGACCCTAACTGTCACAAAGCCACAGACTGGTACCCTGTAGCCTCTGTGGTACTAGAAGGCTTGTTTTCCTGGGAATCGGGATGCTTGCCAGTGGTTGAGTGGCCCACCTTTCCCTCGTTCCTCTTCTATATACCTTATCTGTAGAACTCTCTTCCTGGGATATAGTCCCTGCAGGGAAGACACTGGTCTGTATGACCACAAATGTTCCCTGCTTGGGGCTAGTTCAGGTGGTAGGAGTGATGGACATATAGGAAGGGTGGGGTCAAGGGCTTTCTCTATGCCTCCTCACTCACCAGGCAGGTGACTTTGGCCACAGGCAGAGCAGAGGGTAGCGCAAGGTCACAAGGCCCAGCAGCCCCTGGTTCCATTAGTTCTGTAGGCCTAGGAATCAGCCCAGAAAAGGGGCCTGAGCATGATGAGTGATCCCCAACTGGCCCTGACCAGGCTCCTTTCTGGTCCTGGAGACAGCCTTGAGAGGTGGCCAAGGTCCGATCACTGCCCAGTGGCCCCTTGGAGGCACACAGGACATCTTCTTGTAGCTATGTTGGCCCCAGGCAAGGCAGGGTCACCCTGGCAGCCCCCAGCCCCGTGTGGGAGAGGAATCCAGGCTGGAGGAGTCAGTCACACCCAAAATGAAAACCACATGCTGGGCCTGGCTCTCCCTCAAGCCGCAGCCCCACAGTTCCCTCTCCCTCTTCTGCTCCCCAGCCGCTCCTCTCCAGGGTACAGGGTGTGGGGAGGCGGAAACCAGAGGCCATCAGCAGGAGAGCTCAAGAGACAAGTGTGGCTTTCCGATGGCCACCAAGCCCTCAGCCTTCATTCACCTCATTGGAGCTGAGGGTCTCTAGTTGTCCCTGCCTCTCAGGACTGAAGTACATTTGCTGTGGGAGATGCCCATGTAGGACCGCTGGGTGGGGCACGGTAAGGGCCCTGGCAGGCACCTATGGGTGGAGCATCAGCGTGAGCGAGGACAGTCATGTGAGAAAGGCCTGGTCCTGGAAAAGATGGGCCAAGCAACTCCAGATGGCTTGTGCCCCCTGCCCCACTACCTCATATCTGAGGCCACTGTCCCAGCAGCACGACATAGACAGTCACGACATGTGAGGACACTGGATTACTCTGATCAGGCTTCAGGATGGTAGGTACTAGGTGCTGGCTCCCTACTTAGGTCTCCGTTCCCAGTACACACTGTAACCCCAGTACCAGGCACCATGCCTTCCCCAAGCTCCAGATCTAGCACAACAGCTACCTCTTGTCAAATGAGAAACAGGCTCACAGGCGTGCCCTAGGCACAGCTTCAGAGGCCCAGCTGAAGTGCTACCACGCAGTACTGATGTGCCCAGGTCTCACACAGCCAGATAGTCTGCATTCAGATGTGTGGAGTATGGCTTCTTCCCTGGGAACTCAGCCAGGGGTCCCTTGTCCACCCATAGCCAGTCCACCATCCACAGGCCCCAGGGACCATGCCCAGAGCCCAGCTTGGGTGGTATTGAGAGAGAAATCCAGTGCTGGGTAGTCAGGTCTCCTGTCTCAGCCAGTGATTAGCCAGAGAGGTTCAGTGTGCACACGCGCGCGCGCACATACACACACACCTACACACCTGGACACAAGCTCAACACACCCGTTAAGGCTTCAGGTAGGCTCCAGGAAAGCTATGAGAGGCTCAGTGAATTCAGCAAGGTAGTTGTGCCAAGAGTTAATATTCGGGGACCCTTTCAGAGTCAAATACTTACATTAATAGAAGCCATAATGAAAGGCCCGGTCGACAACAGCACTAGAATTTATAAACTGGGAACAAGTGTAGCAAGCCAGAGCTACAGGGGAAATCCTGTCGGGCTGCTGTGGGACACTGGTCTCCACAATAGACAGGCATTTGCTCATATGATACAGTGATACACTGCTTGATGACACACAGCTGTTCTGCTGGAAGCTTCACCTCGGCCCCCGCGTCCGTATACCCAAAGGGTCTGGGATGTTTGGTGGAAGCTTCACCCCAGCTCCTGGCATCCCAGGAGTCAGGAATGTTGATGTGGAAGTTCCACCCCAATCCCCCTCCCCCATCTCTCTCCGAAAGCCCACCAAATGACGGCCCCCTCCCCAACAGATGCTCAAGACCACTCCCACAGGGTATTTAGAAAACAGACAGGTGGTTTTTCCGTTTTCCTTTCCTGTCTCTTCTCTGGGGGGCTGGAAAATCATCTGGGAGCACTGAATCCATTAAACCTGGACTTTTTCTAATTTGGTTTGATTGGTCTGCTTTGGATTGCTGCGTTAGCAGTGAAGCTTATGGGTGGGGGGGCAGAAGATTTTCAGTAGCAACATAGCTTCACCCTAAGTCAATGCATTGGTCTGACGATGCCACTGAAAGCAACAAAGGATTTCTCTATAACTTGGTAAACTCATTATAATGTTACTATTGTTAAGAGGTGAGTAGGTGAGGGCTTCCCTTCTGAAAGGGTTAGTGTTCATACAGTAAGGCCGTGGGGCTGGGACGAGGGCTCAGTGGTAGCGTGGCATCTAGCACATGTAAGGGGTGAGCTGGATCCCTAGCACTGGGCACGCTGTCTCTCCTGCCAAGTGAGGACACATGGTGTAGGCCACGGTCACAAGAAAGAGGTAGCACCTGCGGATGCTTGTGTTTGGGACTCCTACCTCTAGCACTGTGAAAAGCTGTGTTACTGCTAAGTAATCAAGCTCGGACATTCGGTTACAGCACGTCTCCTGGAAGACTTAGAGATGCCTATTCATTCACATAGGGAGGCCTTGACAGACTAAAGAGAGAATTCCATCTAGACCCAGTTCAGTGAGTTCACTAGGGTTACACGTAAGCGCTTGAATAACTTGCAGGTGGCTACACCACTGTTCGACCCCATCCCGCTTTTGACCTCATACAGTAGAAATTAGTGAGTGGAAGGGAGGGGCTTTGTGGAGGCCACACAGCCCTTCCCCTCTGTATTCATTGGGCTTTCTATTGCTATGATAAAACACCGTGGCTAAAAAGCAACTTGGGAAGGAAAGCGTTTTATTTCACTTACACGTCCACATCTCGGGAAATTGGGGCCGGAACCTGGAAGCAGGCCCTGAAACAGAAGGCTTGCTGCTTACTGGCTTGCTCAGCCTGCTTTATTATAGCTCTCAGGACCACCAGCACAGAACGGTACTATCCACAGTGAGCTGGACCCTCCACATCAATTAGCAGTAAACAAACCTCACCACAGGCTGGCCCATGGGCCAATCTGGTGGGTGGGTGTGTTCTTAGTTAAAGTTCCCTCTTCCCAAATGACTGTGGTTTGTGTGGAGTTGACAGAAACCAGCCAGCACATCCTCCTCTCACAAGAGAATGGCAGCTGGATCACATGATCCCAGTGCAGGTGACCACAGGATGCAAGATAGGATGGCCCACCCCTAGGCGATAACCACCACGCATGGCAGCAGTAAGGTAGGGACACATGTTCCTACCACAGCAGAAGCAGCCGCTCGGGTAGGGAGTCTCTTCTTGGGGTGAAAAGAGGGCTCTCCTTGATACTACAAGTGTGCTGACATGCTGTTGAGTTGCTCACTGTGAAGGGGTGGCATTTATGCGGCACAGCTGGGTTTAGAAAAGGTCTACATGTTGCCCCCCAAATTTGGTGTCACTGTGGAAGCCACACAAGAGAGGCAAATACAGCCCTTCTAGTTCTGCAGGGTCCAGACCACCCTGTTCAAAGGGCGAGCCCAGGCTGAGGGTCTTCCATGACCTTGGCAGGAAATGCCCGATCCCTGTCCGGGCAGCAGAGCAGAGAGCCCAGCATCCCCGGGATCGAGACCCAGTCCAGACACACTAATGTTGGACAGTGACGCTGTGGTCCCCACTTAAGTAAGAGGGCATCTCTGTCTGAGCTACAGGCACTTAGCCAGGCAAAGCTCCATCCTACCCTAGGGATCTGAGGGTCCCTGATTCCTCACCACAAAAGCAGGCACGAAGCAGGGACGAAGGCCCTTCTGAGCAGAGGTACCCTGTTGTACCCCGGTCATGGAAGAATGTAACTAGTGACTAGTCACACCTGGCCTGTTGCTCTGTAACCCTGGGCTTCTCAGTGGAAAACTGGGAGTGTACAGAGGTGGAGGTCAGCACTGTGCTGATGGGGACCAGCAGGCTCCGAAGGGGCAGCCAGCGGAAAGTGCATTCCCACACAATTAGCTCATGGTTTACACATCCCAGAAGGCTGATAAGGTCACGAAAGGAGAGAAGCTCAGAGCTGGAAGCATCATTGGGCTGAGGAGCCAAGCCCTGCCCACGCCAGAAGTCTGGGGGCCTTTGGGGTCGTCCAACGCTGGCAGCCCAGGCTCCTGGTGCCACCCACCCTGTCCTCCACGGTAGGGCCTCCCCCAGCTCAGCCTTTAGCTCTTCCAGCACCTTTCCCGAGAGCCAGGCCTCAGACAAACCCCAGGAAATCCATTGAGGGCCATTTACTTGCTCCATTCCTCTGAGAAGTATTTATTTATGACAACCAAACACAATTTTGTGGATGCTGGTTTAGGATGGTGAGCCATTTTTAAGCCATTTTTCCTCAGGACAAAACTGTGGTTGCCTCAAGGCTAGGATGTTGCTAACCGCAGTAAGTTCTAACTGTGACTGTTCCATTGCATTGAGACACTAAAACCGCCCGACGGGCCGTCCATAATAACAGCCTTTCTCAAAGCCCGACAGTGTCTCTCTCCTGTCTCGCTTGCTGCAGCCATCCTGCAGTTTATCTAATAAGCGTTCTGCTTCTGCCTTTCCTCTATCGTCTGTCACCCCCATATCACCTGCCCGTCACTGCCTTCCCTCGCAGCAAGTTTTTCAACTGTCTTACCTCCAACTTTGCCATTCCTAAGCTCTTGAGATTCTGAGAGTGGGGCGGTCTGGGTGTGGGTAGCAGAGCCTGGACCCCCGTGGCTCCCAGGCTCCTGAAAGGCCTGGGCTCCTACAGAGAACTCAACATGAGCCAGCACGTGGTGCCATGTGGTATCCCCCCCCCCTTTTTAAATTTTAAAGATGATGCATTTGTGTAGTCAGTGTGTGAGTATGTGCACGTGAGTGTGAAGTCTCGTGGAGGCCAGGAAAGGGAGTCAGATACCTTGGAGCTAGAGTTACAGGCAGTTGTGAACCACCCAACATGAGTTCTGGAATTTAAACCCCAATCTTTTGTAAGGGCAGCAAGTGTTCTTAACCACTGAGTGTTGTAAGGAGCGACGGGTCACTTCCCTGCTGCCCCAGCTCCCGGCCACCTGGCTAGCTTATGCCCCAAAATAATTACACAGGAACTGTATTCTTTTGAACACTGCCCGGCCCATTAGTTCCAGCCTCTTATTGGCTAACTCTCACATCTCGATTAACCCTTTTTTTTTTTTAAATTTTTGAGACAGGGTTTCTCCGTAGCTTTTTTGGTTCCTGTTCTAGAACTAGCTCTTCTAGCCCAGGCTGGCCTCGAACTCACAGAGATCCGCCTGCCTCTGCCTCCTGAGTGCTGGGATTAAAGGTGTGCTCCACCACGGCCCGGCTTTCAATTAACCCATTTTTAATAATCTGTGTAGCCCCACGAGGTGTGGCTTACCAGGAAAGATCTTAACCTGCGTCTGTGTCGGGTGGGAGAATTATGGCGACTGCCTGACTCAGCTTCTTTCTCCCAGCATTCTGTTCTGTTTACTCCGCCTACCTAATTTTCTGTCCTATTAAAGGGCCAAGGCAGTTTCTTTATTTAGCCAATGAAATCAACACAAAACAAAAGACTCTCCCCCATCAACTGAGCAATCTCCCCAACACAAATTCTTTTGAAAAACCATTATTTTCGTTTTTATTTGTGTGTGTGTGTGTGTGTGTGTGTGTGTGCGTGCGCGCGCGCGCGCGCGCGCGCGCGCGCGCGCGTGCGTGCTGGTGCCCATAAAAGCCAAACGAGATTGTCAGATTCCCTGGAGCTGGAATTATAGACAGTTGTGAGCTGCCCAAGTGTGCGGTGCTGGGAACTGAACTCAGGTTGTCTGGAAGAGCATCTGTTGTTCTTAACCCTGAGCCATTTCTCCAGCCCTGCTACCTGGCACTTCTTTAACACAGTTACCAGTGTTCCTGGAAAGCAGTTCATACATGTTCAGGGGCCACTGTGTGGGGAGCAAACATGGAAAAGGGACAGAGACACTTACTGGCTTTCCTGTTCATTCATCCATGGAATCTCAGGTGCCGATGTGACCAGCAGCCACCGTTCCTTCTCCAGGAGGGAGTCAGGGCCTCCCAAGAACATGCTGGATCTCCTTGGCTTACCTGTCTGTGTGACCTGCACTGGGTTCATGGCTCTCCTCATGCCAAATCTCCATCTTTCTTGTCAAAGGATTTCACGTGCTTTCTTGTCTGGAGAAGACTGCTTGCTGCTAACTCTCCTGAAATAGAAACCTCCTCACAAGTGGGGCGTTGTTTCTGTCCCCAGCAGTCAGGCCATGCTGTTCTGATCACAGGGCTACTTCTGTGACCTTGCTATAGAGTGTGGTCTGGCTGCCTTCCTCTCTGCCCCCCACCCCACCCCACAACCAAGGGCTGCTAACAGGCATTTTTACAAGGTAGCTATGCACCTGTAGGACGGAGCAACCGTGAGGGAGAGAAGTGGGTCTTGCCTTTTGGGCGTGGCCTGTCTGAGCTGTTTGTAGCAGGTCCTAGCTCTCTGCTGCCCTTTGCTCTGTCTATGCTGTCAGTGGCACATTGCTGCAGGGTTCCTTGCTCTGTGCTTTTCACAGTCTAGGGTGATCTGTCAGGGGATTTCAGCTGAGGAAATGTCTCCAGCACGCATTTTCTTGATTAGTGAGTGACGTGTGTGGGCAAGTCGTTCTGGGTTGTATACAAAAGCAAGCTGATACCACCGTGGAGAGGAAGCCTGTAGGCAGCATTCTTCCGTGGTTCTGCTCCAGTTCCTGCCGCCAGGTTCCCATCCCTACCCTGACTTCCTACGTGACTATGAACTCTAAGATGAAATTAACCCTTTGCTTCCCAAGTTGCTTTTGGTTATAGTATTTATCACAACAGAAAGCAAACCAGGATGGTACTTATTGATAGAAGGAATATATATATATATATATAGCATTAATTTCATAATGGTTTTAAATGTTTTTTCTTAAGGTAGGGTCTTATGATATAGCTCTGGCTGTCCTAAAACCTGCTCTGTAGACCAGGTGAGACTTGAACTTAGAGACCCACCTGCCTCTGTCTGACTCCAAGTGCTGGGACTAAAGGTACACTAACAGGGTTTCTCTGAGTATCTCTGGCTGTCCGGGAACTCGCTCTGTAGACCAGGCTGGCCTCGAACTCATAGACATCTTCCTGCTTCTGTTTTCCAAGTGCTGGGATTAAAGGTGTGTGCCTCTATCATTCAGTAACTATTTCTTTTTTTTTATTAAAGAATTTTTTTATTTATTATGTGTACAGTATTCTCAGTATTCTGTCTGCATGTATGCCTGCAGGCCAGAAGAGGGCGCCAGATCTCATTACAGATGGTTGTGAGCCACCATATGGTTGCTGGGAATTGAACTCAGGACCTTTGGAAGAGCAGGGAATGCTCTTAACCGCTGAGCCATCTCTCCAGCCCCCCCCCCCAGTAACTATTTCTTTAATTAAAACTTTTTACTTCATTTTAATTTATGGAGTGAGGCACCGTCCTCTTCCCTCATGTGGATCCCAAGGCTTAACCTCAGGTCTTCAGGCTTGGTAGCAGTGTTCTCAGGGGCCTTTGAGTTTTAGTTTTTTTAATAACATTTGAGTTTCTAGATTTGCAATCATTATTCTCTACGCTTTCTGTGTTCATGTCATTTGTTTTTACCCTACTGCACTTGCCAGAAAGCCTAAGAAAGTGCTGTACAGCAGCTGCAGTGATCAGCGCTGCTGTCCTGGCCCCCCAAGGGTACACAGCTGTTTCAGAATGTTTTGTCATGTGACACACACCCGAAAGAAAGTTAAAAAGGAGTACAGGTTCATTTTGGCTCACAGTGGAGGGGTTTAAGTCTAAGTATGTCTGGTTCCCTCACTGTGGTCTTCTGCTGAAGCACGGCTGTGCTTCTCACCTCACAGCATCCAGGAGAGAGGAAGTGGTCCAGGAAGGGTCCAGGACAAGGTGCATCCCTGGTAACCCATCCTCCAGCTGGGCCCACCTTCTTAGATGCCTGGACCGAGTTCCAAAATGGGACCACGGCTGCAGGCCGACCCTTTGATGCATGCACCTGTGAGGGACATTTCATACATCAACCATGGCAGGAACCTCTAGGGCTTTTGTTGTTGTTAATTTTATTGTTAACAATGATGGCTAGTTGATCAAACCTATTTTGGGGCATATTGATTTGTCTCTCTGAAGTTTCTAAGCTTATGTTTGGTGGAGTGATCTGAGGTGGTGGCAGAGACGGCCCTGCTCTAAGCGGTCTTACGCAAGATTCTGCAGACGTCACTGTTTTCAGTTTGGTTGTTTTTGCATCTTCACTTAAAAGTGAGGCCGATCTGGTTTTCTCTTTTTCTCCACGAAGCGTTTCTGTATTAAGTGACAGTGGAGTCATGAGTTGAGCTGCAGATTTTCCATCTTTTCATGCATGGGAAGGGCTGGAGTGATGCCAGGCTGACTTCCAGCTCAGAGTGGAGTCAGACCTGGCCAGCGTGAGCATCTGCTTCTCCAGGGCTTCCTGGGCTGACCATTTCTAAGAGCTTTTCCAGTGTCTTGTCCGGCTGTGTTTTCCTGATGCTGTGACTCTGGCTGTTTCAATCCACAGAGAATTGATCACCTGTGTGCTGCAGGTTTCCTAAAAGCTCTAGGTTTCTGAGCTCTGACATTGTGATCCGGTCTGGAGTCTTCCCTCTTTATGACTCCTTTCTTGTCCCTGATTGTATGCGGGTTGAAATGTCAACATTTAGCAAGTCCTGGATAGTGATGGTCATCCTATATTGGGCTTTCTGGCAAAGATAGTTGGTTTCAGAAAGAAGCAATCACTTTGCCTCTTGTTTCCTGCTACATTGCTTTCCTTTTACCTCCACAGTCCTCTCGTTTTCATGATGGATCTTATTGTTCCCAATCGAGTTCGTTTTTTTGTTTGTTTTTGTTTTTGTTTTTTTTTTTTTTGAGATGAGGTCTTACCATGTAACTCTGATTGTGCTGGAACTCACTATGTAGATCAAGCTGGCCTCGAACTCACAGAGATTCACCTGTCTCTACCTCTTGGGTTCTGGGAATAAAGGTGTGCACTACCACACCTAGCTCTTTTCTCTCTCTCTCTCTCTCTCTCTCTCTCTCTCGTTTTTTGAAAACCCTGGCTGTCCTGGAACTCACTCTGTAGACCAGGCTGGCCTTGAACTTAGAGATCTGCCTGCCTCTGCCTCCTGAATGTTGGAATTAAAGGTGTGTGCCACCACCTCCTAGCCAATTTATTTTCTTAAAATAGATATAGGGCTGGGTGGTGGTGGGTGACACATACCTTTAATATGTGTCTCAGGAGGCAGAGGCAGGTGGATCTCTGTGAGTTCGAGGCCAGCCTGGTCTATAAGAGCTAGTTCCAGGACAGGCTCCAAAGCTACAGAGAAACCCTGTCTTGAAAAAAAAAAGAAGAGGAAGAAGAAAAAAGAAGGGGCTGGAGAGATGGCTCAGAGGTTAAGAGCACTGGCTACTCTTCCAGAGGACCTGAGTTCAATTCCCAGCAACCACATGGTGGCTCACAACCATCTGTAATGAGATCTGGCGCCCTCTTCTGGCCTGCAGGAATACATGCAGGAAGAATACTGTATACATACTAAATAAATAAAGCTTTAATTTAAAAAAAAAAGAAAAAAGAGTGATGGATATAGGATCCTTTCTATGTATTTCCACCCAGTTCTGGGACTCTGGCTGTCCATTTCTATGGCTTTCTAGAAGCAAATTGAAATTCCTGCTTTAAACAAATGGTCAGTAGGAGTGTATTACCTCATTTCTGAGTGGTCAAAGTTGCAGACATTTCCGGTTATTTTAAATTTACCGGATTGTAAGATCATTTAAATCAAAGCACTTTCAGTTCACCGACACAGCAAACGTGGACTCATTTCCTCTGTGACAGTGTGAGCACTACCGTGTTATGCACCTGTCTGTCATTTTCTGCCCCCTAAGACCCTGTCCTCGGCATCCCAGCCCCCAACAGCCTTGCACATTGTGCCACAGCGACTCCCATCAGCACATGCTCACTGGTGGCTCTGCTTCGATTCTTGCTCTGCTCTCTGGCTTGTGGCCACCGGCTTGGCCGCTCTTTGTTTTTGCTGGATTGGGCATATGGATGACATGTGCTAGAGATTCTCCTTCGTGCTTCCTGGTGACATTTCTGGGCTGGTGCGGGGTGCCCGGTCCCTAGATGACATGGCACTGTCCAAGGATGGGAACTCCAGACCTTGTCAGAGCTTCTGAGGTCACAGCTTGCTCTGTTGGCAAGTAAGAGCATTTCCCCTGCACTCTGGAAGGCCTGGGAGGGGGAGGCTCCCCAGGCTCAGTCCCCCATCCCTCATCCTTTCACGGGTTGCCAGAGTTTCTCAGTGGGCACATGGCCATACACCCTCCTGTGCATTTCCATAATGGCTGCCTTCACCATGTAACAGAAGAGGTGGAAAGTCCTCTTATATATATATAAAGTCCTTATATATATATAAAGTCTATATATAAAGTCCTTATATATAGTGCCCTGTGTTTCCAGATGAGGAAAGCTGAGGCTCAGATAGACAACATCACCTTTTTGGGGACACACAACTAAAATTCTCTCATCTCTCTAGCCTCTGAGAAAGTGCACCCAAGAAGGGTTTAGGGGGAAAAACTTGCTGCTTTTCCAATATGCACAGAGTACCCTGATGGGTGTGCATAATGATTCACAGAAAAGAAAAAAAAAACTGGGGAAGGAGATGGCTGTGAGCTGAGAGAACAGCATCCAGCGACCATGATTCGGTGGGGGCCAGGGATGGAATGTCAGCCAGAATAGGGACAAAGGGGGCTTCACTTTCTGCATCTGCCCCGTGAGACTGCCAGGTATTACTTAAGTACCTTGGCCCTGGAGTTATCTCTCCAGCCTCCAGAAGGCTGTGCCAACAGCCCAAATGCAGAGGAGGCAGCGTTGGTGATGTTGGGTTGGAGGGCAACCTTTTCTGTGACTCAATAGGAGTAAAGTTTATTGTTTACACCCTTTAAAACATCTTTTTCCAAGTCCAATCAACCCAATTATAAAATGTGGCACTGAGCTGAACAGAGAATTCTCAACAGAAGAAGTTCAAATGGCCAAAAGACACTTAAGGTCGTGCTCAACTTCCTTAGCAATCAGGGAAATGCAAATCAAGACAACTTTAAGATACCATCTTACACCTGTCAGAATGGCTAAAATAAAAAAACACCAATGATAGCCTTTGCTGGAGAGGTTGTGGAGAAAGGGGTACACTCATCCATTGCTGGTGGGAATGCAAACTTGTGCAACCACTTTGGAAAGCAGTGTGGCGGTTTCTCAGGAAATTCGGGATCAACCGACCCCTGGACCCAGCAATACCACTCCTGGGAATATACCCAAGAGATGCCCTATCATACAACAAAAATATATGCTCAACTATGTTCATAGCAGCATTGTTTGTAATAGCCAGAACCTGGAAACAACCTAGATGCCCTTCAATGGAAGAATGGATGAAGAAAGTATGGAATATATACATATTAGAGTACTACTCAGCAGTAAAAAACAATGACTTCTTGAATTTTGCATGCAAATGGACAGAAATAGAAAACATTATCCTGAGTGAGGTAAACCAGATCCAGAAAGAGGAACATGGGATGTACTCACTCATAATTGGTTTCTAGCCATAAACAAAGGACATTGAGCCTATAATTCGTGATCCTAGAGAAGCTAAATAAGAAGGTGAACCCAAAGAAAAACATATAGTCATCCTCCTGGATATTAACCTTCATCAGGCGATGAAAGGAGACAGAGACAGAGACCCACATTGGAGCACCAGACTGAAATCTCAAGGTCCAAATCAGGAGCAGAAGGAGAGAGAGCACGAGCAAGGAACTCAGGACCGCGAGGGGTGCACCCACACACTGAGACAATGGGGATGTTCTATCGGGAACTCACCAAGGCCAGCTGGACTAGGTCTGAAAAAGCATGGGATAAAACTTGACTCGCTGAACATAGCAGACAATGAGGACCGCTGAGAAGTCAAGAACAATGGCACTGGGTTTTGATCCTACTGCACGTACTGGCTTTGTGGGAGCCTAGGCTGTTTGGATGTTCACCTTACTAGACCTGGAAGGAGGTGGGAGGTCCTTGGACACCCCACAGGGCAGGGAACCCTGACTGCTCTTTGGGGTGACGAGAGAGGGGGAATTGATTGGGGGAGGGGGAGGGAAATGGGAAGTGGTGGCGGGGAGGAGACAGAAATCTTTAATAAATAAATTAAAAAAAACCCATCTTTTTCCAGGTGTGGTGGCGCACACCTTTAATCCCAATACCTGAGAGGCAGAGGCAGGTGGATCTCTCTGAGTTCCAGGCCAGTCTGATCTATATAGAAAGTTCCAGGTCGTGGAAAGCTACTCAGTGAGACCCGGTCTCCGTAAAATAAAGTGAAAAACATGTTTTGAGAATTCCTAGAAGGAAGGGGAGCCAGATGCTGCATAAAACACAAGCTTAACAGCTGCAGGGAACACCCTGGGCTTGACCCAGGTCAAGGCTTTGTCTCCTTTGCCTCAGCATCTGTCTAGACTGCTCCGTCCATCTTCCCATTAGAGACAAATGAGGACCCCGCAGAAGGTGTTGTCTCGGGCACTGCTTCAGAGCTGCCCTGGGACCAGGACATAGTCCCTTTCCATCAGGGAAATGGAGCTTAGCCTGGAGCCTGGATATGAGGTACCCATGGACAGCCCCGAGGAGCTGAGGGCACTGGGAAGGGGTGAAGGCCTTATTGCTGGAAGCTGGAGGACATCCAGGGGCCTTCCCAATATCTTAGGGGCTGTGCTGTCAGGAACGCGCAAGGGGTCAGCAGCTGGTCCAGTCGCCTCTAGGGAGGAAAAGATTCGGACAGAGAAGCGCCTTAGTGTGGGCCACACATCATCTGCCTGCTCCTGGGGGCTGCCTGGGAATAAGCAGCCAGAAGATGAGTGTGAGACAGAGAGCCACGGAGACGGGAGACGGCCCGTAGGGTGGGCTCGGGCTGTACTGCATTCAGAGCTCTCTCTTCCAGCTAAGCAGGAGCAGGGGCATGCTCCCCACAGCCCTGACTCCTGAGCCCCAGTGTGGGCAGGAGGCTGCTGTAGGGCTGGGGCTTTGCCAGGCAGCTGGGCCTGGTGTTTTTCCTTCCACTGGCTCTGGCCCCAGGCCTGGTGAGCAAATGCTGACCCATATTTCCACTGTGCGGGGCGGAAAGTAGGGCAGCAATGAGGCTGGAGCCAGGGTGGTGGGAGGCAGGCGGAGGTGGGAGGCCAGAGGCAGCAGCTCAGACTTTCCAGGCTGGAAAGTGGGTCCGTGGGGAGGGAGTGCCCTTCCCTAGGCCTCTGGGCTTCCCTGGGCCAGGGAGGGGGCTGGGTGGAGTCAACCCAGAGGAGCTGGGGTGGGGGTTGTGGTTCCCTATATACCCCTACCCTGCATTTTGAGGGTCGCACAAGGACAGAATAGCTAGTTCTTCTATACTTCCTTATGGAGTGCTTCTTCCCTTGGGGCTTAGCGGAAGACAGGTTTCCTTCCACGTAGGCCCCAATGTGGCTGCTTCACCTTGTCCATCCTGACGCCTGGACACAGGGCTGACTTCTTGGTCTGACACTTCTCTTGCTCCAGGTTCTGGCCTTGGCTGTGGCCTCAAGCCAGCCTCCCACACCATGGTGGTATTGCCTGCTGGTAGAGCCAGTGAAGTGTGTGGCCCTGGCGCGTGTTGGGGAGAGCAGGAGAATGCTCTGTGGTACAGGGAGCAGAGCCTTATGTGGGATCTTGAGTTATCCTTGATCTCTGTGCTGAAGAGATCAAGAGAGAAGAAGGGTGCATCACAGGCAGGTCTCTGTCCCAGGGAGCCTTGGCCCTGCCTGCGCTATACACAGTAACCCAGGTTCAGATACAGTGAGGACCGTGAGCATCTCAGGGAATGATGATACAGTGAGAGCCATGAGCATCTCAGGGAATGATGATACAGTGAGGACCGTGAGCATCTCAGGGAATGATGATACAGTGAGGACCGTGAGCATCTCAGGGAATGATGATACAGTGAGGACCATGAGCATCTCAGGGAATAGTGTTACAGTGAGGACCATGAGCTTCTTACCAGGAACACTCAAAGTACACGGGCAGCATCTGGGCACTGGGGTAGAATGCCTTTGATCCCAGCTCTTGGTAGGCAGAGGCAGGAGGATCTCTGTGAGGTCAAGGCCAGCCTGGTCTACAGATTGAGTTCTAGGACAGCCAGGACTGTTACACAGAGAAACCCTGTGTCTAACACAACAAAACATAACAAAAATAAATAACAACAACAACAAAACCCCACAGACAGCATCCTCAGCAAGTTCCTCAACAAGGAAGCTGGTGCTGGGGACAGCATGGGGTAGATTCTGGGAGCTCAGGTTGTCTTCACCTTTTCTCAAAGCCATGGGGCAGTCCTTACAGAGGCCCTGCTGCAGTTATGGGAAGAATCATTTTGGCTCTCCTGACACTTGGAGTTTCTCCTACCTGCCTCGCTGGAGGGACTGCACATTTTACCGTCAGTTTTTACACTTTCTGCAAGCAAACAAACACCCCCAGCTGACGTTTTTACTCTCACCCCAAATCGGGTTGTATATGTAGCTCAGGCGAGCTTTGAACTTGTGATCCTTTGGTTTCAGCCTCTTGAATGCTGAGATTATAGGGAGGTATCACCATGTCTAACAAGTAGTTGAAATTTTCTCAGGTATAGTATTGGATCTGAATAACTATGGGGAGCATGGCCATTTTAATATTATTAATTCTTCCAGTTATTTGGTGGAAATGAGATGTCGTTCTACTTGTTAAGTCTTCTCAGTTTTCTCCGAATGATTGCAGTTTTTAGTGTAAACCTTTACACTTCCTTGGTTAAATTCACTTTTAAGTATTTTGTTCTTTTTGATGTTACTGTAAATACATTTTCATAATTTTATTTTCATGTTGCTCACTAGTAGTATACAGAAATACTACTGAACTTTGTATACTGATCTTTTATTTGCGGTCTTGTGGAAGTCACCAGCTCTAACATTTTGTGTGGTTCTGTGCACACAAATATAGTTTGCCCTCTACTCTGTCAGTCTGTTTGCTTTAAATTTCATTTCCTCCTAATTTCTCTGGCTAGTGATGACAGTAGAATCTATGTCTGGCTCCTAATCTTAGTAAGAAAGTCTTTAGTCTTTTACCATTAGGTATGTTGAAGTGATTTTTTTTCCACAGAGGCCATTTCTAGGATTAAGGAAATTCTATTTTTTCCTATTTTTTAAATCATTAAATGTATTAAGTTCTATAAAATGCTTTGTGCTTTTACTGATAGGATCATGTAGTTTTATTCTTAATTATGACAGTGCATTGATTTACTTTCATATGTTAAACCAATGTTACATTCATTGCACATAATATTTTTTGATGTTACGTGATTCAGTTGCAGTCACTTTGATGAACACGTTTGTTTCTATAGCCATAAGGGATAGTGACCTGATGTATTCTTTCCTAATGAGGACTCTGTTCAGTTTGGGTATCAGGATAACATTGACTTCAAGGAATATGCTCGAAACTGTTCCTTCTTTTATTTCTAGAAGACTTGAGGAATTAATTCTCCTTCAAAGGTCTGATTAAGTCCCCATGCAGCCATTTGGCTCCTGGCTTTTCTTCGTGGGAAGTTTCGTTTTGTTGTTAGTCCCATCTCTTTATCTCTAACTGAGCCTATTCAGATGTTCTCTTTCTTCCAGCCAGTTTTGACAGTCGTGTCTTTCTTGGAATGCATCAGACAGCTTGTAGGTGGCACATGGCTATTTGTAGGGGAGCCTCATAAATCTTTATTTCTGGGAGACCATTGATAATGTCTCCTATTTCATTCCTGATTTTACTACTTTGACTCTTTTTGCTCCCTCCTGTCCCTTGGTCTATCTCTTCAATTTTCTTGATTTTTAAAAAAAGATTCATTGTTGTGTATTGATTTTTCTTAATTACCTTTCTGTTTTCATTTCTTCTCCTGCGATTCTTCCTATCTCCCTTGCTTGCTTTTCATCCCCTTTCCTTGTTCAGCTTCTTAGGTGGAAGCTTAGCTAGGGTGTTCACCTGCACTGGGAAATAAGGGCAGTCTCCTGTGCTGGCCCTCCCTATATAACCAATCAATTAATTATTTAATCCACTTAGTTCGATCATTTGCTGCCCAAATGTACATGGGCATGGTGTTATCCACTACTTACCAGTAGCCACCCTCCTAGAGAAAAGTGACTCCCTTTCCCTCAGAGGCCATCAACTGCCAACAGTGCCTCAGCTAGGGGGTGGGACCTCTCAGAGAGGCCATCCCCACTCTGCTGTGTTTTGTAGCAGGCTTGACCTTATTCAGGTCACCAAGCAGCTGTGAGTTGATGTGTCTAACAGCCATGCCATGTCTGGCCATTTCCCAGCATTCTCCCCGTCCTCTGCCTGTGACATTCTCTCTGCCAGTTCTCCTGCCGTGGGGACTGGCATCTACAGCTGAGCACCCACAGTGGCTTGTACTGAGTACTTTGAACAGTCATGGGTCTTTGCATTAACCACTGCCCTCTACAATAAAAAGTTTCTCTGACCAAGTTGGGAGCCACACTGCGGTGCTTTGAATGAGAATGGTCTCCATAGGCTCAGATATTTGAATGCTTAGTTATCAGGGAGTCCAACTGTTTGAGAAGGGTTAGGAGGATTAGGAAGTGCTTTGAGGTTTCAAAAGCCTACACCAGGCCCAGTCTCTCTCTCTCTCTGCCTGCTGCCGGCAGATCAGGATGTAGTTCTCAGCTCCTTCTCCAGCACTATCCCTGCCTGTGTGCTGCCATGCTTCCCACAATGATGATAACGGACTAACCCTCTGAAACTGTAAGCCAGTCCCCAATTAAATGCTTTTTTTAATAAGAGTTGGCTTAGTTATGGTGTATCTTCACAGCAATAGAACACAAACACAAATCCATACATAGATTTAACATAAATATCTATCTATATTTAATATTTATAACTTTATATTGATATAAATATAAATGTTGCAGGATACTTGCTTAACTATGCAAAGATGTGTTACATTTGTTTAATTATGTAAAGATGTGTTGCAGTTTTATTTTGCCTAAGGCACCTGATTGGTCTAATAAAATGCTGAATGGCCAGTAGCAAGGGAGTAGGTAAAGGTAGGTCTTCTGAGTAGGGAGAGTAAGTAGGAGGAGGAATTTAGGCTCAAGCGGGAGAAAGAAAAAGTGACACCAAAGAGATGCCAGGGATCAGACAGACAGAAAGACCTGGAGGAAGTAGGACATACAGAATGAAAAAAAGATAAAAAGCCCTAAGGCAAAATATAGATGATTATAAACAGTTAAATTAAAAGAGTTGGTGGGACAAGCCTAAACTAAAGCTGAACATTCATAATTAATAATAAGTTTCCATGTCTTTATTTGGGAACTGGTTGGCAGCCCAAAGAAAATTCCAACTACACATAAATATTTATAAGACAGTTTAACAACATGACTACTTAGCAAAAACAGTTATCAATAAACTTTCCCCAGGACCTATGACTTCTTTGGCCATGGGCTTTGAATATGTTTATAGTAAATTTTCTCCTGTGGAGCAGGCCTCAAATCCAATCAAAACAGCAGCTGGGAACCCCAGAAACAGTCTCACTACAATTGCACCAGTGGGTACACCTTACCTGGTAAGCAGGTCTCATAACATGCAGGCAGGACTATCGATACCATTTCTTCCTCAGCAACCTTCATATCACTTTCCAGCAATATGAAAACTAGCCATTGGAGAGAGTTTCCTGGTCTGTTAAAGATTGGTTTGTCAGTCACCTACTAGGCTGGTGCTGCCACTCAGCCAGAAGGCCCAGCCTGCAGTGGGCATGGAGCTGCCATCAGCTGCTTGCTCCTCTGGGAGGAGGAGAGCAGGGGCCAGGTGCTGCCTGAGGGCTGTAAGCAGAATGATCATACCTGGGGAGCCTTGGGGTGGCTGGGGAGCCTTGGGGTGGCCAGTGCACTGCCCAACCCCATGATTACCCTAACTCTATGCAACAACGGTATATCCAAGCCAAGTCTCAGGAATATTCCAGTATTTATGGAACTTCAGAAACCTTGAGCCAGATCAATGATGATGTGGGATTCCCCTCTGTGTGCTGTGAATGTGTTTTATTACCATTGGGTAATAAAGAAGCTACTTAGGCCTATGATAGGGCAGAATAAAGCCAGGCAGGAAATCAGAACAGAGATATATAGAGAGAGTAGTTGGAGTCAGGGAGAGGTCAGGTAGCTCCCAACTGAAGGAGAAAGACGCAACGCTGGAATCTTACCAGTAGGCAGCCTGTGATTACACATCGATTAATAGAAATGGGTTAGTTTAAGATGTAAGAGTTAATAAGAAGTCTGAGCTAATAGGCCAAACTGTTGTAATTAATATGGTTTCTGTGTGGTTATTTGGGTCTGGGCAGCCGGGAAATGCAAAAAGAACAGTCTCCAGTTACACAATGATTCTTCGCAATAATGATTTGCATATAAAGAGGTTTGGACAAAATAATGCACTGTGTGACACATTGTTGGTCACAGCAGCGCTTTCATAAATGAATGTGTGACAGGAAGATAGGGAAGATGGCAGGATGGAGTGGTGTGCACAGTGGAGAGATGCCGAGATGCAGCGACTGGCACGGGGATGCAGCCATGTCATCCATCGCCGAGCTGCGGGGAGCCTAGGGCCCTCACCAGCCACCTCACCCCACTTGCTGCCAGCTAAGCTGGGGCTGCCGCTTAGCCCTCAGGCCCAGCCTGCAGCACGGAGCTGCCACTGCTGCTGCTTCTTGAGCTGCTTGCCCTGTTGTGGGGAGGAGAGCCTAGGAGGGCATCCCTGTCCACAGGCTGCAAACATGGTGGCTATGCCTGGGTACCCTGGTGCCAAGGGCAGGGTGGGGTACAGCAGCCTGGAACTCTTGCAGGTACCGTCCCTGAACATGCTGCCCAACCACACAGTCACCCTGACTCTGAGCAACAGCAAGATGTCTGAGAGGAAGACTGTTCATTTTCTGGGTTGGCACCCGTGGTCCATGCTGTTGCTACAGGCCGTATCCATGTCCATGGTCTGTGTTGTTGCCAGAGGCCAGGTTGATGTCTGTGATCTGCACTGCTGCTGGAGGTCATGTTGATGTCCGTGGTCCATGCTGCCCATGGCTGCTATGGGTAAAGATGCTCCTTCTGCAGTTTGTAATGATGACGACAGAGCCATAAATGAGAATGAGAGACATTGAAGGTTTCTGTGACACTCCCCTCCGCCTCTCCCAAAATAGTCTAGACAGGAAGCTATTGAAGAGTTCTTAAAAACTGATGAAGATGCTGGAGTAACTCTTCACAGTTGCTGGCTTCTGGTGGGGGTTGGGGAATGGGAAAGGACTCAGGTTTTTTTTTAAAGAGGGTGGCCACTGGGTGTTTGACCATACTACAATGAGTATATGGGGGAAAAATTGGACTTGGTATTTTTTTTTTTTGAGGAGGGAGGGTGGACCTGGGAGGAATGGAGAATGAGTGTGATTGGGTTCATGGCATGAAATTCCCAAATAATTAATTAAAATGTCTTGCAACCAAAGTATATAGTTTGTTCAGCAATGGGGTTTCACCATCTAGCTATGGTGGCCACCCCAGAGAAATGTTAATGGCTTATATTGTTTTGGGTGCCTCTAGGGCCTATCTGAGCAATAACTCACAGGGCGGTAATCCATGCTTGGTACTAAGATTTTCATTTAATAACGCATGCCTGCTGGAAGCAGCACTGTTCACTAATGTGGGGCTGGGGTACTTCTGTACAAACTTTGTTTTTAAAAAGTTTAATTAGCTTACAAATGAGCTGGATTTCAATACGTTGATTCCTGTATCTTTAGTTTTGGTTACTGTATTCTCCACCCTCCTCTTCCTCATTGCGGGTCTCCACGCCTGATGGACTCGGGTTTGTTCTTTTGAGATAAGATGTTCTGTAGGCAAGGCTGGATTTTAATTTGCTTCGTAGCTGAGGCTTGTCTTGAACTCCTGACCTCCTGCCTCCATCTCCCAAATGCTGGGATCACAGGCCTGCAGCTCCCCTCTCCCCTTATTCACTGTCTGGTACTGAACTCTTACTTCAAGTGATCCTCTGTGCAAGTGTGGCAGCTCTGAGAAGAAAGGTCTCCTGGCAGCCGGGAGCCAAGGAATGCCACAGAGCCACACTGCATGACCAACCTCACGCAGAGTTTTGTTTTGTTTTGTTTTCAATTAGGAAAGACACAAGAGGGCTGATGCCTCTGCTCAGGGGAGAAGCAGCAATAACTGAGCAGGAGGCAGGCTGTATATAGGGTTTCATGTGTTTGTGTGTGTGTGTGTGTGTGTAGCTTTCGAGGATGAGCAATCTAGGCCTGAGGTTGGTGAGATTTTGTGGCCTAATCTTGGGACAAGCTCAGGGATTGGTGGGGTTCTGTGGCCTGATTTTAGGGCAAACTGAAGGATTGGATTGGTGGGATTTTGTGGTCTGAGTTTGGGGTCTTTTTCTCTGTAGGGTGGAGCTTGGCTGCCTTCATCTAGAAGGACTGGAGATGTGAAGTCCATTAGAGTAGTCTAGAGGTGGGACCTGGCCACTTGCACACTCTGGCCTCAGTATCCCAAGTAGCTGGGACTACAGGGATGTGTGATCATAACTGGTTTATTATTCCCTGTCTTTACATGGTTGTGTTTAACTGATGCTTAATTCTTTACCAATAAGGTAAGATTTAGGTGTGTCATTTGCCAGTTTTTTCCATGTTTCTTGTGTCCTTTTGTCCTTTCATATGAGGCTTATATTAATTATAAATGGTTTGGCCTATTAGCTCAGGATTATTATTAACTAGCTCTTACAACTTAAATAAACCCATAATTCCTCTCTATGTTTAGTCATGTAGCTTGGTACCTTTTCTCAGTGAGGCATTCTCATCTTGCTTCCTCTGCATCTCTCTGCCTTTCCTCTTCCCAGAATTCTACTTGTCTGGTTGCCTCGCCTATACTTTCTGCCTGGCTACTGTCCAGTCAGTGTTTTATTAAACCAATATGAATGACAAATCTATACAGTGTATGTACAAAAGCATTATCCCATAGCAAGCTTCCTTTCATAAGTGCAGCTGACAGCATCAGTGATCGATAGGCACAAATGTTTATAAAGAAGTTTGTCGGCCAGGTGGTGGTGGCACACGCCTTTAATCCCAGCACTCGGGAGGCAGAGGCAGGCGGATCTCTGGGAGTTCGAGGCCAGCCTGGTCTATGAGAGCTAGTTCCGGGACAGGCACCAAAGCTACAGAGAAACCCTGTCTCGAAAAACCAAAAAAAAAAAAAAAAAAAAAAGAAAAAGAAGTTTGTCAGGCACATCACATCTATTCAACAAAACAATAACAGCTACTTCCCCCTGAGGCCTGTGGACTTCCAGCTACAGGCTTTTGCCTTGGCTTACTGTATAAGTCATATGTTCCCCCATGTGGAGTTGACCGTAAATCCAGTGGGAAAGTCGGTGGCTATGGTCGTATCAGTAGTGCCACTATTGCGCCAGTGAGCACATATTGTCTGGCATGTTGGTATCATGTTTCACAAGGTTCATAGCTGATCAGGACCGTTGGTGAGAATCCTCTCCCAGCAGCCTGCATAGCACTGTCTGGCACTGTGAAAGCTAGCCAGTAAGGAGGGAGCTTCTTATTTAGTCTTGGATTTATTTCTCAATGTCCTGAAGTGAAATGATGTGGCGTCTTCAGCAATAGGGTCTTGTCATCTAGTCATGGTGCACAGCCAATGGCAACGGCAACAGCACATATGGTTTGTGGGGCCTCTGGGGCACAACTGACCAACAATTCACGGGGAGGGAACTGATAGCTGTAACTGAAATTTTTACTCAACCACCTCATGACTCGGGATTGTCCTTTCCTGTTTATGCAAGATGCTCTTGTTTAAACTCCTTCATTACTGTTTACTATTCCTCCAGATGTTCTTACACATCTGTAAGATCGTCAAGGGATAACGTGATGTAATAAACCATTTTACAGAGGGAGGCAGGATCTCTAAAGTGCTGCCCATTCCAAATAAGTGCCATTTGGTCTTGAGCAGCTAAGGAGCTACTTAAAAGGGGTTGTTAAATAACATTCAAAAGATCTCATTACTTCTATCAATTCTTTTGTCAGAAGAGCAACACTGGCTCTGAAGGCATGGGTGGGGGACACTATCTATCCCTGCATAGTCCACAGACATTTTACACGAGCCATTCAGCCTCTTTATCCCTGGCCTGCAGCTGCTGTGCATCTTCCCACCCTGACGATCCTGAAAAGCCCGGCTTGAGTTGCCCAGATTGGCTCAGGCCCAACGACCCAGCTTTAGCCTGCTGTGCCTGCCACTGTAGCTGGAAACCCAGTTCTGATAGGCTCCGGGACAGCACTATGGGTTGTACCTTTCTTTGGGCCAGGTATGGCTTCTGCAAAGACCTCAGGCTGGGCAATAACTCTCCACCCCTGGAGTATTTTGTGTCATATACTCTGTGGTGACCACCCCTAGGTTAAGCTTAGTATTTTTCGTCTGCATTGTCTTCTCACATATAGTTAGTGGCTGCTGCTCAGGTTGCATTTCCGTTTCGTTTCCCATCATGTGACTGGTTTTCTGTATCCACTTTAGCTCTCTGGAAACCTCAGGACAGTGTTGGTGAGTTTTTGTCCAGCTAGTTCATCTTTTTTATTGACAGTTTCTTTTTGCTTTCCCCCTGAAATGTACAATGCTTTGCTGTTTCTTTGTAGGCACTGTGATTTTTTTTTGTTTTGGTTAAAGTTGGAAATTTGTATCTAATAATACCATGACTCAGTGGTGATCAGCTTCTCCCCAAGGTTTGTCGTTTGCGTCATTGATTTGCGTTCATTTGTCCCAGGTTGCTTCTGGGCCAAGGACCAGCGTGACATGCAGCCTTGTCTTCTCAGGGCCTGCCCCTCCCCAGCATGCACAACATCACTTTTTAACTTTCTCACATATACAGTTCCTCGTTGGTAATTTAACTTTTGATGTCTGGGATTCTGAAAGAGGAAAAAGAGAACAATGAACGGGAACGGAGAGAGAAGGGCCTCAATCCTCTAAAGCTTTTGGATGTTACCTGTTGGGACAGTGGAATGTATTAGCTACTTTATGCTGCTATGACGAACCCTGACACAGACAAGGACACAGACAGAGACATGGACACACAGCCCCATCACGGTGGGGAAGGCATGGCAGAGATGCCCTGTGAGGGTAGAGGCACCTCAGAAGGATGGCCTCAGACCATAACCTTCAAGGCCTTCCCTTAGCAACCTGCCTCTGCAGTGAGGCCCTGTACCCTAACTGTTCCACAGCCTCCATAAACAGCACTACCCAAGTGTCCAAACACAAGAACCCATGGAAGGAATTTTACATTCAAATCATCACAGGGGCTTGCAACGATTAGAGACATAACAATGACCATCCATCGCTATGAACTTCTGTGACCTCAGCCCTGGTTAGATATTGGAGTACAGATTATAGCTATCTGGAGACAGAGTCTGTTGTGCCACTCACCAGGGATACACTCACACCTGCCTGGCGCTGGGGAATGGGCAGTGACTAATACGGAAAGCAATTGCACTTCATTTTAGAGCCTCCCCCGGAAGCTGCATACCTTCAATAGACTTCCCAGTTTCACAGTAGTTACAGCGCCCAGATTGTCCCGTATAACTGTCAGCCATGGTGGGAACAGCTTTCCGCCCACTAGCTGAACCTCTCGCCCCAGGGCCTTCTGTCTACTGTTTTGGGGGGGCTATTTCTGACTTCACATGGCTTTGAGTTACTGTCCCTTGTTTTCACTCTAAGGAGTTCCCTTTAGTGCTTCTTCTGGTTTGAGTTATGGTGGAACGACAGTCTTTTCAGATACAGAGTTCTTGGCTTTTCGTGCTCATCCATTTCATCACCCCGTTGCCTACTGGCTTACATGGCTTCTGGTGAGGGTGACATATTAAATCTAGTGGGGTAACTCTTGCATGTGATGGATTGCTTTTCTCTTCTGATTCAGGTCTCTTTGGCTTTTGAATCTTTAACTGTGTCTCTATGAGGATCTTTTTGCATGTTCATGCCCAGAATCAGCTGAACATCTTAGATATACAGATACCTTTTTTCCCCCATCAGTTTGGGAAATTTTCAGCTGTTTCTTTTTTCACATGATTTTTCTCTCATGAACAAAAATTCCTGAAAAGAAACTGTGTCTGGCTGTGAACAAAAAAGTTCCTGGAAAGAGCCAGTTGGAAATTTAGCACTGTGGAGAGATTGGGATTTTGCTGGCTCAGAGGCTAATTATTTCACTTGGGTTATTGTTAGTCTTCCGGAGCAGCCGTGCCTTGCTGCAGTCTGTATCTGAACTAACACCTCGTGATAAAACCTCTTAGACACTATTATCTTACAATTAACATCGTATAATAACAAATGAAAACCTCTGAGGGTGTAATTTAGCACAACACCAGCTTTCCCAACCTGAGAGCTAAGCATCATTAGCTAGCATCTTTGGCCTATGAGATAGCTCCCCACAACTCAGAGTGCCCACCTCCCTGGTGCACCCACCAATGTCCTTAAAGTCACCTTGATTTATGACTATCTTTGTTCTGTAAAACTACACAAACTCTGGGAAACTGCCTCCACATTGGAATGTGGAATTTGGGGGTAACCTAAATCTCTGTTCCTGGGCCATGGCTACTCAAACTGGCTCCAGAATAAACTATTCCTTCTTCCCTTTAAGATGAGAACTCTGGCATTTACATCAACACTCTCCATCCCTCTTCTCCCTTTGGGACTTCAGTTATGCAATTATTTGTGTTTGATGGTGCCCTGAAACTCTCTGGTGTTTGTTTAATTTTCATTATCCTGTTTTCTTTCCCAGACTGGATAATCTCAATTGACCTATTCCTTTTATGGACTTTTTAAAAAAAATCCCAGCTTCTCAGATCTCCTGATGAGCTCCTGTAGCGAGCTTTTTGATTCAGTTTTCATACTTTGCAACTTCAGGATTTATGTTGCTCTGTAATTTCTACCATTTGTTGATATCATTCCTTGGTGGCGCATTACTCTCCCACTTTATCAGGCATGGCTTCCTCTGTGGGATGGAGGCCCTTCGTGGCAGGCTCTTACTACATGGTCCATGTTGTGTAGAAGAGCCTGGCTTGGAATTTGTGGCAATCCTGCTTCTGCCTCCCAAGTGCTGGGTTTGGCGGTGTGAGCCACCACGCCTGGCTCTTAGATCTCTGAGCATACTTGCGACTGTTAAAGTCTTTATCTAGTGCGCCCGAGGCCTGGCCTTCCTCAGTAGTTTTTGTAGCTGCCTCCCACACCCTGTGTTTGGGCTGTGCTTCCTTCTGGTTTTGCATGTTTTGTACATTTTTGTTGGAACCTGAACAGATTGAGAGTATAATTTGACAACTCTGGAAATTAGATCCTTCCCCTCTTCAGAGGTTTCTGTTTGTTGAGGTTTCTTTAGTGACTTAAGTTTGAAATATTTCTATTCTTTGCCATGCATGACCATAAAGTCTTTCTTTGGTCAACTCAGTGGTCAGTTAACTACTGGACTGAAGATGTCCGGAATCAGTTCATCTCCCAGTTGTGGGAATCTCTATATGTATTGGGACACGATCAAAACACTTAGCCATGTTCTTAATAAGGACGCTAGTCCTCTCTTCCCGCTTGCAAAGAGCCTTAAGGTCAGTCAGAGTTGAGAACTCAGGGGCCTAGTCAGGCCCTTCCAGAGCCCTGGACTTTCCTGGCTCCTTCGAATGTGTGGCCTTCTAGGTTCCTAAGGACATGTTGTAAGTTCTGTTTCCTGTCTCAGACCAAAGGAAATGCAATTCCCCAAACACACACTCACTCTCTCTCTCTCTCTCTCTCTCTCTCTCTCTCTCTCTCTGTCTCTCTCTCTGTCTCTCTTTCTCTTTCTCTCCCTCTCCCCCTCCCCTCTCTCTCCCTCCCTCCCTCCCTCTCTCCCTCTCTCCCCCTCCCTCCCTCTCTCCCTCTCTCCCCCTCCCTCCCTCCCTCTCTCTCTCTCTCTCTCTCTCTCTCTCTCTCTCTCTCTCTCTCTCTCTCTCTCCCTCTCCCTCCCCCCCCCTCCTGCCTCTTTCACTATGCTCTCTCTATTCTCTATCCTTTGTTATTCTCCCTTCTCTCACAGAGAGCCCTGGTCAGGTCCAGTCTGCTGTCCCTGTTCAGTCTACCTTTTTCTCCCTCTGTTCTGGACTCTTCCAGATGCCTCTGGCTGTTCTCCCCCTCATATCTACAACAAAAGCCTTCCCTTAACCATGCCATGAAGAGTCACACCATCAGTCTATACATCAAGTGCTGGCCCTGTCCAGACATCCTTCTCGGTTTTCTTGTTGCTTTGAGAGAGAGTTCTCAGGCATTCTCTCTCTCCTTTTTCTCTCTCTGAGATCCTGGCATCTCGCGTCACTGTGGCAAACGTTACTCGAGATGGCCAGAGCCACATTTATGTTATTTTGTTTTCTACCATGGGGGGTCTCATGAGAAGTATTTAGTGAAATGGTTCTCTTCTTTTGCCTTTACATGGGTTTAGGGGTTGAACTCGGGTCACCAGCATTCCACTGCCCCAGGTTCACATGTAAAGAAGACCAGCTGTTGCCCAGCGGGAGAGGGAAGTCTGCATTAGAGTCACACAGCATCAGCAGGTCCTCTCCAGATCTGCCACATGCCAGTCATGGCCTGGCATTCTACAGGAGGGGAAGAGTTGCTGTATGATTTTGGAGGGCATGCGCTCCTTTGGGGACTGCATAGCTGAGGTGCTCACACTCACACACAGGAAGCAGCTGAACGTGGTCCTGTTTGTACTAGCTCAGAGATGAAGGCGAGCAGATAGGGATGGGTGTTGTGGCTTCGTGATCTCGCTTTTTTCTTAGATGTTTTCCAAGAGAGAGAGCAAAGGCCACAAGGCTGAACCCAGGACTTGGTTACTGGATATAGTTCAGGCCCTGGGTCAGAGGTGCTATTTGAAATCTGACCTAAAATAGTGGTGTGGGAGCCAGGGGAGGACAGAGGCTGAGCACGGAGAGAGGGAGGCAGTTTGGCAGCATTGCTCTGTAGGACAAGTCCCTGCGCTGGTTGGGCCAGCAGCTAACTTTGCAGCCCGGCTGCCTGCATAGCTCTAGAAGTTGTGCCCAGAAACCTAGTCCAGAGTCTGCTCAGCCTGCCACTGCCTCTGTGAGCACTTAACACCCTGCAGCAGAACTCAGGCTGCTCACAAGGCTGGGATGGATGTCCCCCTCTGCAGGAGATGAAAAGTAAAGCCATAAAGTGTTCCTGAGCACAGTGTCCTCTGGGCTGGGACAGCTGCAGGGCTTTCCCTGAAACCTGGAGGGCGTGAAGCCAGATTGGGGAGCTCTCTTTAGGTAGAGGGGTTGCAAGCAAAGACCCAGTGCTGGGAATGCTCAGTGCCTAGCAGAAAGGGGAAGGGGAGCTCGCAAAAGAGTCAGTCCGGTGGCCCCATTCTGGGGACACTGCCTAAGGGTGGAGGCAGCCTCTAGAAAGATTATGTATATAGAGCACAGATCATGGCCTTGGCTGGAGCCAGTGAGCAGACTGTGAGTCTGTGGGGGCTGGCATGTGTGGTGTCTGAGGGTGACTTTTTAATTCACAGCAGAGGTACCTGGCAGCCAGACAGGCTTGAAGCCTGTGTGCACTGCAGGAGACAGCTACCCCGTGGGTGGGGATTCCAAGCTTGAGTCAGCTGATGTGGCTTGGGAGCATGTCTCTGCCTAGGTCAGGCCTAGGGGCCTGTGCCACACCTAGGGAGGGGTGTTGGTAGGCCCTGAAAGAGCCGTTGTTATGCCGCGGCAGAATCCTTCCCATGTTCCATCATGTCCATGAAACTTCTAAGGCTTTTTTCCTCCCCAAGGGGATACTACCACCACTAAAGGGAGTTCTTGCTTGGCTGTCCTCCTTCCCGGCCTTCCTAGGACAGCCCTGGCTAGGCAGCTGCAACTCTGCTTGCAGGCAACTGGCTTTGGCCCATTCTCATTGCCCAAACCAGTGAATCCCCAAGTCACACAGACTTCATGACTGGAGGCTGGGAAAGGAGCCTCCTGCTGCCCTGGGCTGGGGCCCTCAGCTACTGTCCTTTCCAGTGGAATGGAGTGAGCCTTAGGGTCTCCAGCTGGGCATGGGGCATGGGACACGGGGCGAGGCTGGACTGAAGTTACCCACAGTGACTCCTGGCTGGGCAGAAGTCATTTCCTATCCTCTTCCTAGGAGCCTAAGCTCCTGTTAGTGGAGACTGTCCTGGCTAGCTCTAGGTACAGCACTGTAGCTGCTCCTAAGGACTACACACACACACACACACACACACACACACACAAGAGGAATGGGTATGGTTAACTTCATGTGCATACTCCATCTACCTGCTTAAAAAGCACAAGCGTCCTGGCTTCTGCAGCCCCCTCCTCCATCAACACTGTGAGCATCTTGGCCCCTGCAGTCCCCTCCTCCAACAACACTGTGAGTGTCCTGGCCCCTGCAGCCCCCTCCTCCAGCAACACTGTGAGTGTCCTGGCCCCTGCAGCCCCTTCATCATCACTATGAGCGTCCTGGCCCCTGCAGTTCCTGGAATGCTTGTCAGAAGTGAGAAACCTGGATCCTGTGACAAGCATGGTCCATAGATAGTTCCAGAACACAAGGGAAGTGAGGGGGACGGAGACCTCTGAATCAAAGGTGAAAAAGATCCTTCAGGGTCCATGAAGTCAAGTTCATCTCATAAGAGTATCTGTCTGTCTCTGTCTGTTCTCTGTCAAGGGACAGTGGGATTTTCCACGCTGCCTTAGGGAACCTTTACCTGAAAAGGGGAAGAGAGTCCTGGTCCTGATGTCCACTCAGGCTGGATTGTCTTCACGGCATCACTCTGCACCTTCAGCGAATGAGCTGTAGTAGAGACAGCGAACAACCATCTCCTCTCTGGAATTTGTGCTGCTTCTGAGTCACACATTTCTAATCAATTTGTAATATATACCTGCTCAGCTTAAGACATTGTCCAGGTTCCATTAGCATAGAACAACTTTGCTATTTACAGTGAGTTAGGTTTTCCTTGCACTTGCCGTGACTTGATAGTGTGGAGAGCTAGAACCCACAGACAGAAGCCTTAGGTGACTTGGTTGACGTTCAAGCCTGGAAGCCAGTGCCAACACACGGAGGACGGCTTGAGAAGTGCTGGAGTGGTTTGTCTTTGGCCTCTAGGCCTGCAGCCTAAATGCTGTATTCACAGTTACGGCTCTATGGCTGTGTTATTTATTTGCAATGAGGGTGAAGTCATTCGCTTTGTTTGCATTCTAGCCTCGTTGATTCTATTTATTCTCTCTTACTGTCTGTCTGACAGTCAAACATTAACTTGTTCCAAAACCCAGAATGTGTTTGGATCAGCTCTCTGGATATTTTGGTGTGTCTGGGGGACCCGGCAGAGGCTGAGTAAGATGTCTCCATTCCTCTCTCTCCTTAGTTCCTAGGCTCCATGGTAGTTTTGAAACTATTTTCCTTACACTGAGCTGCAGTAAACCCCAGAATATACTACCCTGTCCAAAGGAGGGACGGTGGCCTGGAGGCCAGGAGAAGGCACACCAACAGGGGGGTCTTGACAGCCTGAGCTGTTCTGATTTGGTTGGCGCGTGAGCCTTTATGTTGTATAGCTCAGACCCTGATGAGAAAGAGGAGACTGGCTGGCTGAAACCCAGAGTCCTAAAGCCTGAGCTGGTAGACCTGGGGCTCCTTAGCAACCCCCCAACACACACACACACACTCTCCAAGTGGAAAGTGTGGGCCATATTCTGGTAGCATCTGTGGCAAAGTTCTGACAGGCCCCAGTGTGGTCTCTGGCCCCAGATTCCTATCCTTGAATACAGAGCTCCTCACAACTACAACCCAGAGGAGGAGGGAGGAGAGAGGAGGGCGGAGAAAGAGCTGAAGACAAAGAAAGGGGTGCGGCAGGGCAGCAGCTAGCCGGAGGGGGCGGAGAGTGAGCTCAGCCTGGAGCAGGTCAAGGCTGTCAGAACTTGTGGGAGGGTTGAGGAGAAAAGCCCTGCAGCACTCAGGCAGAAACGCCTCTTGTCTCAAGTCCCCGCTGTCACTTTCTGGGGGTCCCCCCGGCACTGAGGCAGAAGACAGAAAGAGCTGGGACCTCTTTATTGGCCAGAGGCACTCCTAAGCTTGGGCATAAATAGGATCTCAGGGGCTCTGTCCTACAGCTGACAGTCCAGCAGGCTGCCCGGCTGCTCCTGCCAGGTGAGTGCCGTGTACACAGCCAAAGAGGCCTGGGGCTCCTGGAGCAGGAATCTGTGACACTCCAGACTCTCCTGGGGGATGGGCATGACCTGGGCTTTTCCGGTCTAGTCTCGTGCATAGCTAGTACATGAAGTGTATGTGCTAGGCACACTTCACAGTGGTGGAGACACAGCGTGGAACAGTCAGGAGTGTGCGGCTCCTGTGTCCTGCACTCGGTAGCGATAGCTGTAAGCCTGTTTAGGTTCTTTCTGTGCCTTGGGCTACGGCCCTGGAGGCTGTGAGTCTGCACGTTACCCTGAGGATTTTGTAGACCGGCAGTGAAACTAACCACGCACCCCATAACCTGGCGCCCTTCTCTTTCCTGGATAGAATTGGGGAAACTCTTGCAGGAACATTTTGGGGATGTAGGCATGTGTTTATGGTGTCTCACCAATCTGGAAGTTCCTTCTGTTCTCTTCTGGGGCTGGCTGGGCAGGGGCCTTCTTGGGACTAAAGGTGCCAACACTTCTCTCTCCCCCTGCTGTAGGTGATGGAAAACGGGAGTGTTTCCCTGGGCAGAGCTCTTTGGGCCTTCCTCCTGGCCATGCTAGGCTCCACCACAGGCCAGCCGCTGGGGGGAGAATCGGTCTGCACAGCCCGGCCCCTGGCTAGATACAGCATCACTTTCACCGGCAAGTGGAGCCAGACAGCCTTCCCCAAACAGTATCCTCTATTCCGGCCCCCTGCACAGTGGTCCTCCCTGCTGGGTAAGGACACCTTTCCTCCTTCTGCCCCATCCAGGAGGCTACAGTGCCTGCTGGCTGCCCACTTCACAGCACACAGCACAGGTCATTCTCAACTAAGAAACTCTCAACACAAAAGACACTTGCTAATTACTTACCATATTAGTGGCTGGCAGAGGGCACAGTGGTACCGGAAGGCTGGTGGGACACCGGTCACCCAGCCAGGGGTGTCCTAACAACTTAAGTATAAAGGACAATATTGTCTCTCTGTGTTAGGGGTGGATGTGGCTCCTTGTCATTCATCTGGGGAGCTGACATGGGGGAGGCATGGTATCCATTGTGGTCAGCCCCGTGGCATTGAAGTCTGTAGCTGCCAGGGGATGCTACCCACCCCAGCTGGCTACTCATGCAGTCAGGTCTTTGCACAGGGGCGGCTCACAGCTCTGACTACAGCATGTGGAGGAAGAACGAGTACGTCAGCAACGGGCTGAGGGAATTTGCCGAGCGTGGTGAGGCCTGGGCACTGATGAAAGAGATTGAAGCTGCTGGAGAGAAGCTCCAGAGTGTGCATGCCGTGTTCTCAGCTCCCGCAGTCCCCAGTGGAACTGGGCAGACCTCTGCAGAGCTAGAGGTGCACCCCAGGCACTCGCTGGTAAGTCTCTGCTGGTCCAGGAGAGGGTGTGTTCTGGGGCCGCAGCTGCTGAGCCTTCTGCTCCCATCTAGGTGTCCTTCGTGGTACGCATTGTCCCCAGCCCTGACTGGTTTGTGGGCGTCGACAGTCTGGACCTGTGTGAGGGGGGCCGCTGGAAGGAGCAGGTGGTCCTCGATCTTTATCCTCACGATGCAGGGACGGACAGTGGCTTCACCTTCTCCTCCCCCAACTTTGCCACCATCCCACAGGACACAGTGACAGAGGTAAGTAGTCCACAGTCTTTGCCCCACGGCATAGGCTGTATAGCCATTCCCCACGGCACAGGATGTCTAGCCATTCCCCACGCCATGGTGGGACAAAGAAGGTGGTCGGCGTGGTTGAGAAAATTTGTGAGGGCAGGCTGTTTCAGGGGGACCTCTGGGCCTCCTAGACTTTGGCTTCTCCTTGGAGAATAATCCTGTTTCTGGTGTCTGCTGGTTGAGAGTGGGGTGCTGGTCTGCCTGGGATCTGGCAGTATTACAGAGAGAAGTGCCCGATGCCGGGGCCTGCACGGCCCTTCCTTTCCAGTGAGGAGGCGTGTGTCATCCTGCCCGGTGCATCAGCAGGCACTCTATAGACAGGTGTCTCAGTGGAGCTGCAGTGTTGCCTCTGGGAGATGGAAGGAATGGCCAGTCTTCCTCAATCTTGGCAAGAGGCCATGTGGGCACCTCCAGCTGTGCTGGCCTTAAGAGCCACTCAGATGATACCCAAGTTGGGAGTGTTTGCTGGCACTGTCCTGCTTGATGCTGGGTACTGACTCAAACAGACACTTGAAAGTAGGCCTCCCAGACCCTTGTGGCAGCTTCTCCTCCTCTGTCACCCAGATAACATCCTCATCACCCAGTCACCCAGCAAACTCATTCTACTACCCACGCCTGAAGTCCTTGCCTCCCATTGCCAAAGTGACCTTCGTGCGGCTACGGCAGAGTCCCAGGGCCTTTGCCCCACCTTCCCTGGACCTGGCCAGCAGGGGCAATGAAATTGTCGACAGCCTCTCAGGTAATTTCCATGTTGCCCGTCTTCTGTTAGCCCCAGGTAGACAGGCTGGAAAAGCATGCTGGAGCTCGCTCTCGTGTTAACCCCCAGGTAGACAGGCCAGAAAAGCGTGCTTGAGCTCATTCCCATGTCACCACTGGCAGAATTGGGGTGAGAAGCCACAACTTGTTCCCCTGAGCCTGTAGGGTATACTTCGTCCAAGGTCATACACTAGGTCCTAAAGCCCAAAATAAGGTACAACAGGTGAGTTCCTTCTGCCCTAGGCTAGCCCTTGTCTTTAGCATAGATTCTGAGTTCACAGACTCTCCCAGGACTCCAAGGTCACAGGAAATTTGAGCCTGAGCAATTTCAAAGGGGAAGTCTTGTCACTTTTTAGGAGATGGTATTAATTTTTAAAGGTTTAGGATTTGGTGGGTTCAAATACTGTAGGTAAAACCTTGACAATATCTACTGTTGAAAGACCCTGAACGACGGAGAAAGACCCCAGATATGGTTAGGAACAGCATGCACCAGAAATGCACGCCGTGGCCTGCATGCCACAGCCCATAGGGATGGAGTGAAAACTCAGATGGCGGTTCCACCTCTGCCTCCGTTAGCCAAAAGAGAGGAAGACATTGGCGGAAGCCTGGCATTCATGATACTTCCATGGAGACTTGGGTCCTGCCTGGCTGTGGCCAGTGCAGAGTTCCCAATTCTCTAGGGCCAGTCCAGGGTTCTCCTCTTTCCACAAATGATTTGAGAGTCCGGAGAGTCCGCTAATAGGCACCTTGGGCTTTCATCCCTCAAGGGCCTCAGCTGGAGCCGAGGGAGCTGGGCATTGAGAGTGAGAATCACAGTTTGCTCACTGCACCGCAGCCTCCAGCCAGTCAGACGCCCAGCAGCCCTTGTGTGAGACCGCAGAGAGCAACCTGGCCGTTTGAGGCTGTGTTTCCCCAGTCCCTCACACTGGAAGAATAGAGAGCCTCTCGTGTGTTGGCAGGCCCCAGGATGGGCAAGCACCCCTCCAGACGGCCATAACTTATTTTCTTAAGGAGCAGGAATCAGCCAAGACCTGCCAAACTTCAAAGCCATTTCTCCTGTTGGCAGGAGCTGAAGGAGGCTCAGCTGCCAACTCATTTTCTCTAGCCACTTGGGATGGTCTCTGCCCTGATGCATTGGCCAGGCCAGCCTCAGGCAGAAGAATGAGCTTGTTGATGGGCTACGTAGCACAGGCATTTGAAGTGTGTATCTCCCACCACCATTCCTGATGGACAGTCCTGTAAACGCTGGACAGTGGCGTCACCTGGGAAGACAGTGCAGTCTTACGGGAAGAGTCACTTGCAGGCAGGCCACTGGAGGGGTCCTTTTGACTCACCAATGGGGCACTTAGACACCTGGTCAGGTCTGGGAAGGTAGCATGCTGGGAGTGCAAGGAGACACTGCAAAGGAAGGGCAGGCAAGGAAAGTAGGTGGGGATGGCACGGAGAAGAAAGCGTGGGAGTGGACGCTGCCCTCCGCTCTGGCTGAGGACCACATCTCTGGTGACAGGGAACTTCAGCAAGCCTACCCATAGTTATCACTGGATGGCATAGGAGCCAGCTGAGCACTTCCATACCCAGTACCTCTGAGGAACACAACGTGGCAAATTGTCCCAAGGTGTTCTTCGTCATGAAAAGCCATTGCCTGTAGCTAGGGCTTCTCACATCTGCCCACCTCTTCTACCTAATTCTCTCATGCCTTCATGACTGCTAGCCTGTCAGTGGAGTAGGGGCAGAATACCTGGCATGGTCCACATGAGTTTCCCTTGCTAATCTGGGCTCCTCAGCAGCAGACACCAGACCTTGTCTGGGATGAGTATATCCAGGAAGCTCCCACTAGGCCCACGTCTGCACCTCTCCCACTTTCGGCCACACACGGGTCATCCTGGGTCTGCTCCCCATAGGAATCTGCAGGGTCCAAGAGCTCAATTTGGGAAGCTCTCCCTGCAGACCAGGGCTGCTGCAAGCGTTCAGGCATCTAGCTATACCTGGAAGATGGGGGCTCAGGTATCTCATCAAGGCTGGCTGCCTGGAACCCTCGCTCTCAGGCAAGGGTCTAGGCAAAAACTGGGTCTGTTCATCTTTCCAAAGGGTCTTTGTAGGCCCTGTCTCACCTTTTCCTCCGAGGAGAGGGCTATTTCAGGAGTGGCCTACTGAATTTTCTAGAATATTCTGGGTACTGTATCTGACATCCCCAATCTCTTTTTGTTCCTTTCTGAATTCTTCCAACATCTGACTTGTTTCTGGGAGCTCTACACATTGATTGCAGTAGCACAAGGACTCATAAAAAACGGGGTCCTTCCCTGGGAGCCATTAGCCTGGCTACTGCTGCCAGCACCACACTGTCCTCTCATGACACTAGTGGCGGTGGCTGGTCTTCTGTAGATGATTGTTCTCTGCTGACTGGCTGGCTGGCTTAGCATATGATGGATATACGGGCAATTGCATTTTGCTCTGGAAAATGGAAATTACCAGGTTGTTTAGCCACATAACCCCAAACTGATTATTTTTAAATTTGTGAATATGATAGCAGCAGAGGAGACATAATCAAAAGGAACTCTACTGACAATGTTTGAGCTTCCTGGGTGTGTGTGGGGAGTAAGATTCCACAACCCAAAGGGTTTCCTGGCATCTGTAGGACTTCAGAAATGTCAGTTATGAAGGTCACTGGGGCCAGAGAGTCACCTCCCCTCAGAGAGGTCCCTGCTGTTGTAATGCCGCTTCCATAGCGGGTAAGATCCCACGACCCTTGCTGTCACAAGTTAGCCAAGGTTTCCTGAAGCTTATGTCTGGAGAGGAACAAGTCCAGCCAGCCATCTGGTTCTTGTTTGAGTGTATATCGTGATACCCATCATGCGTCTTGCTCTACACTCCCGAGAAGAGCAAGTGTTTTGTTCGGACTTTGGAGGAGTCTCCTGGGGTTGACGCACATATGGGGATAATCTCTTGTTCTTTTTTAAAGTATCTCTTTGTATAGTACTCATTGGGTCTCCCCTGGGCTTTGTCCAGTTCCAGAGACACCGCTGGACTGTGAGGTTTCCCTCTGGTCATCCTGGGGACTGTGTGGAGGACCATGTGGAAAGTTGGGAGCCAAGAGCAGAACTCGTTACGTCCGTGTTCACCCTGCTAACAATGGGACCCCCTGCCCTGAGCTTGAAGAAAAGGCTGAGTGTACCCCTGATAACTGTGTCTAAACCCAGACTCCAGTAACCAGCCCTTAGGGTCCTCTCAAGTCTTGGACTCAGATCCGGGCCACAAATGTTCCCGGGAGGCACATGCAGACAGGGAGAGGAGCTTGGGCAGTTTTGCACCATTTCCCACCATGGTTGGGCTGATGAATGCTCTGGACACAGAGGTTCTCAGTGGCAGGTAAGAGACAGGCTGCTTCTCCCACCGTGTGGTCCCTGAGGCTCATGGTCTGTTCTCCACAATGTCCCATGTAATTTATCACTGCGGCGAGAGGCTGCCGTCGACGCAGAGAGCAGGCACGCCGAAAACAGGCAGAGGATGCGGTAAGCCTGTGAGCCCCAGAACCACACTGCTGTCAGATACCTCAGGCCCACTGCTACCACTGCACCTGCTCCCAGAGGCCAACAATGCAGCTTCACACCGCTCGTGGCTTCAAAGAGGAGTGGCCACAGGAGAAACAGATGAAGGGGTCAGTTTGGGGAACTTGGTCCTCTTCTGTCACCAATCCCTTTGCATTTGAATAAAGGTTGTGTTTCTGACAAATGCCAGAGGGTGTGTTCTACCTTTCCTGGTCACCCTGCAGCAGAGGTGCTCATAGGTATGTACAAGTAGAAGTCACACATTCACAAGAACCCACAGTGACATCATGGCTGCAAAGTGGGTCCTGGACCAGAGAGGAGGAGACAGACTCATGGGATCTGTGCTGAGGATTCAGCTGCCAGGCAAAGCAGCATGAAAACAGTGCTCACACGTTCCAGACTACCACACAAAGACAGCATGACAGAGTGGGGATGTTCAGAGCAGCGCCCAGAGATCTGTCACAACCACAGGGGCCCTCGCTCTGCTCCTCCCCACCGATCATGAACAGGGGCCTCTCGGGAACCTGAGTATGGGCGCCCTACCCTCATCCATGTCCATGTCAGCTTTCTGTCTCTGTGACAAATTGTCTGAGACAAATGACCTAGAGACAGGAAAGGACTGTTCTGTCTCAGCTTTAAGCATGTCCGTGCATGGTCCTGCAGATCTACTGTTTAGGGACCAAGATGAGGTTAGCACATCATGGCAAGGACTGGCATGAGAGAAGGAAGGAGTGGCACTAAGGTCTTGTTGCCTCCTAGGGACGCTTCCCAGTGACCTAGGGACTCCCAACAGGTGCTACTTCTCAGTGTCACTCTAGGGGACATGAGCTTTGTTGACATCCCAGGCGCAAACTGAAACAGCTTTGAGGGCTCACTGTGGTCTGCCAGGGCCTTTCTTCTGGGTCAGGACTGCCTACTCCTTCTCCGGCCACTGAATTCTGAAGTCACCTAAGCATCTGACCCCAGAAGGTCACTCTGGGAATATCCTCCTAGCCCTGTCCCTCAGCTTGGATGTGAAGAACATGTCCTTCTTGCTTCATGGGAACCTTGGTAGACTACTCTTCTGACTGGCAGAGATCTTTGCCCCCGATGCTTCCGGGGTCAGACGCCAGGCCCACTGCCTACCATTAGGTATCTAATTCTCATTGAAAATTCTTGAACATAAACCAAGATCACAGGGTCACAAGTCTGGAGATTGCTGTGGAGATCTGAGAAACCTTCAATGAAAGCTTTCCTTAAGCATTTAAGAGGCTGAGACAGGAGGACTGCCATGAATTTGAGGATAGCCTGGGCTACATAGTGAGCTAGAGAGAGATCTTGGCTCAAATTAAAAAAAAGAAGAAAGAAAGAAAAGAAAAGGAAGAAAGAAAGAAAGGGGAAAAAAGGTTTTCTCTAATGTTCCCTAAAGGGTAACACCAGAGGAACTTTGGAGAGGAGCGTAAGACTGTCTGGAGGCTGTACTGGATATGTCCCCAGGAACATGCATATGGTCACCAACCCAAGACACACACAGAACACCAGTCCTCATGCCTTCGGCCATGGCATCGACAAACCATAAGAACAGACCCAGGAGGCACTAGGGTGGAATGCAGTCCCAGGGTATCAGTAATGTGTATTACACCAGGAGCTCAGAAGCCAAAGGAAGACCACAGAGATGTACACTCTATTTAAACCCCAGCAGATGGACTCGGTGCTCCAGCAAAATTATGACAGTTATGAGACCAGATCCACAAAACCATGAGCTGCTATGGAGTCTCCAGAAACCACGTCTTCAGTACTAGGACGTAGCTCTATGGCAAGTGCAAACGTGTGAGGTCGTGGGTTCAATGCCCATTACTGTAAAACAAAACAAAATGAAACAAGGGTGTGTATAAAAACTGGAGAAATCAACACAATGTCCGTAGTTCAGCTAATTACGCTCTCCCCAGGGCATACTCTGAGCCTCCGTGACACACCCACGGAGTTGTAGCAAGCCAGCCAACTGGCTGGGGTCCTCTAGCTCCACCTAAACGTAAGCTACACACAGGCGAAGAGAAGTGCTTCGGTGTCTAGGACCTAGCACCTGGCTTGGCACGTCCAGAGGCTTACAGTTCCAAGTCCTGAGAGCTAGGGCACTTTTGCTCTAGGCTCTACATGCTTATTACTCTGGGCTTTAACCCAAGTAACACTTCAACTTGGCAGGTACTGTAACCAGCAGTAGGTGGTAGCGGGCAGTGGGTTCTGGAACCCTCAGACCTATATCCCCAAGAGTTAAAACCCCTGAGTAACTAACATTACAGTTTCTTAGGCTTCAACCATTGGGGCTTTCTGCACTTGACAACAGCTAATATTAGAATTTGTGGAACTAGGGTGTTTAGAAACTTGGCTCCAAGGCTGGGCCCCATCTAGCCACCAGGGCCTCTAGTTTCTCTTCTCTAGCCTTTCCCAACACCTTTCTTCAGGTGCTGCTCTCTTCCCCTCTACCGCCATCTTTTCCTGTCTCCGGTTTCCATTTTCTCCACCTACTCTCTGGAATTCTCCACCTGCCATCTCATTGCTATTGTTATTATTATTGTCCCTGCCTTGGTGGAGTCAGCCCACAGCTGCCAGCTTCATTATTGCTACTGCTCAGTCCCACTTCATCTTTGAGTTCCCAGCTCATCTCAGTCTACAGATGATAAGATCAAAAGGAGGCAAGAAAAGGTCATTCAGGAGAAACCCAGTGTTTCAATACCAGAGGGAGCGCAGGGGTGTGTTCTGGCTATAGTGGTCTTCTGTAGCTGCTGGGGTCCTCAGAGTGACTTCAAAGTGCCCAAAGCAGCTTGGCTACTTTGAGGACAGTCTAGCTGCTGCTTATGAAAGGGCTGCCTGTCTGATGGTTCCTGCCCAAGGCTGCCAGGCATAGGAAAGAGCCACTCACCCCTCTGGACAGTTTTCATTCTCGGCAGAAGGCACTAAAGGTCATTCACAGCAAAGACTTCGTAGAAGTTTAACACAGAATAACTCCAACAGTATTTACCATCATACAACAGTATTTAACCATAGTTAACAGTGCTTAACTCCTGACCCAGGATGTGAGTGAGTTCCTCTGCTTTGTCTCAGAACAATCTCTGTCAACTTCTTTTTACTGTTATTACAACTTCTGAGAATCTACAAATGTTCTAAAATAGAAGGCTTTAAAAAGCCAGGTGGACATCCATAGCCCCAGTATTTAGGAGGCAGAGGTGGGAGGATCACAAGGTTGAAGCCAGTTTGGGTTACATAGGAAGTTGAAGGCCAACCTGGCCCCTCCAGCAAGACCCATTTGAAGAAGAAGAGGAAGAGGAGGGGGAGGAGGAGGAGCAAGAGGGGGAGCAGCGGGAGGAGGGATGCATAAAAACATCACTGTCTTATGAGTCTTCTCAAGGCAAGGACTCAGTTAAAATTCATGCTCTTTCTGGGCATGGTGGCTCCTGGGAGACAGAGGCAGGCAGATGTCTATGAATTCTAGTCCAACCTGGTCTACATAGTGAGTTCTAGGACAGGTAGTCAGGGATACGTAGAGAGACCCTGTCTCAATAAAGCAAAAACAAAAAACCAACCAACCAACCAAACAAAAAACTCAAACCAAACCAAAACTAACAACAAAAACCCAGGCTCTTCCCACTTCTCAGTGCAGAAGAGTAAAACTAGGAGCCCTGGTGACTAGAAGACTCCAGGACACTGCCAAGCTACCACGTTTCTCAGACACTCCTTGATGTAGGTGGGTCTTCTTTCTATGTGTTGCTTTTGTTGGTTAATTAATAAAGAAACTGCTTGACCTGATAGGTCAGAACATAGGTGGGTGGAGTAGACAGAACAGAATGCTGGGAAGAAGGGAAGTGAGTCAGACGCCATAGCTCTCCTCTCCGAGATGGACACAGGTTAGAATCTTCCTGATAAGCTACCACTTTGTGGTGGTAAACAGATTATTAGAAATGGGTTAATCAAGATGTGAGAGTTAGCCAGTAAGAGGCTAGAGCTAATGGGACAAGCAGTGTTAAAATTTATATAATTTCTGTGTTATTATTTCGGGGCATAGGCTAGCCAGGCGGCCAGGAGCCGGGCGGCAGGAACGCAGCCCACCGCTCCTTCTACAACTCCTAGTCCCAGAACAATAGCTCCTTCCTCTAGCTACATTTCTAAGTCCTCTTCCCTTATCCCACACCAATCTCCCTTTCTTTCTTCCTTCCTCTCATTCCTCCTCCACCTCCCGCCATGCCGTGGGGACAACCAGGAGACTTCAGGATGGCCACTGAGGGTAGCTCTGGACTGCAGCATAGAATCCTCCTAAAGCGGGTGCCCCAGCTTCCTTCAGCCGACAGGCCTGACAATAACTGTCCCTCTCTCAGCACACCTCAGCATCTTCAAAAGCCAGCAAGCTGCAAGGAACTCCTACACCATCATCCCTGAAAAGGCCCCAAGGCACAAACACCATTTTGTCTGGTTTACAGGGGCTTACATCAATTATCTACCTGAGCGTAGGCACCGTATGTCGCTACTTACAAACATCAATCTGACAACATTACCCATTGCAATGCAAACGCTTAACAAGCCAGTCCTTGTAACTGCTCCATTTCAAGGAAAGGACCACCAGGAGTGGCTAGGGCTATAGGGGTGGACATGCAGACATGTGTACGTTTTGGTTTAGTTACAGCCACTTTTTATTTCCATGCTGGAGAGAGCAAGAGGCGACATTCCAAGGGACATGCTGATAGCAGGTGGGTAAGATGGATTCTTCTGCTCGAGGCTGAGACACAGGTCATTTTATGGCATCACGCTAATCTCCCAAAGTCTGTATTATTCAGCAGTAGGTCTAACGCTTAATGGCTTTTCCTGCGATAGTTTATCGAGTTATGAAAATTGCCTTGAGGGTGAATTATATAATTCATAATACAGGAAGCCTACTTCTGACACCTTGGAATCCAAGCGTGATTTGTTTTCTGGGCTGTCAGATCTCCTTGAGCGGAGAAACCTCTGATGTCACTTAGCACACTAATTGTGGTTGAATACACAGAACGTATGTGGGGAATTCTGGCCTGGCCTTTAAAGCAGGGCACAGGAATGAGTCTACATGCATGCAGCTTCCTGGAACCCGCTGCACCTGAGGGGAGGGAGTATCCCAAGGAAGGCATGCCTCCCAGAACCTGACTTTGCCAACCACCCTGTCTTCGCACAGATTTCCGTGTGCTCTCAGATGCAAGCGTATTTCTACACAGGCGAGCCTCACCTTGATTCTGAGAAAGACACTAGCGTCCTGCAGTTTTCACACCATATAGAAACTCGGACAAGTCTTCCAACATGTAAGTCGGAATCAACACCAAATTTTCTGATTTGAATACAAGGATAAAATAGAATTTAAATGGAGTGTCATTCTTCACAAAACTGATTATGCATTTTCATACTCTATCTTTTATTGATTGATATTAAATTCTTTCAGCTCATCATGACCATTATTCGGTGTTCTACTTCCAAGAATAATAATCTGGTTTGAAAAATATTAAGTATATGCAGCAAGCATGGAGGCAGAGAACAGAGATGGAGTGAGGTGGAGCTTGGAGCCAGCAGAAAGGGAAGGAACAGGACAGAGGGAATCTGTGTAGTTCGGTTTCCCCGTGTCTGTCACCGAGGGAAGAAGCTGTGCTTCCGGTCAGGGAGTTTGAACAATGCCCTGGTTCCAGATCTCAGCCCCGCTACCTACCAAGGAGCCCGTCACCTCCCTCTTCTCTGGAGTAGAGACAACGGAGATGATGTGGCAGCGCCTACTCCTTTGGATCATGAGGCTGGGCCTAGCACACAGGTGATGCCAGGGTCTGCCAGTGTCTGCCCGGTGTGCTCTGAGCAGGGGAACATCTGGATACCTGGAAAAATCCTGGCACGCTGACCAGTTTTCTAGTAACTCATGAGTTTTCCAACTTGGATGTCGAGGAGCCATGGAGGAGTAAGAGGGACGACCGCCCACATTTGTGACAGGCTGAAGAGTCACTGGGCCCCTGGAGTGGCTGAAGAGACCAGACCAGTGCAGCTGCACAGTGCTCTGATGGCCACAAGAGGAGAGGCCCTGACGTGTTTTCCCATAGTCCCTCTGTCTCATGCTTTAGCTAACCCAGGGTTAATTTCAGGAGACTTTGAAACAAGTCAGCTCATAAGTCGTGAGGTGTGCTTAGAAAAATGTCAAATTATAAGACCCCAAATACAAAGGGGCACTAGAGAAAGATCTACAGACAAGGTAGAAAGGGACTTAAAGAATTTTAATCATAGAAAGAAAATAGGGAAACATGAACATAAGGAGAATTTTAACTATTGGAATCTTTAATTTAAGCACACATATAAATACCCACAAGAGCTGGGAACTACTCTGTCTGGAACTCACGGAGTGGATTCAATAGAAGGCAGCAAGAAGGGCCTAGTAAAGGAGACTGGATAGCCAAGCTGGAAGAGGCCTCAACAGAAGCAGGAGCGAAGAGTCAGAGTGGGGGGTACAGAGGAGCCAGGCAGAGGAACACACTCGCCTACGCGGAGAGACAAGGTAGAAAGTAACAGCAGCGACACGCAAGAATTGTCCAAACTGATGAGACTAAAGAGCCCAGTGTGCCCAGTGGAGGGAACGTGGGGAGCCACACAGGTACCCTGCAGTCCAGCTGCTGAAGGCCACCTGAGCCTCCTGGCTTTAATAACAACTGCCTTTCTGGATATGCCAGACAATTACTCATATCCTATAAAAGAAAATTCCCAGCATTTCATTTTAAACATCCCTTTAATGAAAACATTTTTTGTATGCCCATTTTTGTTTCGTGTGCTGTGGGAACCCATTGGGACAGATTCACCAGGTTCCCTGGAGCCAGGCAGGCATGCCTATGTGACCTGTCGCCAGCAAAGGCTGTGTTCTCACATCCACTGAGTTGAAGAACCCGCAGAGCCTGTGGCATGCCTTGGCTTCCCACAGTGCACATGATCACTAATATGCTCCTATTCTGAAGTTACTAGTAAGATGTAAACACATGCTTAAAAAGGTCTGGAATTGCCAGGCAGTGGTGGTCATACCTTTAATTCCATCATTCAAGAGTCAGAGGCAGGTGGACCACTGTGAGTTCAAGGCCAGCCTGGTCTACAGAGTGAGTTCCCAGACAACCAGAGCTGTTACACAAAGAACCTTGTCTCTGGAAAACAAACAAACAAAATCAGAAAAACAAAACAAAGCAACAACATCAAAAGATCTGTACCCATAGGTACAACAAGGGCACATATAAACTGTGCATGGACTCTGGTGAAATACGCCCTTCTAGAAAGTTCGGTAGATGACCTCAGAGCCGGTCATCAAGATATGCTTTCTCAGTAGGACTGAACATGGACTGTAAGGGACCTGCAAAAACTACCACTTTAGAGGCAGAAAATACTTTAAAGTCACTTTGATTGTCTGCTAGCTGGTGACTCTGAGCCATCTTGGTTAGAAGCAGACAAAGTGGCCCTGGGCAGGAAAGCCCCTGGGCATGTTCCTGGCCTGCTGCAGGTAATCTGTCAAGGCTGGCTTCCACCTCTTGGACTTTGTCTCTACCTTGCTAACTCGGCTTCAGAGTTCCTGCTCTAAGCCTGACGGAGAAGTGGGTGTGTCTTCAGCCTTAACCCTCCCTGAGTGAAGAGACGTCTGAGAAGCACGAACCATGCTCAGCTGGAAGCTGAGGGGAGACCGTATGGGACTTATCAACCAAGGGCTTGCAGCCAAATCCAGCAGAAGAAACCCTTGCCTGGAAACACCTGCAAGAGATGCATTCTGTGTATGTAATCTTGTTTTTGTTCCTTTGACTGGCAATGTCCCTTAAAAGACGGAGAAGGCATCGTTGATGGTTAAGTCTGAGGGGAGAGGAGAGGAACGGGGCGGGAAGCTGTGTTTGCAACTCCTCTGGCGTGGTAAGCTCCTTGGAGAGTTGTTCTCATCTCTCTCTCTCTCTCTCTCTCTCTCTCTCTCTCTCTCTCTCTCTCTCTCTCTCATCTATCTATCTATCTATCTATCTATCTATCTATCTATCTATCTATCTATCTATCTATCTATCTATCTTCTATCTATCTTTGTTTTTACATGCCCACTGCAGTTTCCCCTTCCTCCTAGTCCCTCCCTTTCCTTCCCTCCCTCCCCACCCTCCAATCCATTCCTCCTCTGCTATTTCTCTTGAGAAAAGGGCAGGCTTTGGATATCAACCATGAGTATCAACCAGTCATGCTATATCAAGCTGCAGTGAGACTTCTGTTAAGGCTGGGTGGGGCAACCCAGTAGGAGGAAAAGAGGTGAAGGACCAGAAAAGAGTGTGAGGGTTTGGGGGAGAATGTGTCTTTTACTCCATGGGTTTTGAAACCCTCGCTATGGTGTGAGCACAGTGGCAAGGCACCATGTCTACAGGTGACCGGTGTGGAAGCTTCTGTCCCAAGGAGTTCACTGTGCAGACCTTGCTCCATGGCATCCTCCTCCCATAGGCAATGCATCTCTCCTGACATCTGCTGACCGCATGGGGTACGGCACTGCTCCCTGTTACTCTAGCCTGCCCAGGGACAGAAGTGGAGTGGCACGTGCTTAGAGCCAGAAGAATCTGGGCAGAACCAAGCAGATAAAGTGATATTCCAAGAACAGTGGCATTTTAACAGGAGGATCAAACTGGCATTCGTCAGCTCAGAATCAATCACCGAGCATATGCTTTAGAACACACTTACACTCAACTCAAATATTCACCGAATCTCTACCACATAGCCAAGTCTGCTCTGTCTACCCTATAGCCCTGCTCCACCTACCACTAGCCAAGCCTGCTCTATATACCACTAGCCAAGCCTGCTCTATCTACCACATAGCCAAGCCTGCTCTATCTACCACATAGCCAAGCCTGCTCTATCTACCACATAGCCAAGCCTGCTCTATCTACCACATAGCCAAGCCTGCTCTATCTACCACATAGCCAAGCCTGCTCTATCTACCACATAGCCAAGCCTGCTCTATCTACCACATAGCCAAGCCTGCTCTATCTACCACTAGCCAAGCCTGCTCGATCTACCATATAGCCCGGTTCTATCTACCACATAGCCAAGCCTGCTCTATATACCATATAGCGAAGCACTGCTTCAGGCTTACTACAAGCCTGGAGGTTAGAATAAGGGGGAATAAGATGTCTCCTGCTCTCAGGCACTTCAGAGAACATAGATGAATGCATACACTGTTCCCAAGAGGCACTCACGGAGGCAACCATGCTGGCACAAACAACTCCATGTATGTAGCTGTGGGGATGGGAATGAGCAAATCTTACAATGGAAAGGTGTGGCTATGGACAGAACAGTGGTAATCCAACCACCCACACAAGTGGCAGCCAGAAGGGTGAGCCACAGGGGCTTTGGTGAAATGAATCCCCCAATTCCATACACAGTGAGCTCTGGAAGGAGCTCAGAAGGGAAGACAGAACTAGAACCAGAAGTTTCTGAGAATGGCAGGTGCACACAGTCCTCTAGGTGATGTGGAAAGCGGCCTTCCACAGTCATCGTGAGCTCTTCTCTAGAAGCAGTCAGCTGCCTCGGCAGAGTGGCTTGTCACCTTTGGCCCTGCTGCCTGAAAGGTCAGTGTTGCCCATGCGTTGAGAAGACATGCATACTCTGCTCTTTGCTCACACAGTGACCTCCAAAGGTCACGAGGGCCTGTTGCTGCTGCAGGTCCCTGTCCTTGGTGACTTTCTGTCCAGTTAACTGAAGCACTGAGAGAGGGGTGGAAGTCTCAATTTGCCCAGTTCTTTCTGGATTTGGTCACAGTACCCCATGTGTTTGGAGACAGCCATCATTTGGTGATCTTATGTCTCTCCACCTCTCCGCTCTGATGTCCGCTTTATCTGAGCCATTCAAGCTTTTTTAACCTCCTGCCTGAATGGCCTGACTTTTAGTTCTTAACCCCTGATAGCCCTGTGCTCTAAATGATTTTTCCATAGCCTGCATTATAGCTATGTCACTGAAGCCCATTCTGACAGTCTCTGTCTAGCCCCTGTTGAGGCTATGTTACATACCTTGTAGTTATTAATAGCAGACGTTATGACTGCCATTTTATTATTTTCTTTTCATTCTTTTTTGTCTTTGTTTTCCATTCTCTGTCCACTTGTGGGGTGCCCAAACATTTTATATTTTACTTTGCTATATATAGAATTTTTTCCACTATATCTTTCTATAGTTTTATTGCTCATTAATATCCCCTAGTATGAATATCTTATAATTTTAAGATGAACATAAAACCCTACCTATACCATCTTGAATTATCTTAAATATTATCTCCTTAGACACAGAAAGGCACAGCAATGTTTGAACTTTTGCTTTCAATCATCAGCCACTTTAAAAAGTGGACAATTGTGGGCATGTTGCTGTGGACACAGCACTGGGGAGGCAGAGGCAGGTGGGTCTCTATGAGGTTGGCCTCGTCTACATAGTGAGTTCCAGACCAGCCGAAGCAATACTGTGAGTCCTGGGATGAAAGGCATGACCATGCCTGGCTAAGAATTCTTTTTTGTTTGTTTGTTTTTTTGTTTTTTTTGTTTTTCAAGACAGGGTTTCTCTGTGGTTTTGGAGCCTGTCCTGGAACTAGCTCTGTAGACCAGGCTGGTCTCGAACTCACAGAGATCCACCTGCCTCTGCCTCCCAAGTGCTGGGATTAAAGGCGTGCGCCACCACCGCCAGGCCTAAGAATTCTTTTAACCTGGGCTGACTCAGCCATTAAAGGCTAGGCTCACAACCAAAAATATAAGAATTCTTTTAACCCGAGTGTCCTTGACTTTCTTAATCTTAATTTCTATTGATCTGAGAGTATCCTTGAGAATATTTTGTTGTGTATAGGATTCTGGTTGCTTTCTTTCAGTGTTGAAGCATGTACCTCCACCTGCTGGTGTGTGCTCCTGGTGTGTCTCCACCTGCTGGTGTCTGTGCTCCTGGTGACTCCACCTGCTGGTGTCTGTGCTCCTGGTGCCTCCACCTGCTGGTGTGTGCTCCTGTTGTCTCCACCTGCTGGTGTCTGTGCTCCTGGTGCCTCCACCTGCTGGTGTCTGTGCTCCTGGTGCCTCCACCTGCTGGTGTCTGTGCTCCTGGTGTCTCCACCTGCTGGTGTCTGTGCTCCTGGTGTCTCCACCTGCTGGTGTCTGTGCTCCTGGTGTGTCTCCACCTGCTGGTGTCTGTGCTCCTGGTGTCTCCACCTGCTGGTGTGTGCTCCTGGTGTGTCTCCACCTGCTGGTGTCTGTGCTCCTGGTGTGTCTCCACCTGCTGGTGTCTGTGCTCCTGGTGCCTCCACCTGCTGGTGTGTGCTCCTGGTGTCTCCACCTGCTGTGTCTGCTCCTGGTGTGTCTCCACCTGCTGGTGTGTGCTCCTGGTGTCTCCACCTGCTGGTGTGTGCTCCTGGTGTCTCCACCTGCTGGTGTCTGTGCTCCTGGTGACTCCACCTGCTGGTGTGTGCTCCTGGTGTCTCCACCTGCTGGTGTGTGCTCCTGGTGTCTCCACCTGCTGGTGTCTGTGCTCCTGGTGCCTCCACCTGCTGGTGTCTGTGCTCCTGGTGCCTCCACCTGCTGGTGTCTGTGCTCCTGGTGTCTCCACCTGCTGGTGTCTGTGCTCCTGGTGTCTCCACCTGCTGGTGTCTGTGATCCTGGTGCCTCCACCTGCTGGTGTCTGTGCTCCTGGTGTCTCCACCTGCTGGTGTCTGTGCTCCTGGTGTCTCCACCTGCTGGTGTCTGTGCTCCTGGTGTCTCCACCTGCTGGTGTGTGCTCCTGGTGTGTCTCCACCTGCTGTGTCTGCTGGTGTGTCTCCACCTGCTGTGTCTGCTCCTGACGTCATTCCTCATCCCTGACACCCTGTTAGTCACGCACTCCTTCACTCCTTCTCCCCCACTGCGTCCCAGATAGTTCCGGGTCCTTAGCTTTGGCCATTGGTTGTGATGCATGTGGAGATGGATATCTTAGAGTTTACCCACTTCGGTTTCCCAAGCTTCTTGAATCTGTAAGTTTATGTCTCTTACAAAATTTGAGGAGGCTTTAGTAATTATTTCCTTCATTTCCCCCATGGATTTACATTCTTTTTCTTTTCCCCTGGGACTCCACAAATTTTAAACCTTTGATCATTATCCCATGATCCGTGAGGTCCTAGTAAAACACTGTTGTCCATTGTTCAGATGTGATTACCATTCTTTTACTGTCGAGTTTTCTTCATTGGTTCTTTCCCATCATTACTGAGTCTACTCAGTAGGGTGAAGTCTAAAATTACTAAGCTGAGAGCTAGAATACATATAGAGAGGACCATGTGGGCCCTGTGCATGCTGCCCCAGTTCACACAAGCCCTATTCAGATGATTTCCAGGGCCTTGTTCTCCTGGTGCCCTTTATTTATCCCCTCTGGCTCTTACACTCTTTCCAACTCCTCTTGCATTGGGTTTCCTGATCTCTGATGGAAGGGATTTGATGGAGACATCCCATTTAGAGCTCTCTCTCTCTCTCTCTCTCTCTCTCTCTCTCTCTCTCTCTCTCTCTCTCTCTCTCTCTCTCTCTCTGTGTGTGTGTGTGTGTGTGTGTGTATGGTTCTCTAGCTGATGTGTCCATGATGACCTGTGACCTAACACCCAGGTTGGATCATTTCCTCCACTCTCCCCAGAAATCCTCCCAGTTCCGAGTGCAGAGGAAGGCATCCTCTGTTGTTCATTCAGCATGGGGCAGACATCTCTACAGGGCTCCACCCATCCTCTCCACAGCTGAAGCATCCAGTGGGAGGAATGCAGTTTCTTTCAGAGGGTTCATCTGGATCAGGACATGGAGCATCAAAGGGGTTTCACTCTTTAGAGACACTCCACTCTCCATCTCTGTCAATTATGGAGTTTCCTTGTGTCCAGACTAGAATCTATAAGACAGGGAAAGCAAGCAGGTCATCCCGTTTGCGCTGTGTCGAGTCCTGAGGTTCTGAACACTTTACCTTCTTTCTTTTCCTTTTGGTTTTCTGATAGCTGCTTTATACCTTTTAGTTTTAACAAGCTAGGATTTAGTTGTAAGTCATGAGAAGAGTAGGGTGGAGGAAGTGACTCTGTCTTATCCAGAATCATCAATAATACTTTAAAAAGATCTTCTTGAGATGGACTCCTCCTCTTCTTTTGTTTTTGTTCGTTTATTGTTTTTGTTTGTTTATTTTTCAGGACAAGGTTTTTCTCTGTAGCCCTGGCTGTCCTGGAACTTTCTCTGTATCCCAGGCTGGCCTCAAACTCAGAGATCTGCTTGCCTCTGCCTCTCGAGTGCTGGCATTAAAAGTGTGTACCACCGCCGCCAGACTGAGATGGGCCCTTCTAAAGGGTGTCGAACACATATCACATGTGTGACTAACAAATGTAAGGATGGAGGGAAGCCAGCATGTGAAAAACCTTCCTGTGTTTGAAGACCATGTACTGCAGGCCAGGACCAAGTGTGGGCTGCAGGCTTCTCATACAGGGAGACTCTCCCTCTAGTGTCCCCAAAGGGAACTTCAGTTTCCAAAGGGTGCAGATCTAGGTCAAGTTTCTTTCCCAAGTCCTTGTCCCCTCTTGTCACATTTTTCCTGCCAGGGAGGCACTGTGGTCCAGGAGTCAGACTACCTCATTCTAATTTCACTTCTACAACATAGTAACTGTGTGATCATGGACTGTAACCTACCTGAGATCCAGTTTCCAGCCTGTAGAATAGATAGGAAAGGCAGAACCTTCGCGTCTACAGTCATGAGGAGTCTAAGACATCTGGATCACAACAGCTTTCCCACCCTTCCTTCTTCATGGTTTTCTCCATATAACAGCCATAATAATATTAATATTATTATGATAACAATAACAATAAACCTTAAAAGAAAGTCACATCAAGTCGCTTTTCAACTCAGCTGCACCCCCTTACTTGCAACCGCTCTGTGGCTGACCCCAACCCCCACTGCCTCAACTTCCTCTCCTGCCATTTTCCTTGATGACTTGACTTATCTCTTCAGTACTCCAAATATCTCCTGCCACAGGACCTTTGCATGTACTCCTGAATATAATGTTCTTTCCACAGATAGCGATAGCACAATGTGTGGTTAAGAAGATCCTACATTTACCAATATAGTTGGTATATGTAGAATTATTTATAATTTCTATTCTTATGCATTATGAATATATTAAAAATTTGAGAATGTTAAGAATTTTAAACTTGACATTCAGCTCTTTGTTGGGTTAACCCAAACTGAGAGAGCCTTTTACATATATACGGATCCTTATGATATCAGCCCTAAGCATGTAGGGCAATTTTATGACTTAGTATAAGATGAAACTAAAACCCAGAAGAGAAACGTGGCCAAGGTCACATGGTTATACCGAGTCAGTATTCAAACCCAGGCAGTGTGTGCCTTTTCCCCTTAGTTTTAGGAAGTACTTATAATACTTGTATCTTATTATAAATACGTTATGTATAAGTTTCTATATTATTTTCAGACCTCCATTCCTTCAAGTCTTCTCTCAATGCCAGAGAAGCATCCCTGAGCTTCCCATACCCCAGTACAACCGTCGTCCTCTTGTCTTCTCCTGTGGCACCCCCACCACACTCCACATCACACACTTGCTTGTCTTCTGGCCTGTAAAAACACCCACCCAGCAATAATAAAGTACTCACCTCAGGCACACACTGAGACCTGATTGGGATGATGCAGGACTTGACGCGCAATGAGAACTCAGTGTTAGCTAGTCTTCGTTCTTGTTAGTCATTTCAAGGACACGAGGGGAAACAGAGTCCAGAAGTATATCCCACAGACTGATGAGAGAAAGCTGGTGGCTCTGTCAGAGACACACACAGCGCAAGCTTCTGGAGACACCAGAATGAAGGATTCAGCATAGCCATACTTAAGCTTTAAAAAGGACGTCGGCCAGAAAGGTGTGGAGTTGGTTACAAATGGCAAAGAGTCAGAAATACTGGACAGTTCAGGATTTACTACACCTCTAATGCTGGCCCGCATGGAGCTTACCTCCCATGGGGAAACGGGCAATTAACTTCTTGTGCGTGTCTGTGTACGGAAGGTCAGAAAGAGACACTGGATGCGGTTTTCTAGGCACTGGCTGCCTGTTTGATTGTTGGTTGAGACAGGGTCTCTCATTAGCCTGTTCTATGCATTAGACGAGGCTGTCAGCCGAGGGACCCCCCTGGCCATGCTCCCCAGCACTGGGATTATAAGTACGTACTATCACACCGAGCCTTTTACAGGGTGCTAGTGATTGGACTCGGGTCCTTGTATTTGCGCAGCGAGTACTTTACGGAGTGAGCCGCCTCCTGGCACCAAAGTGGTGTAAGCTGTTTAGACTAGCAGTATTCGACAATGAACACAAATTGAAAGGTACAAATAATTTAACCTGGCAGCAATCACCTATTTCCTGTATCTTCTAATTGTATTTTGTTCCAGCGACTTTCAAGATATAGCAGTGGGACATAGATTAGACACGAGTTTCTCGAATCTGTTCCTTGCGTGGGAATGTTTGACTATTAATGACTTACACCGAGGAGGGAAAATACCCCATACATTGTTCATTTTCTGAGGATCCATCTGCTACGTCCCTGCTTCTAGATGTCAAAGCTCCACACGAGCATCAATCCACATTTACAAACTTTCACGTGATACTGAATAAAAGCATGACACAAAACGCAGAAGGAGGGCCAGTGAGAGGGCTGGGTGGTAAAGGGCACCTGCTGCCAGGCCAGAAAACCCAGGTTCGGTCTCAGGGACCCACATGGTGAAAGAGAGAATAAACTCCTGCTAAGGTCCTCTGACTTCCACACTCCATGGCATGAATAGATAGATAGATAGATAGATAGATAGATAGATAGATAGATAGATAGATGAATGCAACAAAAATGCAGAAAGGGCCGGCCTTCAAAGGCCCTTGAAGTACAGAGGACTTGAGAAAACAAATGGTAAGTAAGCTCACACAGGTCATCATGATGTACAAGCCCCATCAGCTTTGCAAGGGCTGCTGTCTCACTGAGGCAGGAGAGTCACACAGAACACCTCCGACTCCTTTCTCTCATTCAGGAGACACCCTCCTGAGCAAGACAGCAGCCCCTGAATGTCTGGTCGCACAGCTCTTCCTCGGTGGGGGCTAGTAGAGGAGCATAAAAGCCATCAAGGCTGACCGGTGCAGATCCGAGTCAGAGCTACGCTTACAGCTGACGGCCACCTACAGTTACCGTCATTGGAAGTCTAGTCTATGATGGGTGTGACGGACACTACCACTTCACATCTGTGCCCGTCCAAGGTCTCTGCATTGCTCAGTCTACAGCTCAAGCACAGCGTGCAACAGCCATGTTCAGAGGTAACAGGATGCAGCTGGACCTTCACAGACCAGGACAGGCCTCTCTCTAGAGAGCAAGAAGTCTCTTGTAGGCATGGCAAAGTCTCCTCATGAAAACTACCTAGGTCATTAATTGGCCCAAACTCCAGCTACATATTTGATCACCTAATTATCCGTTACACAAAAATCATGCCACCGAAGATCAGTCTCGAGCCCACACTGAAGATAGACTCATATTATCCTTGCCTGTTTCTTAACAGTCTCAGCACACTTGACACCTCATGGACAACAGTCCTGCTGGAACCATCTTTTCCCTAACTCAAGTCTCGACCGTCATCTTCTTCCCCCTTCAGTAGTGCTTATGCTACCTGCCCTTGTTCTTGCCTCTTCTCCCCAGGAGTCAACTCTCCTGAAGCATCGCCAACACTTTTTAAACTAGATTAACATTTTGCTTGAGTTAAAAAATCAAAACCAGTTTATTGCTTTCAAAAGACAGAAGATAATAGTTCTTTTAAATACACAGTTCCTGAGTTGGGCATGGTGCCATGTACATGTAGTCCCGGATACTCAGGTGGCTGAGGTAGGTGGACAGTTTGATCCCATAAACTCGAGGTCAGTCCAGGAAACACAGCCCCTAACTATTAAAAAAAGATCACAGTTAGCTGGGCGGTGGTGGCGCACGCCTTTAATCCCAGCACTTGGGAGGCAGAGGCAGGCGGATCTCTGTGAGTTCGAGACCAGCCTGGTCTACAGAGCTAGTTCCAGGACAGGCTCCAAAGCTACAGAGAAACCCTGTCTCGAGAAACCAAAAAAAAAAAAAAAAATCACAGTCAATTGAAATTGTATTTGTTTGGTTTTCTTTTACTCTTTTGGCTTTTTCTGGGGCTCATCATCCAGCTCCCAAACAAATACAAATGGAGACTTATTATTACTTATAAATGCCTGGCCTTAGCTTGGCTTATTTCTAGCCAGCTTTTCTTAACTTAAATTATCCCATCTACCTATTGCCTCTGGGATTTTTCCTTTTCTTACTTCTGTATATCTAACTTTCACTCTTACTCCAAGGCTGGTTATGTGGCTCAGTGACTAGTCCCTAATGTTCTCTTCTCCTTGTTTTCTTGCTCCTTCTTCTCCCCTCCCCGATTTCTCCTCCTATTTATTCTCTCTGCCTGGCAGCCCCACCTACCCTTTCTCCTGCCTTGCTGTTGTCCGTTCAGCTCTTTATTAGACCAATCAGGTTTCAGACAGGCACAGTAACACAGCTTCACAGAGTTAAACAAATGCAACATGAAAGAATGTAACACATCTTTGCATCATTAAACAAATGTTCCATAGCATAAACAAATGTAACACATCTTACAATAATATTCCACAGTAGAAACAACATCACCTCTTAGAAGAGAAGAATGTTTTTCAGTCTATTAACAGCTCAACAAATACAGATTATAGGCCTAACACAGTCCTTCTATTCTTGGACAAAATTCTTGTTCCAGAGGCCTGATTTTTTTTCAGGAAGGTTACTCTCCATTTAGAGATAAAATGTTAAGTAACAGTTGTAATTTTAATGTGTTTCATAGTCTCAGAATCCTTGAGGGTCCTATCAAGTCAGGTGTGAGAAGGAGAGGCAGGGGGATCCCTGCAAGTTTAAGATGAGTTTGGTCTACATAGTGAGGCCCACTCTTGAAAAAAAAAATAGTCCCCACATCATTACCACAAAAGAACACTGTTTCTCCTTGGGACAACCTGTTCAAAGTAGTTTATTCTGTCACTAGCCTTGAACACCTGCTTGTTCAAGAGTTCAAATGCAAGTGATTGACAGCCTGGCTAAGAAGGGCAGGAGGTGCCAACAATAGCAATATCTATGGACCCTATAAATCTCTACATTCTGCGTTCGAGTTCTATTTCCAACAGTTTTGTTCTGCTGTAAAGAGGGAACCGTGGTCTGTGGTTAAATGACTTACGTGACGTCATTCTATCTGCAGAGACAACACTGAGATTTTAAACCAGGTATTCCCTTTCTTTACACACACCCAAACAATAGGCATTCAAAACTATTTACTGAATTGGACATTCACTAAAAACAGGACTATGTAGAGCCTCAAATATGAAACAAAATCTCAGACATTCAATTGAACACAGAATTTTTAAAGATTGATTTTATGTGTGTGAATGTTTTGCCTGCATTTTTGTGTGTTCACAACATGTGTTCCTGATGTCGAAGAAGTCAGAAGAGGACGTTGGATCCCTCGGAACTGGGGTTTTGGATGGTTGTGAGTCACCATGTGGGTGTAGGGAATCTGACCAATGCCCTCTGCAAAGGCAACAAGTGCTCTTAAACGCGAGGCCATCTCTCCAGTCTTCTTTTTCATTCATTTTGACATTTTTTTCTATTTGTTTTTCAAGACAGGATTTCTCTGTGTAGTCCTGGCTGTCCCGAAACTCTCTCTGTAGACCAGGCTGGCCTTGAACTCACAGAGATCTGCCTGCCTCTGCTTCCTGATAATTTGTGTTTCAATTGATATATTTAGACCATTGACAGTTAAAGTGATTATTGATATAGTTTGGCACTCCTATCTACTAACTTTGTTAATGTCTTCTATTGATTGCCCTTGTTCTTCTAAGTTTTATCTCCTACCCTCGTGCTTTGTGTGGTTTTAACAGCATTTTCTAGAATCTCATTTCCTCTTTTTTAAAAAATTATTTTTATTAAGTCTTTGAGAATGTCATACATACACATGTACACTCTGCATTTTGACCAAATTTATCACCATTTCTCCCTGACTCCTCTCACACCCATCCCTCCCGACTTCTTGTCCTGTTTTAGTTCCCTCTTTTCATACCCCACGGAGTGTAGTTTGTGTGATCACATACTCACAGGTGCAGGGCCATCCACTGGAGCACGACCACATTACAGAGAAAACAGGGTCCCTGTTCCCCAGAAACCATCAATAGCCTCACTGTGCTAGAGTGTCAACCAGTTGACACCGGGCAGGTCTTCCGCAGGCAGTCCCGGGCCGCGACCTCACCATCAGAGCGGTACCGTCACACCGAGACTTCATTTTCCTCTGGCCATTTCTGACCTCTGGCTCTGACATTTCTGCTCCTTCTTCCATGTCGGACCTTGACATGTTGAGTCTTGAGAGAAGGGGTGTGATACAAAGGCCCCGCTTGTGGCTGAGCGGTCCGCTCACGCTTACTCTTTGCACTTTGACCAACTCTCAGTCTCTTCCTTGTTTTTTTTTTTTTAAACGTAAGTTTTGACTGTGCGTGGGTATTTTGCCTGCGTGAGTGCCTAGTGCCTCCGGAGGCCAGAAGGTGTCAGATCCCCTGGAACTGGGGTTACAGATGGTTGTGAGCTACTATGTGGGTGTTGGAAAGCAAACCTGAGTCCTGGGAAACAGCAGTCAGTGCTCTCCACGGCTAAGCCATCTCCCCAGCCCTTCTCTCTGTTTTCATGCATATCAATTACGCAACTTTTAATTTTTTTCCTAAGCTGTCGCAGAACTGGCCATATACATTTAAAACAAAGCCAAGTCCACGTCAAACAGCGATTTGTTACTTTACATCATGTATAAGCACGTATAAGCTAAGAATTCCCAATCGTCCTGGTTGTTACGTCATCTTATATCCACATAAATTATCGTTGGGTAAATTGTTGCTAAAATCTGAACAAATTTTTATCTGTTAGGTAAATTAAGAACAAGGAAAAATTTAATTTTAACTGCACTTATTTCCTCCATTTTTGTTTTTCTGATGAAGTATTTCTCGTTAACTCTGGAGGATGATTTTGCAGAAGCCTAAGTTGGTAGGCTCTTCTCTTCTTGTATGATTCGGAGCAGTCAGGTGGCCTTACCTGTACTCCGTGCTAGGAACAACGCCCCTCTGGCTCCTTCCCAGACTTTCTGGCTCCATCACTTGTATGATGCCCACAGCTGCAGTTGTGTTGTTACCGCTGTTAGTTTTGAGCGTTAATCCCGCATGGTGTTTCCCGAACCCCTTACATCCACGTCTGGCATCTGACATTAACTTGAAGTTTTCCTTTTGCTTCAAACTCTTTTCTGGGTGTCAAATTTGTCAGTGCTGCTTCACGTATTTCCTTTCCCTTCTCCCGCTCTTCTGACCCAGCATTCTGGGTGTTGAGGTTTCATAGTTTCCCCACAGCTCTTGGATGTTCCGTCCCACTTGTTTTTCCTTATGCTTTCCAGTGTGGGGAGCTGGCCCCATCCTCAGTCTCGAAGACTTTCCTCAGTTCCGGCTAGTAGACTTCACCTCTTTTTACAGTGCATTTTATCTCTGCCATTGGTTTTCTTAGCACATCTCAATCATGCGGCCCACATTTATGTCATCGTGTCTACCTTTTCCATTTGATTCTTTAGCATCACTTTTTAGAAAAAGGATTGCCCTGGTAGTTCTAATATCCTTGCGTCTGTGCTCTGGGGTTTGTGCCCTCTTCACAGGTTTATTAAAACATGTATAAAATATCACTATACTTTTCTCTTTTGTCAAGTTCAGTGTATCTGGATTTATGTTGAGGTCTTTGATCTATTTGGAATTGAGTTTTGTGCAGGGTGATAGATATGGATCGGTTTGTGTTCTTCTACATGCCGACATCCAATTAGACCAGCACCTTTTGTTGGAGATGCTTTCTTTTTTTCCATTGTATAATTTTGACTTCTTTGTCAAAAATCAGGTGTCCCCAGGTTTATGGATTTCCATCTGGGTCTTTGATTGGATTCTGTTGATCCATGTGTCTGTTTTTATGCTGATACCATGGGGTTATTATTATTTAGCTCTGTAGTAGAGCTTAAAAATCACGAATTGTGACACCACAGGAAGTTCTTTTATCATACAGTATTGTTTTAGCTATCCTGGATTCTTTGTTGTTGTTGTTTGTAGGAAGTTGGATATTGTTCATTCAAGGTCAGTAAAGAATTATGTTGAAATTTTAATGAGGATTGCATTGAATCTGTAGATTGGTTTTGGTAAAATGCCCATTTTTACTATGTTAATCCTACCGACCCATGAGCATGGGAGATATTTTCATCTTCTAATATTTTCTTCAGTTTCTTTTTTCAAAGACTTGAAGTTCTTCTCATACAGGTTTTTCACTTGCTTGGTTAGATTTACCCCAAGATATTTTATATTATTTGAGGCTGTTGTAAAGGGTGTTGATTCTCTGATTTCTTTCTCAGCCTGCTTGTCATTTATATATAGACGGGCTACTGATTTATTTGAGTTAATCTTGTATTCAGCCACTGACTAAAGTTGTTTATCAGCTGTAGGAGTTCCTGTCAGAATGGCTAAGATTTAAAAAAAAAAAAGCAACAGTTTATGCTGGAGAGGATGTGGAGTGAGAGGAACACTCCTTCATTGCTGGTGGGAATGCAAACTTATATAGCCACTTTGGAAGTCAGTGTAGCAGTTCCTCAGAAAACTGGGAATCAACCTACCACAAGACCCAGATATACCACTCTTGGGCATATACGCAAAGGATGATCATTCATACCACAAGACATAGCAGCTTTATTTGTAATAGCCAGGGAAGATGAACGCTAAAAAGAAATCCCACACTAGCTCAATACTGAGTATAATAAAGGGTTATTTATTTAGGGGTAGACTCACAGATCACAGTTCTCTGCACGAAATGAATGCAGTAGCCAGAAGAGAGAGCGACCACATGCCTTGCATCGGCATTTATAGTGTAAGAGGCCATGCCCAAGTGGGTGGGTAACTTAAAGGTTACTGGCTGTAGGAATTCTTACAGCAAGCCAGAACCTGGAAACAACCCAGATGTCCCTCAGCCAAAGAAAAGATAAAGAAAATGTGGTACATTTACATAGTGGAGTATTATTCAGCTGTTAAAAACAAGGACACCAGGAGACTTGAAGGCAAAAGGATGGAACTAGAAAAAATTATCCTGAATGAAATATCCCAGACCAATAAAGACAAACGTGGTATGTACTCACTCATAAGTAAATACTAGCTCTAAAAGAAAGGATAACTGTACTACAGTCCTCAGACCCAGAGAGACTAGGTAACAAGGAGGGCTCACTGGGGAACGCCCAGATCTCCCTGAGAAGTGGAAATAGAAGAGATTTTATTAGTGGAATGAGAGCAGGAGGGGACATGAGTGCTCAGGTTGGGGAGCATAAGGAGGATGTGTACTGAGGGGGACATCTGGGGGACATTTCAGGGTGTGGGAGAAACCCGATGCAGGGGAATCTCCCAGTAGTCTATGGGGAGGAACCCAGCTTAGACTTATAGCAATGGCTGATAAGTAGCCTGAATTGGCCATCTTCTGTGACCAGACTGGTGCCTGGCCCAATTGTCATCAGCAACTGATGGAAACAGATGCAGAGACCCACAGCCAAACACTAGGTGGAGTTCTGGAATTCTGCAGAGGAGGAGGAAAAAGGAGTATAGGAGTCAGAAGGGTCAAAGACACCGCATGACACCTGGGCTCATAGGGACTCAAAAATGCTGAAGTGTCAACCAGGGAGCCTGCATGAGACTGACCCAGGCCCTTTGGCATATATATTACAGTTGTGTAGTTTGGTCTTCTTATGGGACTCCTAACAGTGGGAACAGGGGCTGTCTCTGACTCTTTTACTGGCTTTTGGGACCCTACTTCTCATATTGGGTCCCAGACTTAATACATATGTAGTCTTACTGCAACTTGATATGCCATGTTCTATTGATACTCATAAAAGACCAGCTCTTTCCTGGATGTTGACAGAAGATGGGATGTGTTGGGGAATGTTATTTTCAGGCGTGTGACTTTTGTTTACACTGCATTTGTTTAACTCTATGAAGCTGTGATTCTTTGCCTGTCTAAAATGCCTAATGGTCCTAATAAAGAGATGGACAGCCAATAGTGAAGCAGGAGCAAGGATAGGTGGGGCTAGCAGGCAGAGAGGATAAATAGAAGGAGAACTCTGGAAGGAAGAAACAAGGAGCAAGAGAACAAGGAGAGGAGAACATCAGGTATCAGCCACCCAGCTGCCCAGCTGCCCAATCACAGAGTAACAAGGAAAGAAAGGTATACAGAAATAGAGAAAGAGAAAACCCCAGAGGCAAAAGGTAGTAAGAATACTTTTAAATTTAAGAAACCTGGCAAGAAACAAACCAAGCTAAGGTCGGGCATTCAAAACTAAGAATAAGCCTCTGTGTGGGATTTATTTGGGAGCTGGGTGGCAGGCCCCTCAAAAGGCCAAAGGAGTATAACATTACACAGTAGGGATGGGGGTGGTGGGAGGACTAGGGGAGAGGGACTGGGAAGAGAGGATGGGGGGAGGCTGCAGCCTGGATGTAAAATAAATAGATGATTTTTTTTTTCGAGACAGGGTTTCTTTGTACCTTTGGAGCCTGTCCTGGAACTAGCTCTGTAGACCAGGCTGGCCTTGAACCCCACAGAGATCCGCCTGCCTCTGCCTCCCGAGTACTGGGATTAAAGGCGTGTGCTACCACCACCCAGCTATAAATAGATGATTTTTTGAGTTGCTGGGGCCATGGTTTCTCTTCATGGCATAAAACAGTGACTAAGATGCTGTTTTTAGGTTTGGTTTGTTCTTGTTTCTGATGCCTTAGGATTAATCATTAAGTCATTTATATGCGATCACTCTGACTTTTAAAAAAATATTGTAGGCATTTATATTGTATGTTGCCCTCATAGGACTGCTTTCATTGTATCACACAGGATTTGGTATATTTTCATTTTCAGTTAACTCTAGGAATTTTAAAATTTATTTCTTGATTTTTGCAGTATCCTATTCATCATTAAATAGTGTGTGATTTAATTTCCATGAGTTTATGTGTTTTCTGTAATTTTTCCTGTTATTTCTTATTTTATTCCATTATGGTAATATAAAGTACAAGGAGTTATTTTAATTTTTATATATTTTTGAGACTTATTTTGTGTTCCAATTCATGGTCTATTTTAAGGAAATTGCTGTAGACTTTAGAGAAAAATGTGTATTCTGTGGTATTTGGGTGGAATGTTGTGTAAATGTTTGTTAAATTTATTTACTCTATGATGTTATTTAATTTCAATGCTTGTCTGTCTAATCTTTGTCTGGATGATTTGCTTAATACTGAGAATAAGGAAAATGATGTCATACATTGCTACTATGCTGGGACTAATTTCTGATCTTTTGTCTAGTAATACTTGTTTTATAAAGTTGGGTCCATCTGTGCTCAGGACATATATGTTTAGAATCATAATATCCTCTTAATGGATTGTTCTCGCAATCAGAATGAAATGACCCTCTGTCCTAATTAGATTTACTATTGGTGTGACAAAACACTACAACCAAAACCAAACTGGGAGGAAAGGGTTTGTTTGGCTCACTGGAGGAAGTCAGGACAGGAGCTGATGCAGAGGCCATGGAGGAATACAGCTTGTCTTCCATGGCTTGCTCAACCTGCCTTCTTATAGAAGCCATGACCAACAGCTAAGGGATGGCTCCACCCACAGTGGGCAGGGCCCTCCTTCAATCACTAATTAAGAAGATGACCCTATAGGCTTCCCTACAGTCTGAGGCATTTTCTCAGTTGTGGTTCCCATCTCTCAGATAAAAAGATCCTGTTTTCTCACCCAAGCTGCTAGTCTGTATCTCTTGATAGGGTCACAAAACAATATTTAGAATTGTTATTGAAAGTGTACATTGACTACCGACAATTTGCTAATTTCTTTCTCTTTCTCTCTCTTTTTGAGGCAGAGTCTTTCTTCATAACTCTGGCTATACTGGAACTCACCATGCCGACCAGGTTGGTCTTGAACTCACAGAGATCTGTCTGCCTCTACCTCCCAAGTGCTAGGATTAAAGGTGTATGCCACAGTCTTCTCATTATTAATAATTAAGTTAACATTGTTCATTTTCCACTGTAGTCCCTTGGATGTGATTTTCTTTCCCTTCATACTGAAGTTTTCATATTTTTATCCTCTGTATAGTTGTCTTGGTAATTATAGATTTCTTTAAACTTTTTTTTGATCATAGAAAGATTCTTTCTCCTTCAGTTATAATAGATAGTTTTGTTGGGTATGTTAGCCTAGTTCAGCAGTAGTGATCTTTCAGAACAAGAAATATATCTTTCCGAGCCCTTCTGGTTTTTCAGGTTTGCATTGAAATATCAGCCATCATTCTGATGGACCTGTCTTTACATGTGGGTTGATCTTTCTGTCTTACAGCTTTTAATATATCTTTCTTGCTCTATATATTCATTATTTTAACTATAATATTGTGTGTAGTTTCTTCTCTGGTTCTGTTTGGTATTCTGTGTGTTTCTTGCATCTGAATGGGTGTGTCTTTCCCTAGATTTGAGCAATTTTCTCAGTTTAGCTGTCTTCAGTTTTTCCATCATTTTATAGTATATTCACTTTGTTTATTAAAAAATAATACATAAGTAAGAATGTATGGGTTTTTTTGCTCTAAGTTATATAAAGCAAAAACCCCACAAAAATTAATAAAAATGGTTATCAAGATGGGAGGCAGGACATGGGAGCAAATGTTAGTGGGGACAAGAGAAAGGCAAATTACATTAAAATATTTTTGTTATTCTTGAGAACATTTTATACACACACACACACACAATGAACTATGATCATATGCCACACCTACTTTCTCTCCAACTCCTTCCACATGCCCCCCAACAACATGTCCCCCTTCTAACTTCATATTCTTTTTTTTATAACCCAGTTAGTCCAATTAGTGAGGAATTAATTTATACACTGGACCACAAGAAACCTACCACTGGCCACACCCTCAAAAAAGAGAGAATGATTTCCTCTTCGAGCAGCCATAACCTGCCAGTTATAGTATATAATAGTTCTTAAGTAGGAAGTGGAGCCTGGGGATCTTCTGTCCCATCTCTGTGACATTCAGACTAGCTTGATCTTGTACAGGTCTTGTGCAGGTGTCCACAGCCGCTATGAGTTCAGGAGGGCAATAGTCACGTCAGGTTCTAGAAGGCTGCATTCCATAGTGTTCCTCCCATGCTCTGGGTCTTATTCTTTCCATTTCTTCTTCTGGGGTGTTCCTGGACCTTGAGAAGTGGGTGGGTGATAAAGATAGCCAACTTAGGGTTGAGCACTGAGTATTTGATTCACAACATTTTGACCAGTTGTGAATCTCTGTATTGTCCACTGTTCATTGAAAATGAAGCTTCTTGACCAAGGTTGTGAACAGCCCAGGTCTATTGCTGTAAACATAATTGTTTCCACATCCTGAATTGACTTATCTCACTCAGCTCTTTATGTTCACTTGGAATTCATTCAGGAGTCTATTCATGTCTTCTTTGAACATATTTATAGTCATGCTCTTGGTTTTCTCTTCAATTTCATTTAAGTTGCTGTCATTGAGGGTTATACTAGGATTATTTTTGTACTTGGATCTCTACTCATATAGAATTCAGTCATTGGTTAAGTGTTGTTATTGCTGTTATTGATTTAGTAACCTTCTTGCAGTGGAAGTGTTTGTGGTGTTCATAAGAGACTGGTTTGTAATCATGTTGGAATATTTTCTTACTTTAGATGGGTGTTTAGGCCCTATTTATCCTCAGATCTCCCCCGAGAGCTGATTGCTATCTGCAACAATGTCACCTATGAAAATAGAGTAGCAATTGACTACAACAGTCACTTCTTAAGTACTAGTTGTTTCAGGAAATAAAGGGACAGATTCAGTACTACACAGTACTAATATGATGTGGGATTTCCTTCTGTATGCTGTGATTATTACTTTTAATGAACCTATATCAGGGCAGAACTTAGGTAGGCAGGGAAGATGGAACTGAATGCTGGGAGAAAGGAGGTGGAGTTAGAGAGAAGCCATGTAGCCCTGCTGGAGCTGGACAGAACTTTAGCCAGTAAGCCACAGCCACATGGCAATATGCAAATTGATAGAAATGGGTTAATTAATATGTAAGAGCTTTTCAATAAGAAGCTAAAGCTAATAGGCTAAGCAGTGATTTAAATAATGCAGTTTCTGTGTGATTATTTCAATTCTGGGCAGCGGGAACCAACAAGCAGCTCTCTCCCACTACATTTGGTGCCCACATAACCAACTAAAATCCACTTAAAAACCTGAGAGAGCTTAAAAAGGAATCCTAGACACAAAATAACAGAGTTAAGCATGGTTTGGTAGTGGCATTTTCTTGGGTGGGCTCTGTTTCCTAGAAGCAAACAGGGCATGGCTCCTTAAAAAGAGGTTTTCCTGATTCAACAGTAGCAGGAAAAAAAGCAGTGGTTTTGAAATGCCAGCTTTCTGGGCTGTGATGCCAACGTGAACTCTGACTCTTTCTGGAGGTCTGGCTATGGAGCACTTGAATGGGGTTTGTGGACCTGGGTGCTTGTATGCTTGCTTGGGAAAGTAGCTGAGACTATTCCAGCAGCTCAGCATGCACACACACCCTTCCTGGGAAGGTGGTGGGGTCAGGACTGCTAGGAGTCCACAGGCAGGAGAGCATGGCAGATTCCTGCTGCCATATACAAAGATATTTCCAGGCAGTGCAATGCTCTGCACGGAATATCTAGCTATTACTCAGATAAAAAAGGGTTTATGTACTGCATGTTCATTCTCAGAGTTAAAGTGCTGAGTGCAGCTCCTACTGGGTGGTCCCAGAGCTGGCAATAATGGTACCTCCACCATTTTGAAATTGGGAGAGAGGCAGAACCAACATCCATAGCAGCTGCAACCAAGCTGCTTACCATTTTACAAACTATTCAAGACAGTAAATAATTACATACACACAATAGAACAGATTCAGACATAAAAAACCTCTAAATGGGTCAGTGTTGGATAAATGTAGGTAGGACTGGGAGAGAAAAGAAAAAGAGTATAGAGAGTTATAAAATAAAATAAATGGTTTATAAAAAATTAGAACAAGTCTTTAAAGATACAGAGTACAGACAGTAATAGGTTAAAAGAAGTAAAGAAAAACAAGCCATGTAAAGATGGGACATTCATAGAGAGTCTGGATTATGTATATTATTGTGTTTTCTTTGAATTTTTTGACTGTGAAGGAGCTAAATACAGAGAGACATTTCATTGTATGGACTGCTAAGCTAAACCAGCATGTATTTTATAAAGGTATCTTGACTCCAAAATTTGGGTCTAAGGATATGTTGCTTTGGAAAAGAGGTTCTTCTTTTGTTTCCATAGAGGATGAGGACCTGTGGAATCCTCCCAGACTAATGTGCTTTGATGAACCAAGACCCCCTAAAAGGTTGCCTTGAATACCCCTCAAAAATTACTTCATCCAATAAACAGCAGGAAGAAGTTTGGACAGAACTATGCCCATATTTAAAAATATTGTTTATAAATGCTTGCTTACATTTAAAGGGGAATATGCTATAGAGACTTGCAATGGCATGGATCTTGGTTTATTGATATAAATTTAAGGTCAATTTTGTTATACTGTATGTATGTATTTCTGATCTTGATTAAGATATTGTGTTTGTCCGGCTGATTTAAAAGTGTAATGTATAATTAAGAAATATAGGCTAATAGATAATCATCTATAATAGTCAAGTTTGTAGTTATGTTAGTTAGATTTTGTAGATGTACAGAGATGTATTTCAGATAAATATCCTTCAAATCTTTCAAAGACTACAGAATATGACATTTAAAATGTTTAAGAATTTAGGAATTGTTTCATGACAATAAGACACATCTGCTCCTGGCAGCACCAATCTACTTCAAGAGGAAGATGGGCATTGAGGAGACTCCTTATGGAGTTTGCTAGCCATTTGGACAAGAAACTGCTCTTGCTTGCACTGCTTAACTGGACATGTAGGACCCACAGAAAAATGACTGCTGCACTTGCCTAAAGGTGAGATGATCCTTTGGAGTTCCTGCATCATGAAAAAATCTGCCAGACATTCTGCAGGACACAGAAGAAAGTGACTGACAAACTGCCAATATAGGCAAAACTGTCTTTGAAATTTCCTGCTTCATGGAAAAGTCTGTTCGATACTATGGATCTGTACTTGAAGATGGGTGGCACAATGATACAGAAGAACTCTGGGTGACTGTCCAGGCAGTGAGATGTCTCTGTCATTTCTAGAGTTTTGGAAGTTGTTTATAATGCACTTCCTGTTTACTTAGGTAATAGTATATCCTTCTGGAGTCTTTGATGGAGTTGAAGCATTAATAGTTATAGTTTTCCTTAATTATAATAAAAGATAAAGTAGATATAAATATTGTAACTGTAATTCTTACTTGATATCTGTTTTGTTACATGTAATTTTACTATGTTGAAGATAAAGCCTTCCTTTTCATTTAAACAGAAATGGGGAGATGATGTGGGATTTCCCTCTGTATGCTGTGATTATCATTAATGAATAAAGAAACTGCTTTGGACCTTTAGCAGGGCAGAACTTAGGTAGGCAGGGAAGGTGGAACTGAATGCTGGGAGAAAGGAGGTGGAGTTAGAGAGAAGCCATGTAGCCCTGCTGGAGCTGGACAGAACTTTAGCCAGTAAGCCACAGCCACGTGACGATACACAGATTGATAGAAATGGGTTGAATTAATATGTAAGAGTTAGCCAATAAGAAGCTAGAGCTAATGGGCCAAGCAGTGATTTTAAATAATACAGTTTCTGTGTGATTATATCAGTTCTGGGAAGTGGGAACCAACAAGCGGATCTCTCCTACTATACTAATACATTAGCTATTGTGTGTTTGAAAACAAATAAGAAAGAAATCTCACATTGGAAGTAGAGGAGGAGGGCATACATAGAAGGGGGAGTGACTGAGCAGAGAGAGAGAATTTGGTTAAAAATAGACTGGAAAGAGGGGTAAAAATATAATAAGATAACACAACAATCTCAGTTCCTGGGAGACTGAGACACATAGGTGCTAGTTAGCTTTAACTGAGTCATGGAGGTGCTGGTTAGCTTTAACTGAGTCATGGAGGTGCTGGTTAGATTTAACTGAGTCACAGATGCTGGTTAGCTTTAACTGAGTCATAGAGATGATGGTTATCTTTAACTGAGTCATGGAGGTGCTGGTTAGCTTTAACTGACAACTTGACCTAACCTAGAGTCACCTGGGATGAGAGCCTCAATTAAAGAATAATCTAGATAAGGTTAGACCCTAGGCCCTCTGTAAGAATTTCCTTCTTTCCCAGAGTGTGGGTGTCTCCATTTCATGGGCTGACCCTGACCTGCACACTGGTGAAGAAGGTAAGCTGAAAGCAAGCATGGGTGTATTTGTTTCTCAGTGCTCTTGACTCTGGGTGGGATGTAACTAGCTTGAGTTTCTGTCTTGACTTCCCTGAAATCAAGAGCCATAACCTAGAGTTAGAAGCTGACTAAACCCTCTCCTTCCCCATGTGGCAAGTTGACCCAGCAGCAGAAGTGAAGCTAGAGCATCCCATAAACCATGGATTCCTGGGTTCTTTGAGAGATGGAGAGAAGGAGGGTTACAGAGAAATGGGAGAAAAGGTGTGAGCAGCGGGGGACTGAGGAGACCTGCTGTGGTGACCTTGGTTTGATATTAAACAGGAAAAGTTCCAGAGGGAAATGAGAGCTGTGTGGAGACAGACAGAGTCTCTGCTCACTCCATGAACTCTAAGGGCAACAATCAGTGTGAGGCTGAAATCCCACTGCACTCCCTAACCTCTGAGGATGCTCTGGCTGGGGGATCAAGTCTCCATGCATTCTTTAAACTCAGAGGGGGACCAGTGGAGGAATACAAAGTCTCAGTGTGCTCCCTGACCTCAGAGGGTAACCATGAGTGAAGACTGAAGCTTTGGCACATTTCCCTGGCCTTAGAGGTGACCATAGGTGGGGAATCCAAGCCTTGGTTCACTCCCTAACCTCAAAGGATAACCAAAAAGATCTAAAGTCTTAAACACTTAAAAGTCTTAAATACAAGGACAACCTGTATTTCATGTTGAATAGCTACATTTTTCTTGAGTTGAGATATGGTTATGTTGCCTAGGCTATCTTGAACTCTTGGGCTCAAGTGTTCCTTCTATCTGGGCTTTTCTAGTACCTGAGAATATAGGCTCACACCTCTGTGCCTGGTTTTGGCTACAATTTTTAATTGCTCAAGTGTGTGTGTGTGTGTATGTGTGTGTGTGTGTGTGTGTGTGTGTGTGTGTCCCATATCTGAATGCTAACCACAATTAAGTTCACTTTTATCTGTAATTTTTCAAAGTTGTAAGAATTTTACTGTTTTCATTTTTATCAACACAAATACCATTTAACCATTGGGACAATAATACAACTTAACATAGCATCTGCATGGCACTTTCCTGCATGTGTCTGCCATCCCCTTTCCAAAGTCTTCTCCACACCACAGAAGATCCAATGAGCACCAAGACTTTCCATCTTTCACAGAGAAAAACACACATCTCAGACAAAATAATTTATTATAATATATACAGTTAATAATTGGCAATGCCAAGAACTGAAACCAAAACCATCGAGAGTTCACACCGCCCTTTCCACCCACAAGCTTCGATCCTCCCCTTTCTCCTCTCAAGACCACACCCTAGTGCCAACCCCTCCGAGACAGCACTCTGCAGAACTCTGTGCCGTGCTGGCCCTGAGAAACTCCCCACTTTCCATCTCTCAGTCTAGGAAGAGGAAGGAGACAAGACCTCAAGCAAGTCTCTCCAGGTTTTCTTTCCTATACCACAAACCATCCATTGACCCTGGAGCCAGATCTAAGTTCAAGACTTTACTCAGGTCTTTTGTAAACTAACTTAAAATCATTCCATAATAACATACTGATTTCCTAGTTTAAATGGGATAATATTACAAAATAATTTAGATTTTTGCAAGGGTAATTTTAATTAATTCATTAATTTTAAGTTAAATGAAAATTGTTTTTATATGGAAAACTAGCTCAACATTAACATTCTTCTTCCTGCTTAGCTCTAGGCAGCTAAACACTGCCACCTAGAGACAAGGGCATCAGCCTTAGTCTTGTCAGTGGGTGGTCACCAACCGGGACACCTTAAAAGGCAACCAGTGTGGCCATGGGAACACACAGGAAAGAGGACCTTGGGCTAATCAGGTCAATGGTTCCTGGGAAGATGAACTGTGACTGGATGGCATATGTTCCTGCAGGAGCATTTGCTCTGTCTTGTCACACAGTGTCAACTTCTAAGAACATATTTCATGTCAACATCAGCACCATGAGGCAGGGGCCACAAGGAAATGCAGTGTTCTCCATACTGGACATCAGAGGTATACTTTGTGCAGCCACAAAAATAATAAAATTAAATACAAACTAAACAAGGACCAAGCAGCATCCATCAAAAATGTCATAAAATTCCTGGAGTCAATGTACACTCCTGAGCAGCTAAGACACTTCGTGCACAGGAAACACCGAGATGAGTAACAAACACAGGAGACACGCATTGGGCATTTCCTAAAGGCCAGAAAATTCCTGCTGCTCAAGATTGTCTGCACCCCCAATTGGTGGAGTCCCCATACTGCAGATAAATACTGTCCCCTTGAGACCACCATTTTAAGAAACAAATTCCTAGGATAGGGTCTCTGTCCTTAGCTTCTGGGCATTCATCCAATTGTAAAAATGATTTCCTTTTAATAGAAAAAAATTTAAGATATGAGTCATTGGTAAAGATTTCTTAAAAACAAAGAAGGAAGAGTCAGGTAGGAAAATGACAGAAACTAGACTACAACTTCTAAAAAAATCTTATTGAATTATTTATAAACAATAATTACAAGCTGGATGTACTGAGGCAGAATAGCATGAGATCACACAGTCTTCTGTGGCTAAGGCAGACTTTTCTGAGATCTGTGTCAATTTCTCTTCTTAAACTCTAGGAGAGGCAGATATGTGTGCCACATGGCTTCAAATGCAAAAGTTTACAGCAATGTAATTATTTCCTTCCAGCAACTCTAAAATTACAATTTACATATTTAATCCCAATGGAAAAAATTTACAATTTCCCAAACAACTGCAGAATTGTCTAAAGGGAAATACAAAGCCAGCCTACACCAGAAGGCAGGACTCAAGCAAAGTAGGCATAGCAAAAGACAGCCACAGCCAATAGGATGATGCCGTTGATGTTCACCACTGTCCTCCACAAAGGCTTCTCAGAAGTGTCTGTCATCTTCATCTTTAAGGCTTCCTCCTCTTCCTTAGTAAGCTTTGGTCCTTTCTCCTGGTCCAGCCCACAGAACAGGTCATATGCCTTCCTGAAGCATCCTTTCTTCTTTTGGGGAGCTTCTGTTTCTACAAAAAGACATAAAAAGATTGGATACAAAGTCTAAAGCAGTGGTTCTCAGCTTTCCTAATGATGTGACTCTTTAATACAGTTCCTCATGCTGTGGTGACCCCCAATACAACTGTTTTCATTGCTACTTCATAACTGTAATTTTGCTACTGTTATGAAATATAATGCAAATATCTGATATGCAGATGGTCTTAGACAGCCCCTGTGAAAGGGTTATTTGACCCCCTGTTGCAGGAGCTCCTTCTGCTCCTTCAGCCAACAGCCACTGAGATACCAGCCCATTGGCGCGTGGTCTCTCTCTTTTTAAAAAAGTAGCAACTGCCTTCAGCTTGCTCTCCTGCTTCTGGCTCTGCTTCCGGCGACTAGGTTCCTTTCCTGGTTGTGCAGAGGGCTGTTGTCTGGGATGGTGATCTGTAAGTTTTCACCTTTAAATAAATAACTATTAGCCTGGCGGTGGTGCCTTTAATCCCAGCACTCGGGAGGCAGAGGCAGGCAGATCTCTGTGAGTTCGAGGCCAGCCTGGTCTACAAGAGCTAGTTCCAGGACAGGCACCAAAGCTACAGAGAAACCCTGTCTCAAAAAAACAAACAACAAAAACAAACAAATAAATAAATAAATAACTATTCTATTAATCATAATTCCGAACTGGTGTGGGATTGTTTATGACTTACACCTTCAACCCCCCCCCCCAAAGGGGTCAAGACCCAAAGGTTGAGAATCACTGGGGTAAAGGGGCTAGAAAGTTTCCTGGGAAGATGGAATACCACAAAGCATTTACATTCTGTAGAAGAATCCTTCTCTTGTTTTCCAGAATGGAAATTGAATACAATTCTGAGACAGGGTTGACTTGGACTCTGGCTTCTCATGGTCAACTAATCTGAGGTTTATCTCTTCCAGGACCAATAAAAATGGGCTTTGATTTAGAATAGTCAGGTAAGATAATAGATTATGAGAGGGACGTGCTAACAACGAGATGGACACCTGACTTGGGGAGAATACGGTAAACCCACCTCTGAAATCTAGGACCATATCCGTTTGCTATGCCACTGGAAGGCAGGGAGGCTGGCCTGACCCAGAGGAGAGTTGCCAGCACTTGCCTATTAAAGGTCTCACAACAGACCTAGCCGGAGGGAAGGGCCACTCTGACCAGGTCCTGATGCACAGTCACAGCAGTCAGTACCTGCCGGGCTCACAGCACGCAGGTGCACGTTAGTACTGCTCGATCAAGCCATGCGGTGGTGCCGACACCCAAAGTGGATGCTGGCAAGGGAGCAGATTCCCAGCTCAGAGGTCAGTTATGGCACTGGAGACAGATAGGCGTAGTTTCAGATGCCAGCTCTGCCAGTGACCAGCTGTGACATCCACCCTACTCTATTTTTTTAATGTGGCAGGCTATTTTTGTTCTTTTTAAAAATTTTAGTCTGTGTCTTTACATCATGTATCTTGATCCCATTCATTTCCCCATCCCTTCACCCTCTAGCCCTGCACAGCCCCAAATAAAACAATATTTAAGAGAAAAAGGGAAAAATAAATTTAAAAAAGGGAAAAAATAAAAATCTTGTCGGGGAAGCTGCAGTGTTGACACTGTGAGTCATACCATGAACCCCATTGGTCTGGTTCGAGGCCTCTGGCTTCTACCTCCCGATCTAGGCTGAGCCTCGCTAGGGCTCCTCCTGGATATCCTGCTGTTGCCCTGTGTTGTGGAGATCCTGCGGCTTTGGAGTCTGCAGGTCCGGTCCCTTCCCCTGATCCCACTCTATGTGTTAGCACAGTGTTCAGAGACTACTGATTGGCACATCCTGGTTTTTATAAGCAGATTAATATGTTTTGCTTTTTTGGGGTGGGAAATGGAGGCTCAATACGTGGCCAGACTGACCTCCTGACTCCTGGATTATGAGTATGTGCCACCATTCCTAGCCACACACTTATTTTTGGAGCTTTAGTGGCCAAGTACATACGTGTCTCAGAACTCTGAAGTGAGGTGAGGCCACGTGGTCCCTGGGCTCACGGTGAGCTCGATATCTACTGGGTCTGCAGCTAGGAGTCTTTGTGTCTGATGCCAGACCCGTAACTTTCTCTGCTTCATCTAGTGCTGTCTGCAGGACCAACCTTCCATTTCAGTACCAGATAAAGCACACGGACTTGCGTACTTAACCTTCCCATACTTCTGCACACCATACATAAACATACCCATGTGTGTTTCTCTTCCACATAGAAAAAGTTGCAACACAAAGTTGAAGACAGACTTAATTTAAAGACTAAGCCTGGGGCTAGAGTGGGGGAGCTCAGACATAGAGCACTCTCTTTACAGCATGCTAAGTCTAAGTAAGACTTGATTCCCCAGAACTGAAAAATGGTGTGGGACAATTGTCTGCATCCTGTCAGTTATATTTTAAATAAATGCTGATTGGTCAATAGCCAGGCAGGAAGTATAGTCAGGAAAACCAGACAGGAAGTAGAGGCAAGTCAATGAGAACAGGAGAATTCTGGGAAGAAGGAAACTCATTCCTAGGCAGTCCTGGCCTAGTCACAAAGCAAGCAAGATATGAGTGCCTTGCTGGAAAAAGTACTGAGCCATGTGGCTAACATAGACAAGAATAATGGGCTAATATAAGTTATAAGATTTAATAAGAAGCCTGAGCTAATGAGCCAGTCAGTTTATAGTTAATGTAGATCTCTGTGTGATTTCTTTGGGACTTAACGACTGTGGGAACCGGGCTGGACAGAAACTGCATGTCCATGTGGAAACTGCATCCACATAAAGCCTGAGAGAGCTTGGGAAGTAATTCTAGAAAAAAAAGGATAGCATGATTTATTGATAGCAGCATTTTCTCAGATGGGCTCTGCTTGCTAGAGGCAAGTGCTCTCATTTAATAGAGGCTTTCGGACTCAGCTTTAGCTGTACAACCTTACAGCTCTTTTAAGAGGCCCTGGCACAAAACACTTAAATGGTGTTGAAGAAAAGCTGACTGCATGCTTTTTTGTTTTCAGCCATAGCAGGAGAAAAGCCATGCCATTTTAAAATGCCAGCTTTCTGGGCTGTCCTGCCAGCACAAACTCGGACTCTTTCAGGTAGGAGGTCTGGCCACAGAGCATTTGAGTGAGGTTTGTGAGCACACTGCTGGAGCTTGCTTCCTGGCAGGGACCTTGTAACACCATAGAGTTGTGGCAATAAACATGGATCTGGTTGGTACCTCTGCCATGAGGCTGAAATCTCAGAAAGTTAAGTAATAGGCTGGATCTAGCCACCAAAGCCACAGCTTTAATTCTAGCCATTTTGCTTAACAAATTAAAGACTCACATGGCCAGAAAAAGAGAGATATACAGTAAAGAGAGATTCAAAGATGAAGAAAACCTCTAAATGTTTTACAGTGTGTTAAAAATATATGCAGGCTTGGGAGAGAAAAGAAAAAGGTTAAAGTCCTTAGAGAGAGAGAGAGAGAACTTGGGAGGCAGAGGCAGGTGAATCTCTGTGAGTTCAAGGACAGCCTGGTCTACAGAGAGAGTTCCAGAACAGCCAAAGATACACAGAGAACTTGTCTCAAAAAGTCAAAATTAAAAGTAAAAATAAAAGTAAAAGAAATAGAGGTTTAAATATTTAAAGATGAAAAATATACAGAGAGTCTGGATACTGTATGTTATTATGTTCTCTTTGAATTGTTTGAATGCTGAGGAAGGAGCAACAGTTGCCAAAAGATATTTGTTTATAATGCTGCTGAATTAATCCAAGATAGGTACTTTAAAAATACCTTGACTTCAAAATTGAAGTCAAAAGGTATATTACTATGGAGAAGAGGTTTTGCTTTTGTTTCCACAGGAAATGAGAGGCTGTGGATTCATTCTGAGTTAAGAAAAATCAGGAAGATCACCTAAGAAATCTCCAGTAGGAATAGATGGACCAGATGTCTGAGTTCTTCATCCAGAACAGATTCGTGACTCTGCCTGAGATGATCAAGTCTCACAGGATACTCCAGTCAGGACTTGATCATAATTCTAAATTTTCTTTAGGTCCCCATAAGATTATCAGCACCCCCAACCAGCAGGAAGTAGCCTGGAGAACTATGCCCACATTCCCATAAAATGGACTATAGATATTTCCCTTTGTTTAGAATGTTGGTTACAAGTTGTTATGGCTAATGGTCAGGAGAAAAGCTAAACAAAGTATATCAGATTCAGAGTTCTTGTTATTAGAAAAAAAAGAGAGAAGAGGTGTGGGACAAATGTCTGTATTCTGTCAATTATATTTTAAATAAACACTGATTGGTCAGTAGCCAGGCAGAAAATAGGCGGGATAACCAGACAGGAAGTAGAGGCAGGTCAATGAGAACAGGAGAATTCTGGGAAGAAGGAAGCTCATTCCTTGGCGGTCCTGGCCCAGTGACAGAGCAAGCAAGATGTGACTGCCTTGCTGAAAAAGGTACTGAGCCACGTGGCTAACATAGACAAAAATATTGGGCTAATATCAGTTATAAGAGTTAATAAGAAGCCTGAGCTAATGGGCCAATAAGTTTATAGCTAATGTAGAACTCTATGTGATTTCTTTGGGACTTAATGACTGCAGGAACTGGGCAGGACAGAAACCCAGACAACAGAAAAAAATCACAAAGCATAAGTTTATGGACACTAAGCATCATGTTAAGCCTCCAGAGAAATTGGGTTTCTAACCTAAAGTGGTAAAACTTAACATGCCAAGAGCCTCTGGCCCATACTCTGGTGTCATCAGAAATGGACATAGCTTGTGTACATCTCTATCTCAGATCATAGGCTATACCAGAAAGCCCTAATCTCCGACCCTGACTGTGCTCCATATCAAGAACAAATTATTCTTCATTCCCTGATTCACTGAGTTCTGCAAAATCTGAGGAGCAAGGCAGCTGAGAAAGTTTCCCAGCGTTGCCCATTTGGTGAGCTTCCTTCTGTGCATATCCGCACCTGTCTTCCACTACCCTTCCCTAGTCCCTGAGAAGAGATGTGAGCATTGACAAAGGCATTTGCTAAACTTCAACAAGTGGCTTAGAAACACACCTATCTCAGTTGTATCCTTGGTGTCCTCCTGGAAGTCTTCATCTCCTGCATCCAGGTCAATTCGTTCTTCCTTGCTGTCACGAAGACTCCAACACAGACGGTACAGCTGTGGGAGAAAGCAGAACAGATTACCAGAAAGATTGAAATAGTGCCTTAGGCCAAGAATTTGGGGAAACAAAGTGGTGTGAGACAATTTCTGTATTCTGTCAGTTAAATTTTAAATAAACGCTGATTGGCCAGTAGCCAGGCAGGAAGTATAGGCAGGACAAGCAGACAGGCAGTAGAGGTGGGTCAAGAAGAATTCTAGGAAGAAGGAAGCCCATTCCTCTGCAGTCCTGGCCCAGCCACAGAAAAAGCAAGATGTGACTGCCTCACTGAAAAAGGTACTGAGCCATGTGGCTAACAGAGACAAGAATAATGAGCTAATATAAGTTATAAGAGTTAATAAGAAGCCTGAGCTAATGGGCCAATAGTTTATAACTAATGTAGACCTCTGTGTGATTTCTTTGGGACTTAACGACTGTAGAAACCAGGCAGGACAGAAACCTCAAACAACAGAAAAGTATGAATCAAAAAAGGAAATGAATATGGCCTTGCCATACCAAGAAATCATGGATCACTCTCCCACTGAAATCCCACATAATATATGCAGCATAATCTAGGGAGAGGCTAAGGGGAGAATCACAGGAAATAAGGGAAGAGAATGGAGAAGACCAGATGGGGAAGAGCGTGGGAGCAGCGACTGGACATGACTCCTCTTGCACTGGGGACCTCACTGCACCAGTGACCAGCACAAGATGGGGCTGTCACCATTTCCTCCTGCATGGGGAAGCCACTCAGGAGACCCCACCCAACACTGAGGGCCTGTGGACAATTAAAGACTGCTGAAGAGGAAGTGCCATTTTCTCCAGTGGGATAGCCAGTGACAAGCTCCCAGGTTCTGGAGGATTCCTGGCTCACTCTCATGCAAGCAGTCATAATTAAACTCTGTGAGCCAAAGTAAGAGGGGACTTGTTGGAAAGACATGGGATGAGATGGTAATGGATGGTGTAAATGACCAAATTCAGTATGTTCATATATGAAAGTATCAAAGAAGTACAATAATATTAGTAGTAAAAAAAATAAAAACAAAAATAAAGGGCAAAGTGAATTAAAAATACAATAGATTTAAACATGCTGGGCCAGTGAGATAGCTCTGTGAATAAAAGAGAGTACAACCAAGCATGAAGCCTCGAGTTCAATCCTGAGGATCTGCTGAATAGAAGAGGACAAGCACCTCACGTGAGTTATCCTCTGCCCTTCATGTGTGCACTGCAGTATGCAGATGCCCACACATGCACAATCACACATGCACAAAATACATAGATACAATGGAGCTTTTACATTTTTGAAATTTAAAAGCTCATGAAAAGAAACTACCTGAAATATTTGTTGTGTGAATGAATTCACTTTTCTCCGATAATTACATTTGTTCCTTTCATCACTGCTGCTAAGAAAGAAGACTAGAAGTCATTTATGTGAACCAGCATTGTAAGATCTTATTACTGAACACTGTCACACTATGGAAATAAAAACTACAAACATGGGCCCTGTCAACACAGAGTAGAGCAGGGGCAGTTTCTACTGATACAATTTGGAATGTGAGGTAAGAATTTGTAAAATTCTGTGAGAACCAATGCCATACATCCACCCCAGCCATGACTTTTGCTGAATGCCTTGCTTTCTCTACTTTACAAGTGGTGTGGGAAGTCCTCCAGTATATGTGTTGCTTTTATTGTTTAATGAATAAAAAAAAGCTACTTTGGCTTGTGATAGTGTAGAACAGAGCTAGGCAGGAAAACTAAACTGAATGCTGGGAGAAAGTAGGCGGAGTCAGGAGAAACCATGTAGCCACTGGAGGAGACAGATGCACCCTGGAGTAAACTACAAGCCTAGTAGTAGAATATAAAATCATAGGAATGGGTTAATTTAAGATATACGAGCTAGCTAGGAATATGCTAGATTCATTGGCCAAGTAGTGTTGCAATTAATATAGTTTCAGTGTGATTATTTTGAGTCTAGGTGACCGGGAATGAATGAGGAGTCTCCGCCAATACAAAAGGATGCTCAGAGCTAAAAATGTTTGAAGCTTCAATGCTTCCAAAGAATGAGATACAGCAAAATGGTTGATACAATGTAAAGATCCCTACCACAGAGCTGGCAAAAGACAAGCTGGAGAATCTGCAGCTATAAATGCAGATTCTGTTTCACATTAAGGCTGTCTCAGATCTTGATAATCTGCCAGGGAGGTTAAAGCTCTCTTAGGGATTCCACGGGTGCTTGTATTAGTGTGTGCTGGAGTAAAGTGTTCATACAACCCTTTTTCTACAGATAAATGCTACATTGGGTTCCTTTTCTAGCTCTGTTCCCTTGATAACCTGGGAACAATAGAATGTTGTATTATTGGGTCACCAGACTATTTTTATTATAATAAGATGGCCCCATTATTTACTATTCTTTGAATTGGTAAAACTATAAAATAACTTTAACCCAATGTCAACATATGCAGCTAAAGAAGTGTCTTATGACTTGTGAAGGCTTCAATTGGGTGGGCATTGATAGTATACTGTGGTGTGAATGTCTCCTCCAAGACAAATACTGGAATGTAATTACTGGTGTGACATCAAGAGTGGGGTATTTCTTTAGATAATCTTTGGAAGGAAGTAATCCAATTACCTCTTAATACTGCTACCTTGGGAGAACCTTTCTGATAAAAAAAGATGAAGTTTGGATTCTATCCGTTCTCCCTCTCTCACAGCAGCTTCTGTCAAGACACCAACTACCACATTGTTATGCAACATGAAACCCCTTACCATATGAAGTCTGTCAACTTTTGACTTTCCAACATCCATATGGTGAGAGAAATAAACTTCTATTACTTATAATATTGTAAATGTCATTTTTAACATTAGAAATATTATTTATATAATTATATTGTTTATAATATTATTTATAATCTACTTATTCTGTAGCATTCAATTATAGTAGCAGAAAGCATACTGTTAAAGATATCTCCTTTAGAAAAAAGTCAAAAAGTAAGCTATAGTTTAAGTTTCCCTGAGTGGATGATTTTTGTATTAGGCATGTGTGTTGCAGGACTTCTGGACATTTGGCCATGGTATTTTCACATGAAATTTAACTTCTTATTTTGGACAAGGACTTCTAACCTAGAGTATTATGCTGCCTGTCAAGTGACCTCACTTCCCTTTGTAGGCATTACTCAGGAAGCTGAGTCTTCAGGAAAGTCCCAGACTGAAGTCTGGGCTGTAAAGGCTTGGACCAGACAGTGCTGAGACAGCAAGCATCCCATGTTTCCTATCCTGAATCCTCCTACATGAAACCATCGACCAGCTGGAGCTATCTCAGCCCTGTAAAGTGTGAGCTGCTCAGCGGGGTGCTGCAGCAGGAAAGGTCTCGAATGGATGGATACTCACGTGCACATCTGGAATGGGCTTGGTGAGGAAGGAGATGGCCAAGACGACGATGAAAGTGATAGTAAAGAGAATGATGGCAAAGTACAGATAGTGCACCCCACAGATGATGGTGGGGCAGTTGGTAGGCTCCATGCAGCTCCCGGTTCCATAGGCAAACTCAGTAATCATGCGGGAGAGTCCAATCAAAAGGCCTAGAATCAGTCCCCAGAAGGCTCCCTGCAAAAGAAAACCCTGGGTTAATTGTGTTGAAACAAGAAAGCAATTGGTGTTCTCATTGTCCTATGTAGAGTAGCCAGAGATGAGGAAACAGGAGAGAAGGCTCCTCTGGGCCATCCACAGCCAGGACACTGATATCAGATCTGGGCCAGAACTGTTAAGTAGCACTTTTCATGAGTCTGTCTATTGTTTCAATGACAAGATATCCTGTATCATAAAACAAAAATTCAAAATAAAATGGATTCAAACATTTACTGGTTGGTATAGACTATTTAACAGTGCATATCAAATCAAAACCTTCCTCCTAACAGAAAAGCTAGTTTGAGGGTGAAGGGTGTAGTTCAGTGGTTGAGTGTTGGACTAGAAGTGTGAGGCCATGGACTCAATCCTCAGGACTACAAAAACCAGAGCACAAATAATTTGAGCCTGCATACTTTCAGCTGATGTCCTCACAAGACTCCCAAGTCATGTACATGCTGATTCATTGCATTCTGTACATTCTGATAAATTCTCTGAAGACATAAAAAGAGTTAAACTAAATAAAGACTTTGAGGAATGAAGAAGAAAGGAACTTTTCTATAAAAATATAAAAAATACTTGCAACAACCCACTGGTCCTTCCTGCATCACATCCGACCTCTTTATCCTGCCAAATCTCCCACCCCTTTCTCCAGGGTCTCACCTAGTGATTCTCTCTGACTCACTCATGCCTTCCCCCAACCCACCTGATCTCTCCCAGGACCACACATCCAGGGCCACTGCCTAATTTACCTCCTCTGCCTGCATCCAAACCAACCTCTGACTTCCACCAGGACTTTCTCTGATCACAGGTCCCTTTTGCCCCGCAGCCAACCCCTGCATCCAGCCAATAGCCAACATCTTTCTCCAGGGTTCATTTCAATGAGACTCCTTGGCCCTCCCCATTTGCACACTATCCCCAAATCTGCTCCTACCCCATAGACACTGCCTCAGCCTGGTCTTTACTGAAACCAATGACGGCTTCTGCCAGACTCTACCTACCTGTTTTCAACCCACAGGTTCCTCCCACACCATATCCAACCTTTCCACATGGCCAGATCTACCCATGCGTTCCAGTCTAGACCAGGAGGCACATCCTAGACCACCGTAGTCCCCTCCGTCCACCCTACTTCACTCAAGCCATTGCCTTCAGGTCCAACCCACAGGTACATGCTCTCCTCTGTCCAACCTGCTCTGTCCTCATCAGAACTAACTACAGAAGCCCATACACCAGATGCCATTATAAAAATACAAATGATATGAAAGATTGAGCCAGTGTCTCCTATCCTCCACTCATAATTTCTGTAGATAGATTCACCAGTGAGAGTTACCCAGATGAGTCCTGGGACACAGAATTGAAAAGAGCAATCATAACTTCAGCAAAGAATTCAAGTTGAAAGAAGACACAAACAAACAGTTCAATGAAACGAAGGAGAATACACACCTGCGTGGTGCTCAAGAAAACGCAAACCTAAGGCTGATGGGAACGACAGAGACAATCGGGATGTGAGAACAGAATTCAGTGAGGAGACAGAAGCCCTGAGGACTGAAGATGAAACGTGACCACAGAACTGAAAACCCAATTCCTCAACTAGGAACCTCACAGGGAAAGCTCACGAGTACAGCGAGTCAAGCAGAAGACAGGATATCAGGACTCGAAGAGGAAGCAGAGGATCTAGGCCAAATAAGCAAGGACTATGAGCCTGAAGAAGAAAACAACACAGGAAATAGTTAGATCCTAGCAGAACACTTTCTCCACACCCATATGGATACAAGGAGCACGGAGGACAGAAATAGACCAGCAAAGAAGGTCCCCACAGCATAGCAGGGTAAAACACCGAGCGACAGAACAAAGACACGGTGTGGCCCTCATCTCTAACTCACACCCCGTGCAACACCACATGACTTAACTTGTCAAAGAGCAAGGAAGGGGACGCTGTCTGGTCACAGTTTCTTTCACCACCCACTCCATAGGAGACACCTCTGTTCTATTTATTCCTCTTTTGGTAACCAGGGTCTATACCTTTTCAAGTTAGCTCTCTGGAAGGCAATGTAAGCAAAGCATTTCAGAGACCAAAATCAAAGAAAATAAAACTAAGTGCCTAAACGGTAAAAAGACTGGATGGAAAACGTACACTATTAGTTGGGACCTTATAGCAAGAACTGGGTTGGAGGGGTCAGAGAGAAAGTAGATCTGATACTAACTCCTGAGGGGCCCTTGGGATTCCTTGAGGCGTACCCAGCCAAACTTCTAACTGTACATCACTTCTGTCTGAGATCTCTGGAAAACAGAATCCTTCTCATAGAGAATATGCAAACCCCCATAAGCCACTGCTGCAGCACACGGCTTTTCAGGAGCTTCTAGAACGATACCTACTGGTTCATTGACTCTCTTGCAGAAAACAGCAAGCAGGAAGACAGCTGCGATGGGTGGCCCCAAGTAACTGGTGATAGACTGGATGTAGTCAAAGAGCTGTCCGCTCTGAGCCGACTGCACAATAGGCACCCAGGCGATGCTGATGGCGATCAGCACGAGGATGAACAACCTGAAATCAGAGCCCACAGTAGCACATCAGTGTTGTACATGAGCAAATACGTACCAATAATATGTAAACATATGCACGTGCCTACATATAGAGGTCACCAGCAAATATATACTTACATGTGTATTATATAAATAAAGACATATTTCACACTACCTCAGTGAAGCGAAATAAGCAAATTCATTCTGGAGACTTCTTTCTTCCTTGCTCTGCTTAGGCATCAGAAAAGTCATCTGTGTCTATGAATAACTGAATAACTGAAACTCATCTGACTTTCACCAGGCAGCTTGGCCCAGGGATCTAATGTATGAAAATCCCGCTTTGAGAAGAGTCAGGTGTAGGTACGGGGTTACAGGACTCAGGAGCAAAGTAATCATGCGCTCAAATTCCCACTGTTTCTACATGATAGAAAACATGGCACTTAATCTCTCTTCAGCTGAAAACTGAGAATAAACGGTTGGGATAAAGATTAATGAGAGAAAAACATCTCACAAATATTAGATTTAAATTTAAAAATTTTTAAAATTAAATTTAAAAAGTAAAAACTTCTTCTTCTTCTTCCTCCTCCTCCTCCTCCTCTTCCTCCTCCTCCTCCTCCTCCTCCTCCTCCTCCTCCTCCTCCTTCTTCTTCTTCTTCTTCTTCTTCTTCTTCTCTCTCTCTCTCTCTCTCTCTCTCTCTCTCTCTCTCTCTCTCTCTCTCTTGAGACAGGGTTTCTCTGTATGACAGTCCTGGTTGTCCTGGAACTCTCTCTGTAGACCAGCCTGGCCTTGAACTCACAGAGTTCCACCTGCTTCTGACCCCCAAGTATTGAAATTAAAGGTGGACACCACCACCACACTTGGCTCTCAAATTTAAAAAAATTTAAATTAAATAAAAATTTTTAAAATACCATCTTCTTCTCCTTCTTTCTTAGAAAGTCTTAACACAGTTAAAAACATTAGCCAAGGAGAGAGTCTAAAGGAGCTGTCTACTCGGAAAGTGACCGGGTCTTTCTAGCTCTCTTCTTCTTATTTTACTTCATGTTGTAAAACGGTGGGAGATTCTCTTACATGCTCTTACTTTTGTGCACTTGGTTTAATTGTAAAGACTAGAGTTTCCTTACCCCATGTGTATTTAAAGCAAGGAGTAGTGCTTTTACATAGGTCTTCCTCTGGGATGGATTTCCCATAACATCCATGATTTACTCAAACCCTACCTGCCATTTTTGACTCTAAGATCTTCCACAAAACCTTCCCCCTACTACACTAAGCCATGCTCATCTCTCTCTTATCTGGCTCCTGGATTGCTCTTACAAACATTACGATTGCTTCATGCCATTGTAAGCTTGTTCAGTGCTGAGCAAACTCAAAGCCAGTAGTTATGGGAGGCGCAAAAAAATGTGAGATTCAATACAATCATAGGACCAGAAAATCTAGAACTATACAAGTCAACGAACTGGTTTTCTCTCCAGCAGGTACCTTCTAAGGAAAATCAAACCTCAGTGCTGCTCAGTAGAATGCAAAGTAGTAGATTCTCTGCTGGTCACACACTCTTTTGTGGCATTAAGTACCCCTGTTTTCTCAAAAATCAAGGGGTGTGGATACAGTTCAGTGATAGAGCATTGCAAAGCGCCAAGTTCAATGCCAGCACCATCTGAATATATATGTGCACATAGCTGGTACTTTGTACAGCACAGAATATACTCAGAGCCCTGTGCAGGGACTTAATTGGTTGCAGCTGGCAGTCCTGACTCTGCCCAATCCAGGCCTAGTTAAGACCCAGGCAACTTCATTCTAGTAATGCTCACTGGTAGCCTGAGATAGAAAAGTCGATCTGTTTGTTTCTCCTAACTCCAGAGGGACACTGCTCAACTGTTTCAATGTAAAATGAAATACCAGGGCTGGGGTCTAGCTCTGTGGTGCAGTACTTGCCCAGAATGTGAAAAGCCCTGACTTCAGTCCTCCAGTAGCTCAGAAAATAAAAGAAAGTGCCCGTACATGGCAACTATAACTGGGCACAGAGATAACTCCGATTATACCAAGTACCCGCCAATCTTGCCTAACCGCATTACGGTGGGTAGAACTCTCTGTGACCTTCAGCTCCCCTGGTACATGGTAGAGAGGAGGAAGCTGCATTTACCTTCCTGCAATCATGAGCTCCTTCTCAGATGCTCCCTTCCGGATCTTGGTGTAGACGTCCATGGTAAAGAGGGTGCTGGCGCTGTTGAAGATGGAGGTCAAAGAGCTCATGAGGGAGGCCATCATGACTGACAACATCAGGCCTCGGAGTCCTGAAAGAGAACGGGGCTTTGAGTGACAGTCATCACCCTGACTCTGTTTCTTGTGCAGCAGTCTCCAAGGTCTGTTTGCCTTTAGAAACCATGACTGTGTCTCAAATTTCTCTCTCCAGAAAGAAGAGAAGTTTCAAGAAATGGACTGTAGCTTTACATTCTAAGACCACAGCAGGCAATGATTTGAGACTTTTTAACTAAATGGTGGTGATGGTGGTGGTGAGTGTGGTGGTCATGGCAGTGGCGGGTGTTCTCACCCGAGGGGACTACCGGAAGGACTCTCACCAAAGAGTCATGATACAGAGGAAGGATGTCTAAGCTGGACCGGAGAGAATAAAAAGACATCCACGAATGGGAGCCTAGAGAAGCGAACAACTCTCATCTGGCAAAGCTGTAGCATAGAGTGTGGTGGCTGCTCTTGGTTGTCAACTTGACTCACCTGGAATTAACTAAAACCCAAGCCACTGGGCACACCTGGGAGCAATTATTTTCTTTATTAAATCATTTGAGGTAGAAAGACCCACCTTTAATCCTAATCTTTTGATGGGGAAAGATCCATCTTTATTCTGGTTATACCTTCTGATGGCAGCCTGCATAAAGGACTTGGAAGAAGGATTCTCTTGCTGTTTGTCTGCGTGACATCACCCTCACTGGCAAGCACATTATAGGCACCTACTTCTTAGGGACTCCGGCAAATACTGAAGACGAGCTGAGACACTGAACCTCATGGCCTGAACAACTACTAGATTCTGGGACTTTCTGTTAGGGAACAGTGATTGTTGGACTGGCTGGACCACAACCTGTTAGCCACACTAATAAATCACCCGGTGAAGCAGGTCTGTGACAGACTGCCTGACTTGCAGCAAGATTTGGTTTTGTTGTTGTTGTTGTTTTGGTTGTTTATTTGCTTGTTTATTATGTTTAGACACGGTTTCTCCTTAGCTTTGGAGGCTGTACTGGAACTCACACTCTGTAGTACAGTCTAGCCTTGAACTCACAGGGATTCACCTGCCTCTGCCACCTGAGTGCTGGATTAAAGGCATGTGCCACCATCGCCCAGCTAAGACCTGTTTGACCTATGCCCACATCAGCTTTGCCATTGACAGTTCAGGCAGCCTAGGTTCAAGCAACCTAATATCTCATTGTTCTATTCTTCTTAAACCTTAATTTGCTTATCTACTCAACAAATGCTTGCTAAATGTACTTGTATGGCAGTCTAGTCCCCCTCCCCATTATAATAAGGCAGATGAAGTAAGGCAAGAAAGGCAAACGTAGGCGGGAAGGAAAGTGCATGATAGTTAGGAGACAAAATGGGCAGGACTGATGTGGATTAGTTGGGGAACATTTGCTGGCTGAAAAGCTGAAGCTACAAGAGGAACCAAAAGAGGCAGCCTAAGAAGATGTGGAAAGGCAAACAGGAAAGGATAACATTATGGACCCAAAGAGAAAGACTCAAGGAGACAACTGACCAATGCTGTTAAACGCAATTGAGTAACGTAAGACAAGGGACAGGAAGTGTCTGGTGGTCTAACACAGGGGATTGAGTAGTCACAGAAGCCAGGTGACAGACACAGTGTTTGCTGTTTTGCACACATCTATTTGTTGGTCTCTATTCTACTCTAGCACCATGTGCTAGGGTCTCATGAGCGCAGGGGTCCAGGGCCGGTTTGGAGAAGTCACACCCTGTTCCTGCGAAGACCAGTGTGACTGACGCTCATGGGAACCTTAACTAAATAGCAGCCAAGTTCAGGGGAGTGGTTAAATATATTTCCCCTCTTATATGATTGGAATACAAACGCTTTGCCCAAGGTTGTGCATAAAGCTCTGGAGAGAAATTTAAAAAGAAATCTAGGCATGCTGGTGCAGCCCAGTAATCCAAGTACTAGGGAAGTTCAGACGAGAAGACTAACGCCAATTCAAGGCTAGCCTGGGCTACATAACGAGACTCTGCCTCAAGAGAAAACATGAATACATACATACATAAATACACACACACATACATACATACATACATACATACATACATACATACATACATGAAAGGATGGAAGGCTGAGAAGGTGGCTCAGCAGGTAAGGTATTGGTTGCAGAAGCATGAGGACCTGAGTTCAGGCCCCCAGCATCTACATAAAGCCAGGAACTGTAGCTCATAGCTGTAACGCCAGAGCTGATGGGGAAGATGCAGATACTGGGGCTCCCTAGTCAGCCAGTTTAGAAATAACTGAGAGCTCCAGGTTTAGGGAGAAAAGCATGTCTTAAAACAAAAATGCCATGTCTTAAAGCTCATGGGATGTCTTGGAAGACAGGGTAGGAAGATTATAAGACCCAAAGAACCAAAAAGTCTACTGTAAGACTGTCTCCTAGAAATGGCAGAGAAGTTTCATGCATAATACCTTAACAGTATGGCTTTTTAAACAAGGCCTGAACAAGGACAACACCAATGTAGACATGCTAACATGGAAGGGGCCCTTCCATAGGCACAGGACCTCAGGCAACTAAGGGGCATTAGGAGCAGGAGAAATAGCTTCCCTTGGGATGAGCTCCTAATTAGTTATCTAATACCAGGTGGTCAGCTCTGAGATCATATACATACAAACAACACTAAATGGACTCCGTGTGTGCGTGTGTTAAATTTTATAAGACAGGAATTTGAGAGTGAAGGGGGAGCTCATGGGAGGAGTTGGGGAAGGAAAGGGAATGGGGAAAATGTTGTAATAATATTCTAATAACAATAGTAATAAATGTAGCAGGAAAAGAGCTGTTACTAGAAACGAATGAAAATGCAGGCGATTGCAGATGTCAGTTAAAATGTTCTCTACAGATGTCTGCCTCCCTCTTACGTGCTTAACATTTCCACCACAGTGTGGACTTTTAAAACTGTGAGGAACTGGTGCATGGGCCAGTGTGGTGGCTTCACACACTCACACTAACACACACATGCACACTCACACACACACACTCACACGCACACACACTCACACACACATGTACACACACACACATGCACACACACACACACTCACACACACTCACACACACACTCACACACTCACACACACTCACACACTCACACACACACTCACACACTCTAAATACCAAGATGAGATCACTCGGCATCTGCGTTTCTGTGACCGACTCTCACTTCACACCCTGCTGCAGCATCCGTGTTCCCAGATGAACAGATCACCTTCTCGTGAGTCTGAATGTCACCCACTGCTTGTGCAGAGCACATTTTTATCCATTTATGTTTAAACACTAGGGTTGGTTCCCTGTCTTGGCAATTGTGAACATGCCTAAAATGCACACTAGAATTCAGTTGTCTCTACAACATAGTGGTCCCATCCCTTTGGATATGAACCCTGTACGGAGAACGGTGAACCCCATGGTAGGTCTACTTTTAATTTTCTTTCCTCAGGAGTTTCAACACTGTTTTCCAAAATGGCCATTGTAAGTTACAACTTCTTTGTTTAAGTATTCTAAATGATGATCTAGACAGGCATGGAAAGGGACTTTCTCCCCCCACCCCAACAAGTTTTTGTGTCCTTTCTTAGCCCGACTAATGGACAAGACCCAGGGTGATAGACTCCAACTGAACCACATGTTGTGAAGACATAAATTAAACTCAGAAACACAGAAATGGGACTTTCTCCTTAGAGCACACCCCTGGCCTGGAAAAGCCTTTGTCCCAGAATGCACTCAGAAGTCTAGGTGGAGCCTAAACCAAATTGACCTCCCAAGAAAGTCTCACCATTAGGCATTAGCTCCACCACCAAGGTAGGATAGGCGATGTTGGAACAGCCAACTGATGTGCCGCAGTACTTCTGACATTCCGAGGGGACGACACAGGCGATCTTGTCTAGAGAGAGATGAACGGGTGCATCAGTGAGCTTCCATTGGGTAGTAATGGTTCTGATGGTTGCAGTATTTACCTTAAAGCAACACTTCAAACAAGACATTCCCACCGGGTACCCAGAAACAGCAGCAGGGAAAGAATGTTTCCCAGCTAAGACCTCTGTGCCATACCCTGTCCTGTTATCCCTGACACATTTGGACGCTCCCACAGCAGAGAAACCTGGCTCTTAGAGGACAGAAAGGAAACAAAGAAATGATCTGGAGGGGAGGGAGGAGGCACTGCCATCGACCTCAACAGCTTGGTGACGATAATTAGGGTTTTCTGTGACCCTGGTTTTCAGGGGGGTTTTTTTGAACAGCTTTTAGACATACAGTCAAATCCCTAGAAAATCAGGCTGACTCTCAAGATTTGAGAAATCTGGAGCAGTAATAAAGAAATAGATTGGAAGGAGAAGGGAACAAGATCTAAAATCTTGGAGAAAATTCTAGAAATTTATATAAAATTTTGCTCAACAACATTTCTTAAATACTCATTTAGCACTGTACCACACAGCACCAATTCATACACTTATTATAAATAAATACGTTTATTCTAAATTCTAAATGCAGTAGCCATTAGGGCATGAGCTATTCTGTTTACTCAACAGGTATCTCTCAGTATCCATGTGTGAATTGTTTCTGGGTACTCTTTACCCAGTGGATTCCAAAGTCTGCAGAGGCTCAGAACCTAAATAGCATAGTACCTGCTCTAACACATGCACATCCTCCCCTGAAGTCATCTGCAGGTTGCTTACAACATAGAATAACCTAGAAGTGCTATGGAAATAGCTGTTGTCCTATGTTGTTTGGGAAAAGTGATAAAGCAAAACTTACATGTTTTCATCATAGGTTCAAATATTTTAATATTTTTCAATATGTAGTTCGTTGAAGATCTAGAGGTGTAAGTTATGAATATAGAAGGCAATTATATTTTCCTAATGGTGTACAAGCCAGCACAGGAATATGAGAACCAAGAGGGGCATGCCACCAAGGACAACACAGCCAACGCCTGCCAGCTATTCTGGCTTCATTTTGGGTGTGCTTGCCAAATGGCCACTTTGTGGTGAACTGTTCACTTCTTGTTGTTATTTTCCATTTCAAAACAGTTTCAATTCATAATAGTTAACCAAAAATTATTTGTATTCATAACAACAGGCCAGAAAAAGACCAAAGGTGAATCTGTCAAGGCGGGGCACCAGCAAGGAGACAGGGCAGAGAGCACAGGGCCAGTGCAGCTGGCTGGGCCTTGGCATTAGAATTACAAAATAGATTATTAGACCCCACTACAGGCCTGGGGTTCAGGGTGCAGAACTGCAAGCGAGTAAACACTGTTTTCTGGAAGAAGGAACCTGGATGATGTCATGAGTGTGGGAGATTAGGGGAAATGAGGAGACAACTGTCAGTCTAAATGAGGGAACTGGTTCTCTCCTTCCGCCTCATGGGCTCCAGAGATCAAATTCAGGTTATCAGCCTTCGTGATGAACTTGCTATCAAACAACTTTAAATTAAAATAAATAGCAAATTGATTTTAAAAGAAATAGGTAAAGACAACCCCAGGAATTCTGTGTCTCCAATGTGCACACTGCCTGACACAGGCAACCCTGCCGCTTGGTAATCATGGCACAAAAGAAACGGAACGAAGGAGCCGGAGAGCTTCCATAGTCCCTTAGAGCTACAAAGGAAAAATGGCCTGAGCTCAGGTAGAGGAATTACCTGTGTATAAAATCCGGCTGATCATCCCCGTCATGATCATGAGGAACATGGGCAACAGCTTCAGATAGCCACACAGGATACAGCCGGCCTTCACGTGAGACATGTTCTTAGCTGAGAGGCAGCGCTGCACAATGACCTGTCAGGAACATCCCAGTGAGGAGCTGTGCAGGCTGGGAATTCTGGAACCCCCTGACATGCCAGCTGCCCTGTTTTGGTCTTCAGCCATGGTTCCCAGCAACCCAGAGACCACATGTGGCTTCTTACATATTCAATCCCAACAGCCTGACAGGTGGGAGTCTCTGTCGTGCACCCTGTCTGCTTCCATACCCAGACTCCATACCTGGTCTGTGCACCAGTACCACAGGGTGAGAATGGCCAGGCCAAAGATGAGCCCAGGCCATGGAATGTCTCCTGTGATAGGATCTCTGAATATGTGGAAAGAGTCGGCCCTGGGAGTGTAACATTCTTCCTTGATGGTCAGGTTTCCCTCAGAAACCACAGTTGGGATGGCATTCATGTACTTTTCCACGAAGGCATCATATCCTCCCACTTCAGTGAAGGCTGAAAAATATTGGTACAAAAAAGAACACTGTGAAAAATTTAACTCCTTGTCGTGATTTCATGTCTGAGTATCTTAGACACCAAGAGAACACCAGCATAGGAGACACCTATGATGTGTGGTTTGGAGTTAATGATCTTCCCTCTAGACCTCAGGCTTCTCATTTATAAAAACAGGAGTGTTAACTGCCCCCCCTTCTAGGAGACACCAGCATTTCAAAGCAACAGCTTGCGGCAGTGTCCTGACCGCACGTGGTCTGGAAAGGGAGGGAACTCTTTAAAGGAAGACTCGGCCTTGGACCACGCGCAGACTGTTGTTCTTCAAACCCCAGCTGTCTGCATGGTCTTTAGAACTCAGAACACAGAGTTAGGGACACACAGTGGCCTTCTGGAGACTGGACACAGGCCAGACAGCTGGCCCCAGGGATGCCCGGGAACGGGGCAGGGACCAGAATTTTGTCAGCTCCCATCTCAGCGCTGCCAACCTAGCCTGTGCTTGCTGACCCCAGGGCCTGCGGGGGGGGGGGGGGGGGGGGGAGCAAGTGAAAGTCCTTAGAAAGCTAAACTCTGACCGGGTGGTGGCGCACACCTTTAATCCCAGCACTAGGGAGGCAGAGGCTGGCGGATCTCTGTGAGTTCAAGGCCAGCCTGGTCTACAAGAGATAGTCCCAGGACAGACTGCAAAGCTATAGAGAAACCCTGTCTTGAAAAACAAAAACAAAACAAAACAAAAAACAAAAAAAAGATAAAAATAAAGAAAAAAATAAAGTCTGAACTCTAGAGTTTAGACAAGAGTCTTTAATGACACTCAGAGGGTCCACTAAACATAAAAATCAAAATATTTCTTCTATCTCTTCATGACAGCTAGGATTTCCAATGCTGTCTTTATCAAGAAATGATCAGAGATGCCAGCATTGAGTGAACAATTTTTAAATTGTTCTAAATGAAAAAAAAATCACCCATCACCAACAATGCATAAACTCTGGCCTTTTAACATCACTTGTGTGCAGGATATAGTTTCAGCCTGCAAACACGGCTTGTGAATCTGTGTGACTTGCCGCATTAGCCGCATTCATTTTTACCCAGGTTCTCTGCAAACACAGCACCGCATTACCACGGATCTACACTGGAGACCACTAAACCAAGCTATAGGGAGAGAACAGGGGGCAATTCAAGTATTCCTTGGGTCTGCTCCAACAAGGGTGCTACAGGGGAAAGGTGATCCCATAAGGATTGCCAGACAGGGCTGGGCCACTGCCCTGAGCTAGACAGGGTGTTATGGGATATTTGTACACTGTGTGAGGATATATTGCTGTGATTGCTTTAATAAAGAGTCAAATGACCAATATCTAAGCAAGAGAGGTGGGTGGGATTTCTAGGGAAGGAAAAAGGAAGAGGAGAAGGAATCCAGGTACACAGATTATGCCAGGAGATGCAGAAAAATTTGGGCATACAAAAATGGAGAGGAGGTTTAAAAAAAGTCACATAGTAAAACATAGATTAATAAAAGCAGATTAATTTAAGTGACAAGAGCTCATTGGGGTCAAGCCTAAACTAAGACCAACCTTTCATAATTAACAATAAGTCTCCATGTCATTATTTGGGAGCTGGCTGGTGGGACAGAGAAAGACTGGTTACGTCAGAGCAGGCAGGCAGGCCAGCCAGACTTGCTCTGTCTTCTCAGAACTCTATACCTCTGCCCCCACCTGCTTAGTGAACCCCAGCCCCACTTACCAAATCCAGTCAGGATACAAGACCCCACAAGCATGATTGCTGTCTGCAAGGTGTCCGTGTAAATCACCGCTGCCAGGCCCCCTAAGCAGGCAAACACAATAGATCACATGGAGCGCACGATGCCCGCCTGCTTCTTTTCCTACCCACCACCCTCTCTTCTCCACAGTGCCCCTTCCGAGAACCTCTGCCCCCTGCCACCACCACCTGCCTGCCTTTCCTCCCAGGCCCTAATCCTGCTGCTCAGAATTGTTTCTGGCCTTCGCCTCTCATGAAAATACCTACACGGCCTGGAAAAGGGAAGACACTTGTCTCTACCTGAGTGGAAAGTACTTGTTGTGAGCTTAATGCTAGGACATGGCTCACAAAGGAATGTTTGCTCTTTTTGACTCTGTAATGGTAGAGATGGAACCCAGGACTCTGTGTGTGTGTGTGTGTGTGTCTATCTGTCTGTCTCTCTTTCTCTCTCTGTGTTTGTGTGTGTTTGTGTGTACACATGCATGTGACAGACAAATGTGCCAACTGTAAATTACATCCCAACCTCTCTAAGGAACATCTTATCTTCAGGTATATCGGGCACTCAGGTGCCCAAGGAACAGCAAGTCACACTGTGGCTCCTCCCCCTTCCTTCCTGCAAAGAACACTTGTCTCTGCCATCCTCAAATCTTACTCCGAAACCTCTTTGTATATCTTTTATTCACTTTGAAATCATTCTTAATCTAGTCACATTACATCTAAGGCTCCCAAGGACCCCATACCTGTTTATCGTTCATGCTTTGTGTCTCCTCTCTCCCCGCTACTTCGCAGTAACCACCTGCTTCTGGTACCTGCGGGCTCGCCTTGCTCCCGATCCCCGCCCCACCCACTCCTGCCACCATTCTCCCTTCACTTACTTTTTTTTCCACCTGGAATGCCTCTAATTGTCCTAGCTTTGCCACATTGTCCACAACCTTCAGGCTAAGCTCTCCCGAGCGCCTCTGAAAGGCTGTCCTGACGTTCCTCCACCCAGCACGGGAGCTTTCACCCAACAGTCCACATGGCTTGCCGCGGAGACCAAGAAAATAGCCATTCTCAGACCCTCCCTCCTCTTTCCCTCGCAAGTCTAACCCTGCCTAACCCCGAGCCAGAATGGAGATGCCGATTCGCTTGAATGGACTCACCTGTGATTGTATAAAGGGCGGTGATTGCTAGTAGAATAAAGATGGCCAGGTAGATGTCCAGGCCCAAGGCTAGGTTGATGAACAGAGCTCCGGAGAAGATGTCTGCCTGGAAGGAGAGAAGCAAGGCATAGGCAGGAGTGAGAAAGGTCATCTGGTCACAGGGGCCATTTTTGGGTTCCCAAGCAAGCTATATTCATGATAGCAGTTAGTAGTTCACAAGAAAAAGGACTCTGCGGTTAAAAAAAAATCTATTAAATGCTAGCGTAAACTAATTGAAAGGGGCTTTTGTACCACACAGCACCCCTTCGCCTTTAATATGGACCACATGCTGTGAATACCTAGCTGAGGGTCGTGGGACAAGATGCTTCCCAAATACAGAGAGAGAGAGAGAGAGAGAGAGAGAGAGAGAGAGAGAGAGAGAGTCTGTCGGCATCGACCCACCACCTGCTGCCCTTAGCCATTTTTTGACTTGTACACACACATTGGTGTGCACGGGTTTATAATCTCTGTCCCCAAAGCAAGTCTGAATGTTTCAGATCTATGAGTGGGAAACCCAGCCCCCACTCCCCGCTTCTTCAGCGAGGTTTAATTTTACCTGTTTGGCCCAAAAAGAGTTCATTGAGAACACCAAGTGCCTCTTGCATGTTACTACTGCTCCCGTGTACATTGTCTGGTGTCATTTCAGGGGACTTGTCCCTTGTCACTGGTGAATTCACCGTGTTCTTTACCCAGTGAAGAAAAGCCTTCAAGGCTTTCCTTGCCTCTAAGATAAAGCTACCTGGCAGGAAGGTATGCAGTTGCTAATATGAACCAGGAGGAGGCACCAAAATACCGTGTTACAGGAAGAACACCATGCCCATCAATCTTGGTAAATCTTTTTAGATCTGCAGGTACCAAAATTAGACTTCTCCTCCGGGAGTGTGTGCGGGTTTTTTGTTTGTTTGTTTTTGTTTTTAGTGCACATAATTGAATACATTTTAGGAAACTGCAAAAGGAATCCTGTCACGCTCCAAGGAGAGGTCAGCGGGGTTGGACTCAGCTCTCTTGCAAGCTCCCCATTATGGCCCCCTTCCTCACTCCATTGCAGTTGCTCAGTGCCCTGCAGTGTTCAGGCCCCTACCACATCCTCTGCACTCTGCTATGGTTTCAGTGTGTCCCCTAAAAGTTCATGAGTTGGAAACATAACGCCCATATCCATATCCTGATGCTGTTTGTGAGGCTCTGAGGGGTGGGGGTGATTAGGAGTAAATGACACCAGGAGGGCAGGACCCCCACAATGAGATTACTGACTTTCTAAGAAGGAGGAAAGAGAGTCCCCATGTGGTGACACAGCCAGAGAGCCTCACCAGCTGTGGGCACTTGGTTTCCAAAACTGTGAGAAATCTCTGCTCTTTATAAATTTCTAGTTGTACAGTGGCAACGCACGCTGGACCAAGATATCCACCCCGTGGGGTCTCTCTTGTCTCCTGCCTTCACTGTTTCCCCAATACCAATCCCATGGCTATGTGCTACAACTTGAGCCCCACCCTCCCAAGATAGGGTCCCACATCTTAGCTCCAGTCTTCTCAAAGCCCTCCTGCAAGATGCTCTCACCCAGAGAGACCTACATCATCATCATTCCTGGTGAGGAAGGACAGACAGAATGAGGAGAGAAGAGAGGGGATGGTGAGTCACACACACACACACGCACACACACACACCTGCAAATGCACACAAGTGGCGCACACGCGTGTGTGTACGCATGTGTGAAGCTGCTTTTAAGTGTTAACTAATATAAGCCTTATTTTTATAATATGCTAATGTGTCCAACACAGACAAAGGAAACTTTTGTGCCAAACTGAAAAAAAAACTAATACAAACTCTTCCTCTTATGAATTCTCTCTTTTGGACCCCAAAATACCAGGATTCCTGCTAGCAATACCGTAGCTAACTGAATACAGCCAAGCAAACCCACCTTAGCGCTAACTGAATACAGCCAAGCAAACCCACCTTAGCGCTAACTGAATACAGCCAAGCAAACCCACCTTAGCGCTAACTGAATACAGCCAAGCAAACCCACCTTAGCGCTAACTGAATACAGCCAAGCAAGCCCACCTTAGCGCTAACTGAATACAGCCAAGCAAGCCCACCTTAGCGCTAACTGAATACAGCCAAGCAAGCCCACCTTAGCGCTAACTGAATACAGCCAAGCAAACCCACCTTAGCGCTAACTGAATACAGCCCAGCAAACCCACCTTAGCACTAACTGAATACAGCCAAGCAAGCCCACCTGGCCTGAGGGCTCTGGATTTTGTTTTCAGTTCTTCGTATCTGCCTCAATTTTCTGTTTCCCTGTGGATTTTTCCCCCTCTTCCTTTACAGGGAATTTTACAGCTTACCTAGGGTTGCCACGGGTGTGTATTATTTTGATACTAAAAAGTATTGACATTTGCTTGTTTCTGTCTATGCTTTTGGGGTTGCAGTGAGGCTGAGATTCTCGAGTCCGCTGCTGGACCCCACAGAGATCGTGCATTAATGTGTAAAGCACAAACTGCCAAGGAAGGTTCAAATCTTGTGGTGTTACAAGATGAAAAGTTAAAACTTCAGCAACAGGAGCTGGAGGGGTGGTTCAGTGGTTAAGAGAACTGACTGTTCTTCCAGAGACCCCATTTTCAATTCCCAGCATCCACATGGCAGCTCACACCTGCCTGTAACTCCAGTTCCAGGGGACCCAACTGTTATCATTTCTACCACCCAAAGTTGCCAGCGTTCTAGCAAAATGCCTAGCTGCCCCAAGCGCCGGCACTTCCGGGTTCCACGGCCACAAATGGGCCATCAAGCATTCAGGCAACCTACACAGCCACCCAGGGTCCTCAAGTCTACGTGATCTATGTGATCTACGTACACTCTTAAAAAATTCATAGTTGTGTGTCTTGTGATCTGTAATCACACCTGTTAATTTCATTGGTGCCAAGCCTCCACCGGCTCTCCTGCCCCACTCAACGAGGGTTGGGACCCTGGACCGAGTTGTTCCACAACTGCCCATATTCCACCTGCCAGGCTGCTGAATTCTGCGCACAACACCAGTACTGTTGGTGAGTTCCCCATTCTGGTCAGCGTAACCATTTCCCTGAACCCAAGTAATTGACCATTGGTTGTCCGGCAACCCTCTAGTGTTCTTCACAACAGGGGAATGCCCCCAGCCACAGCCTCCATGGCTACAGTTGATCCCTTTGCTGACATTCATCTCTGGTAACTCCCCACAGCTGAGGACTGGGATCCCATTTCTCATCTTGGACTGTTGACCCTCAGGATCCTCTGCCCTGGTCCCCAGCCCCTGCATTGACAGCCTTGGGGCAGCTTGAACCAATCACTTGCTCTGTCTCAAGGACACTTGTAGACACGTTAGCTGTTGGGTCTCATCTCTCTCTCTCCCTTCCTTGGCTATGGGAAATAAACCTTCTGGTGCTCAGTCCAGCCTCTCCCCTGGGATGTCTTTTGGAGACCCTAAAGCCCCTAAGCTTAATGCCTTACTTGCAGACTCCTCAGCTTATCCTCCTTTGCACGAAGAAATGGCCTAACAATAGATAACAATCTAAAGTGGCCGCCTAACAGCACCTTAGATCCAGCTATTCTATGGGAGCTTTCTAACGTCTGCCAGTGAACAGGTAGATGGAAAGAGCTCCCATATGTTCAACCTTTTTCTATTTAAGTTCTGCGCCCTCTGTCGTTGCAATCTGTTCAGCTCACATGTTCCTAGCTATGCCATCTAACTAGAGGAACACCCCACTTCTGTTCTGGACCATGCTAATGAACTCCAGCTCTTCCCCTTCCCCAGCAACTCTTCCTCCTCCCTGTTGTCATGCCTCTGCCTCCGCTCCACTCTGGCACCTCCTTTCACCCCTCCTCTCACGCACTCTCGCGCTGCTAAGGAACCTAACCCTGGCCAAACCAAACAAGCACAGTTCTCTCTTTGCAAGAGGTAGCCAGTGTGGAGGGGCTGGTCAAGGTACATGTCCCTTTCTCACTCTCAGAACAAAAACTGGGTTCTTACACGTCAGATTCTACCTCTTTCATAAAACAATTCCAATATATTATCCAAATCTTATAATCTCACCTTTCATGATATTTTTATGAACCTAACTAATAACCTACTTCCTGAGAAGCACAAGCAAGTTTGGGAGCAGGTTAGAATGCATGCAGACAAGATTCACCAGACTCATGCAGCCCACCTCCCCTACGCTGGGACTGAGGCAGTCCCCAAGCAGGACCCTCACTGGGACTACAACACCCCAGGTGGTTTAGCTAGAGATCAGTTGAGACTTGCTTTCGAACAGGTCCCTGTCAGACTGCCCTCAAGCCAGTAAACTCCTAGGACAGGCAGGAAAAATCCTCAATTCTTGGAACCCTCACAAAGGCTCCCTTGCAGTACACGAATTTAGATCTGGAGAGCCCAAAGGGCTAACACTCCTCATGACCCGTTTCTTTTCCCAGAGCTTCCCCTGCATTAGGCCTAAACGTAAGCTTTTGGAGAGAGGCTCCTTGACCCCATACGCAGAAGTCTTAAGGCTGACTTTTAAGGTGTACCATGGAAGAGATGATAAAGCCTGTAGACAAAAATGCCAAATGCTGGCCAAGGCCGTCCAATTGGCCATGGCGACTACCCATCCTGCCCATGCTGCTCCCTGGCTCCCTTGCCCCCTCAACTCGGGGCTCAAGGGCCACCGGGCTTATGTTTTAAATGTGGAGAAAATGGGCATTGGGCTTGGGCGTGTCCTAATCCTTATACTGAGACCGTGTCCAAAGTGGTTTGATTTTACTCATATGCTCACAGTCAGACAGGTTAACGATCTCCTGGTTTTGGTAGATACCATGTCTGGGTGGATTTAAACATTTTCCACTACTCTCTAACAAGAGGGCCCAGACAGTTTCTGATGTCTTTCTCTGGGAAATTATTCTCCAGTTTGGAATCCCAACCTATTTTTCAGTCAGATAACAGCCCAGAGTTTAACTCCCAGATCTCTCAAACTCTAAGGCTCTTAACATTCCCTGGCATTTTCATATCCCATACCATCCTCAGTCCTCAGGGAAGGTAGAAGAAACTAACTGCTCCTTAAAAAATATTCTTGTTAAGATGTTACAGGAATTTCACCTTGGCTGGGTAAAGCTTTTGCCTCTGGCTCTTTTCAGGCTCTGGACCCTCCCCAAACGACCCTTTTCAATCTTGCTCTTTGGACCCATGTATGGGTGGCTGGTTCTGACTCCTGGCCTCTCACCCCTCCCTGCTCACCTGCTCGCCTGCCCACCTGCCCACCTGCCCACCTGCCCACCTGCTATTATTGCATAACCTCTTATGGGATTTAACTGACTACTCACTACCCCAACCATGCGTCAGCCCCTGTCATCTCCAATTAACATTGGAGATCTCTCCTCCAGACCAGCACCCCACATCCCGTTCCCCTAAATGACAGGGCCCCTTTAAGGTAGTTCTTGTAACTCCCACAGCTGCCAAGTTTGAAGGCCTCCCTCATTGGATATACCTATCTCACCTCAAACCCTTTACTCCTCCACCTCGGGACACCTGTTCCTCGTATATACGGTAACTCAAATAGGGCTCTGTTCCAGAGAACACCAAGATGGGCTGCTTTGTCTCCAGTTCCAGAAGAATAAAGTCTCACCACTGTACTCGGCTCTCATGTACCAGGAACTCCATATACTCTCCTTTCTGATTCCCCCTTTTCTCTTTCTCCTGCCTGCCTTACCAATTTCTCAGTCTCCAATGACATATCAAATTTCCAATTAACTGCTCAGCTGTTGTTACAGGGACCATCCTTAGCCACAGAGCTGGAGGTGCACACATTGTCAGAATCCCAGGTGGTAAGGAAGAGTAACAGCCTGGGGACATTCACACCCCCAGACTCAGAAAGGAGTCTCACAAAGTAGATTTCAATATAACAGGCTTATCATGGACTGCAGCAGTGTCTCCTGGACGTTAAGGTAATACTAACGTAATACTAAGGTGATGCTAAAAGGAACAAGTGCCCTAAGGTTTGCTTAGGTAAACATTAATAGGTTTAATTAATAATTTGCCCTTCTCTCCCTCCTCTCTTCTCTCACTATATAGCTTCCATAATCTTAACACTAACCGATAAAATCCTAATAAGTTATGCCAACATTATACTATCATAACCATGAGCTTCTTAATGTGTTTAAAATTTATCTCTTTTTAAAAACGTAAACATTCTCATAAGCTCCAGGGAGCCAAACTGGACCCACATGAACAGACCAGACGCACCCAGGATAAGTATCATTTAGCTTCTCCCTGGTCTCTGGCTCCCTGGGAAATTCCTTCTTCATCTTGAGAACTCTGGGGAACCCCCCTCCCTCTAACTTGGGGATCTTCCTCCCTCAGTCACCAGGATCAAATTTTTTTCTAAATGTAATCTGCCTCACCAGCATCTCATCGGGTCCAGCCTGGCAAGTGGACAGTTCCACAAAGCCTGGAGAACACTGAAGTAACCAGCTACCTCAGGGCATGGCCAGCATCCCAGCTTTCTCAAGTCTCCCAAGATTTCGATGCCCACAAATCAACAGAAAGCAGTCTCAAGAGACCTGACGCCCCCATTCCTGCCCTTCTGCTACCCTTAACCCTCCCCCCAATTTTTATAATAAAGAAGAGGGTAAAATGTTATAATTTCCACCACCCAAAGTTGCCAGCATTCTGGTAGCCACCGCAAGCGCTGGCACTTCTTGGTTCCCCAGCTGCACGTGTGCCATCAAGTATTCAGGCAAATGTCCCATACCCAGAAAAATAAATATGGTGTATGTTCACTTATATGTGGATGTGAGCTATTAAGTCAATGATAACCAAACTACAATATAGAGAATCACAGAAGGCTGGCATAGAGAAAGAGACTGGAGGGAATAGAGAGATCTCCCCAGGAAAGGGAAATAGAACAGGAGGGTCGAGTGAGGAGAGGAAGGGGAGAGGGAGTTGAAGGAGGGAGTACAGGGAGAGATGACTGAAATAAAGGGGTATTTTGAGGGGTAGTATAGAAAAACAGTATAGTAGAATCTTCATTATATATATATATAGAGAGAGAGAGTCCCAACTGGACTTCTCTTGCCACCAAATGAAATTTCCAGTACCAAAAATGGGTTATGTTGGCCGGGCGGTGGTGGTGCACGCTTTTAATCCCAGCACTTGTGAGGCAGAGGCAGGCGGATCTCTGTGAGTTCGAGACCAGCCTGGTCTACAAGAGCTAGTTCCAGGACAGGCTCCAAAACCACAGAGAAACCCTGTCTCAAAAAAACAAAAAAAAATGGGTTATGTCTAATTGAGCTCTTAGCCAACGGGATCCCATGGGAGCCCCAAAATGACCCAGGCTATTGCCAAGGCTATAGACTGCTCCCCACAAACTGAAGACAACACCTATACAATGCCCTGATCTTGAAAAAAGGGGAGATGGTGCCTACATAGTGCCTTCATCCCTATGGGCTTGTGTTCTTGGTCCTGGAAGGTAAGGCACCTGCTAGTAAAGGAGAAGCATGCGCAGCAACGCAGCTACAAACCTTCCATGTATGAGGGTGCCCTGCCTGCAATGCCAGTACTGTACACCAGTGCAACGGGGGCACAAAGCTTGCAGTTACTTAGGACCACTTCAAAAGACGGAACCCATACCAGACACTGCTTGGCTGACCAAGAACATGAGACCAGATAACCCAGATACCTGGGGAAAACCAAATTCTACTTTCTTACTAAAAGAGCATAGCTATAAACTGGCTCTAAATGGCATTCTGCTATACATTCATAGACGAGAGCCTCGCTCAGCCGTCTCCATCTGCAGTATATGAGAACAAATACGAAGATCCACAATGGACAACGTGCAGTGACTGAAAGAAAAGAAACCCTTCATCATAAAGTGGATGTCTCCACCCAATCCCTCCACTCAGGGTCTAGGGAACCCTCAGAAGAATAGGAAGAAGAGTATAGAAACCAAGGGAGATGCAGGCCACCAAGGAAACAAGACCTCCTAACCAACAGGACCTATGTGCTCATATGAGCTCATGGAGACTGAGGCAGCATACACAGGCCTGCACGGGTCTGCATATGGTGTCCTAGAACTGAAAGACGTGCTCCCATGACCCATCCCTAACCCAGAAGCTGTCTCCAATTGATAACCACTTAAAATGAAAATTCAGTTGTCTCCAAAGAGCCTCCCTGGGAAAGCAGACTTCTCCTAAGGGTAGGCTGCATGCCCAGCAGTAGATGGCTGACAGAAAATTAACTCGACAACATCTTTGGAGAGTCCCTGTCTCGTAATGTCATGTCAGGGCTTTTTCTTTTCTCTCTCTCCATTTAAAATTGTATCCCTTTCATTTTTATTTAGTCATTCATATTTTATCCCACAGGCACTTGGCATGTATATCATGGTTTCAAGTTCTGGGTTCTTCTGGGGTTCCCGGGAGTGTGAACAAGTGGTTTCTGTGCCCATATCTGTTTCTTGTGCCTTTTCCTGGGCTCTTTTCATTCTGTTCGTTTGTGTTGTCCTACTCCAATGTGTTTATTTTTGTTTTCTCTTAATCTATTATATTGTTATCCCTTAGGTGACTGTTTGTTTTAAAATAAGGCACAGAAAGGGCATGGAGTCAGAAGGGAGAGGACGTGGAGAAGAACTGAGCTGGGAGGAACAGAGGGAGGGGAACTGGAATCAGGCTGTGTTATGTGGGGGAAACAATCTGTCTTCAATAAAAGAAAAAAACAGGTGGATAAAGAAAAAGTGCTACATTTAGACAATGGAATAATATGCAGTTGTTAAGTAAAGGGGAATTCATGAAATTCACAGGAAAATAGATGGAGAAAAAAAATTCTGCGTGAGGTAACCCAGGCCACAAAAGACAATATGGTATGTATTCCCTTATACGTGGATGTTACCTTTTAAACATTAGGCTAGGTATAGAGTAAAGAACCAGTGTTGGGGGAAGATCTCTCAAGGAAGAGGAACTAGAATATATAGTTAGAGAGAGATGGGACAGGAGGATTCAGTGGAGAGGAGGGTAGAGGGTAGGGGGAACGCAGGAAGGGACAGTTATCACATAGAAACTGACTTCATAAAAGCTTCTTAAAATATAAAATATATAAAAGAAATGAAGATGGAGTCGCCAAACAAAGGGGGAAAGAAAGCCCCAACTAGCCGTCTTTCACTACCAAGTGAATTCTCCGTGCCAGGAACGAGTTACATCTTATTGTTAGGCAAAGGGGGCCATGGAAATTCCTGAGCAACTCAGGCCACTGTCAAGGCTGTTTATCGGCTTCTCTCCAAAAACTGATGGCAAGGTTCTGTTGCAGAAGAAAACATCTACACATCTCATTGGACATGGAGGAGTGGAGCTGGAGACCAGTGAGAGCTTTTGCCCTGTTGGCTAGGGTTTATGGTACTTGAAGGCACTCTGCACTCTACTAGAGGGCAAAGGTAAATACCAGCCCAGCTACAAACTCTTAGACCTACAGTGGTGATCCGTGTGCATGACGTGTTGCAGCAACGGTGGGACAAGAGTTGTGGCAGTAACCAACCACTGCGGTTGGATTTGAGCCCCATTCCACGAGATGGAACCTACACCCGAAACTGTTGAGTCGCCAAAAGCCTGAGACTAGATGGGCCATGGAGCTAGAGGAAAACCAAAGACTACGTTCCGCTGAAGGAGGGTAGCAGGAAAAGGACTCTGAGCAACATTCTGCTGTGCCCATAGATCAGTGTCTCACTCAGCCATGGTCAGAGATGCTGCTGTCTGCAGTACCAGATACAAAGGCCCACAACTCACAATGTGAGGACAGTCAGAGACTTTGGACTACTCAATCCTAGATGAGATGTCTCCATCAAATCCTCCCCTTGGGGATCAGGGAACTATGTGGAAGAGGAGAGAGAAAGATTATAAGACCCGGAAGGGCTGGATGATGTCATGGAAATAGTTTTCCTGGACACAGTCGAACTGAAGAACTCACAGCAGGAATGGTTCAACATATGCAAGTAAATAAATGTAATAAGACACATAAATATATTTAAAGATAAAAAATCACATGGTCATCTCAATAGATAAAGGAAAAACCTGTGACAAAATCCTATATGCCTTCATGATAAAAGTCCCAGAGAATGTAGGACGAGAGGGAACATACTTCAACATAAAATCTATATATGGAAACCCCACCGTCAACATCATCCTAAGTGCAGAAGAGCTTGAAGCAATCCCATGAAGTCAGGAATGAGACAGGGATGTCCACTATCCCCACTCCTTTCAACATTGTGCTTGAGGTATTAGAAAGTGAAGAGAAGAGAGCCCATGAGGCCGCAGCCCTACACCAAGAACTACAGGCAACTGAGGGATGCAGCAAGGAGACAGTCTTTCCCAAGGTAAAGAACTCCAGTTGGTTATCTAAAACCAGATGATTAGTCTTGATACACACCCACAAGTAACATTCTACAGACTGAGCGGGTTATATTCAGGAATAAACACACACACACACACACACACGTATATGCATGTCACAACAATTAATGAAAGAAAAGGCCATGGATGTGAGAGGGAGCAAGTGTGTGTACATGGGGAGTGGCTAAAGGGAGGGGAGGAAGGGGAAATAATGCGATGATGAAGTAATCTCAAGGATAAAAAAAAGGTCTTAACAAAAATGTGCTTACAATTAAAAATAAATCTAAAACAATATATTGAAAGCTAAATGATCACTTTTCTGGACTATTTTCTACACAAACAAAAGTCATTTTGAAGAAAAAATTAGGAAAATATTAGAAAAATTTGTGTATGTGATTTTAAAACAAATAGCACAGAAAGTTATACATTAGAAAGAAACACCCTGGTCTTGGGAGGCCATGCACACACAGCGAGCTAATAGCTCCGTCACCAGATGCCCTGTGGTCCTGCAATCCCCTCCTGGAGTGGGGAACAGGGGACCTTGTAGACATCCCCTCCTGGAGTGGGGAACGGGGGGCCCTGCAGACATCTCCCTCCTGGAGTGGGGAACAGAGGGCCCTGCAGACATCCCCCTCCTGGAGTGGGGAATGGGGGGGCCCTGCAGATATCCCCTCCTGGAGTGGAGAACGGGGCACACATAGTCCAGGCCATATGTAGTACTGAGATCAAGGGTAGATACTACTAGGTTCTGATTTGTTTCTTTTTTAAATAATTGCTTAGATAAATAAAGTCTGAGTGGTAGATATTTTTAAAAAGTATGTGTCATATTATTCTTTGTACTTTTGAAGTGTGAAATGTTTAAGGTGGGGTTTTTCCACTTATAAACTTGGGGGATGAGTTTAGAGAATACACTGCCAGCCTTGGTATAAACGTCTCCTGTATTCCCACTGTGTCTCATAGGTCATCCCAGATCGCGCCTTTGCTAAGATTCTGTTAGCACTAAAAGAGAGGGAGAAACAGACCAAAACAGGAGGGAGGAACAAAACAGAGGAAGAGAAGAAGAAAGGAAAGGAGGGAAGAAAGAAACTTTCTCAGTGCTGCTAAGCACTACCAAGATGAAGTAACAATTTTAAAGTATGTCCTTCAAAGTCAAGAACAAATATTCCTTTTCTATAGGGGTAGGAAGCCAGGCATGGTAGCATTGGCTCAGAATCCCGACTGTTAGGGACACTGAGGCAGGAGGGTCATCACCTCAGGACCTACAGAGACCAAGGCTAGTCTGGGCAACTTAGGTGAGAATTTGTCTCAAAAAATTTAATTTAAAATAAGAACACTTTAAAAAGCTCAGTGGTATTGTGATGGCCTAGCATATACAAGGCCCTTGGTTCATTCCCCAGTAATACACACACATACCCACAAAAATGGTATTGGAAACCATTCTCCTTTATCTTCTCTGGCAAAGGCTGAGACAAGAGCACAGCCCAGTACAACATAAACGCATTGGCTTATGCTCTGTGGGATTTCCAATAAAACCTTGGTTATAGCAGTGGATGAAAGTTTGGGTTCAACCCAAGCATGATTCTTATTACTCTGAGAGCTGCGCTGAACTCTGTCCATGGGACTCTTGGGAAGCAATAAAACATGGTTCCCACTGGGAAACCTCTGAGAGTAACAGCCTTGAGCAGGTTACCTGGCCTCAGCTCAGAGGTTTAAATCCCTGGGATTTTTATTTTATTTTCTTTATTTTATTTTATTTTATTTTATTGAGACAGGATCTCTCTACATAGCCCTGGCTATCCTGAAACACACAAAATTGACTGGGATGGCCTTGAACTCACAGAGATCCTCCTGTCTCTGCTCTGAGTGCTAGTATTAAAGGCGTGTACTACCATACCTGCCCAACCCTGGGATTGTGTGTGTGTGTGTGTTTCTTGACCTTTCTGATCCTAACCAAGATATCTCTGAGCACCCAGTAAGTCCTCCCTGGCACTAAGGTTTCAGATGGAGAAGCCTCATGACTCAAATTTCTCTCTTGCTGTTTGTCAAAGTGAACAGTCCAGGTCATAAGCATCAAACATTAAGCAAGCACAAAAGCTTTTATCTCTACCCAAAGACCTAAAATGTGCAGCCAGGGTTACTGTTAAAAGTTTATTGCAGTCACGATCTGTGATAACAGATCCAGGAAATAGAAACATCCAGCTGTCGATGATTCATAAAGTCTGAAGCTTTATCTCAACTCATTGGACGTATTTGATTGAGATACACTACGTCAGCAAATCTCATAGAACAAAATGCCTCTCACAGATTGATGCGGCAGGTGTTCAAGTGAACCATTAAAACCACGGAGTGACAAAGAGACATGATCACAAGATGGCAGCCACAACTGAGTCTCCTTGCCGCTGCTAACCTGTACCTGCAATTCTCTGTCTTCCTTTTCTACCAGAGATACACCTACTAAATCTCTACATCCCTCCAAACCCCTTCTAGTGGGTCCTTAACTATTCCCTGTCTGGATATGAGTCTCACACACCCTCTGTGCATGCACACACACACATACACACAAACCCTTCATTTCTCCAGAGGTTTGAATTTTGACCTGATCTCCGCAGAGGATTGTAAGATTCATACAACAAAGAGAACATAGGTTAAAATATTTGGTGTTGGGAAACCTACTATTTATTCCAGTTCTGCTCCCGTTGAGCCTCGCAGAGCCCTTTCCCTCTCCGCAGTTTGTCCATCTGTGAATGTCTATCTACTTAGGACACAGGGTGAGACACTCTACCCTTTCCGTCATTCTCTGGCTTCATCTCATCTGAATACAGGACAGAATTGTGAGACTGCAAGCTATGAACCTAGAGCTGGACAGCTATGTGTCTGTATCCCAGCTGTGTGTGCACATCTGTGTGCGCTGGACAGCTATGTGTCTGTATCCCAGCTGTGTGTGCACATCTGTGTGCGCTGGACAGCTGTGTGTCTGTATCCCAGCTGTGTGTGCACATCTGTGTGCGCTGGACAGCTGTGGGTCTGTATCCCAGCTGTGTGTGCACATCTGTGTGCTCTGGACAGCTGTGTGTCTGTATCCCAGCTGTGTGCACACTTGTGAGACTGCATGGGTCCTTGCCAGTGTGCCTGTATCCACACATGGAAGTCAGAGGGAAATGTCCCAAGTTGGTTCTCATCTTCCAGCTTCTAAAGACAGGATCTCTCTTGTTTCTCTATCAGCTATTCCAGGCTAGCAGGCTCACAAGCTTGCAGACAGTTCTCCTGTCCACTTTACTGTGCTTTGGCTGGGATTACAGATGCATTCCTCTGCATCTGGCTTTTTTTTTGTGGGTTCTGGGGGTGGAACCCAAGCCAGTAGGCTTTGTGGCTTTTACTAATTTACTAATTGAGTCATCTCTCCTGCCCTAGTGGTGTGACTTTTAAGAAAATTACCTGATATCTCTTGAACTCAAGTTTCCTCTCTCATGGTTTGGAGAGTAAAATACACATCTCCAGCCCTGAAGTATACTGGTGAGAACCAGAGATGGGGAAAGCCCCCAGTGGGAACTAGAGCAGGACTAAGACATCGTCATGTACATTTTCAAGACAACTTTGGGATTGCTGTTTAGTCACCGGGTGAAACAAATATTATATTGGCCAGGGCCTCCAGCCAGGAACCTCAGAATCACAAACAGAAGCAGCCTGCAGCTGTGTCCCGTTCAGTTGCCACGTATAGGAAACAGTGACCACTAGGGAACCTGCTCCTCCTTCATGCTGGGCTGCAAGGGCTGGCGCTTGGCTACCTGGGGGCTCTCAAGTCCAAGGAGGTTTAATCAGTAACCTGAAGAGTAGGTGAGGTGATAAGGAGAAGAAAACAAAACAAAACAAAATGCCTGGCGCTGGTTTATTTCTATGACCGCCCTATTCCAGTTTAAGGGCAGAGAACACTTTCCATGGCAACCGCAGCCAACAGACCTCACCAGCTTCAACTGTGACTCACGAATCTGCCCTTCAGAACCGACAGCTGTGTTCCCTTTCCTGTGCACTCCAACTCTCACGGCTACGCCAAGACACAGGTCCCTCTGAGCGTCCTGTCCCTTCTAAGGTGTCCCCAACCCCACTGTCTACATCCCCTCTGCTCTGTTCAGGTGGTGCCTCCTTCCTTAGGGCTCAGTAAATACAATGCTTGCTGTGTGTACACAAGAGCCTTAGTTCAGATCCCTAGGCCCCAGGTAATAGGTAGGATTGCAAGGGTTTACAAGCCCAGCACAGGGGTTGGAGACAGCAGATCCCAGCAGTCAGCCAGTCTAGCTGAATGGTGAGCTCCACAGTCAGTGAGAGACCTTGTCTCAAAAAAATGAGGTGGAGAACAATAGGAAAAGACATCTAACAATTATTTCTGACCTTCATATTTGCATGCATGGAAATAAATCTCCATTCTCTTCAACTTTACAGCAAATTCTATGAAATATCACCAAAAAACATGAGCAATAAATACAAAATCGGTAATTCCACCAAATGTAAAACCTTTGTGCATCAAAGGATACTGTTCAGAAAGTGAAAAGATAAATGCTTGCAAGTGATGCCCCTGATAAGATTCTAGAATCCAGAGTATTATAATGAATTTTTCTTCTTGAATGAGGAGACAAACAATCCAATTTTTAAGTCTTTGTATGTAGGCCAGATCAGAGGATAATATAAGAGGGAAAAATAAATGTGGTATGCTAAAAACTTTAAAATATTTTCTTTGAAGAGCAATCAGTTCAATGTGTCCTAACCCTGTGAAAACATTTTTATATGATTGATAAATTTTGGGCATGCCAAACATTAAGTTATCTGAATTTTTAAATTACATAATTTTAAAAGTTTTCATTAAATGTTGTAAAGGCATAAAGGTTATTGGTTCCAAAAGTTAAAGGTGTGTGCTGAAGAACTGAAAGCAAATGCTATGAACTCTAGGATTTGACTTATAAGACTGCTGGAAAAATGAGAAGGAAATAATGAACCAGGAGCAGCAACGGATTGCATTGCTAAAGTCAAGCAGTCTGCAGTAGTTTATCATGCACGACAGCGATGCTGTAAAGCTTGTGTGCAGAGAACGTTTGCTGGGATCCAGATTGCTGCAGCTCCCAACCCTCCTCAGAGCTTCTTGAGGAGCTGGAATTGACACAGAGACCCACAGCAGGAGCACGTGCAGAGAGTGGGAGACTCTGGAGCGCTCGGCCCTGAATGAGATGTCTGTATCCAGCACTCTGCTCAAGGTTCAGGATCTATGCAGAAGAGGATGAGATCCTGAGCATCTATCTTCTGCACTTGCTTATTTCATTTAACACGGCCTCCATGTTCACCCAAATTGTCAAACGCTGAGATTTCTTTCTAAGACTGAACAGTGTTGTGTGTGTGTGTGTGTGTGTGTGTGTGTGTGTGTGTGTGTGTGTGTGTGTGGTAGATTTCCACCTATACTTGCTGATGAACATTTTGGTCGACTCTATACCTTGAGTACTGTAAATTAGACTTCAATAAACCTGGGAGTTTGTTATTTCTTTTACACGCTGCTTCTATTTCCTTTGGATATATTCCCTGGGGTGGGATGACAGCTCACGTGACATCTCAACCTTCCTCTAATCTCTTCAGAGAAGCTTTCGCTGAACTTTCATGAACCTGATACATTTTCATCTTACAACACAGTGGAGGACAAGGAATCCCATTGAGCTCCATGGCTCCTTGATGCAGAAAACAGGACTTTCCCCTAAGCAGCAAGAAGGCTAACACGCAAAGTCCACAGAAATGTATGGTTGCTTCTTGGGATAGTGGAAGATGAGCCAATGGCCAACCTCCCTCCCCCATCCACCCCACAGGCCCCTGGCTATGCACTCACTGAGATCTTGGTTAAAATGTACAGCAACAAGGACAGAACGGAAAGGTAGATCTGGATCCGCTTGCCTCCAAACCGCTTCCGCAGGTACTCTGGCATGGTCACCACCTGGGTGGGATGAAATGGAGCCCAAGTGAACAGATAGTCCAGGGCAAGCAGATAAATGGGGTCTATCCTGGTGTCAGAGCATCAAGAGTGGTCAGGGATTCAAACCCCTTGTTAGCCAAAACAGCCAGATGCCATTGGCTTATTTCAGCTCCACATACCCTGTCCAGTAGACGTAGAGAGGCCCTAGCATTAAGCTGCAATGTATCAAAAGCATCAAATAAACACATGTTCTATAATACACACATGACTGGATGTAACCCAGGAGGCAGATGCTTGCCCTGGAGAAGGTGTATGCAAATGCACGTATGTGTCTGTGTGTGTCTGTCTCCCTGCCTGTGTCTGTATGTATTTTTTCTATATAGTGCATCTACTATACAAGACAATGGTATTCTCTTGCCAATGCCCCAGAGAAGTTATCCGAATGTGAATGTCACCTTGTTCTACATAGGCAGTACAAAGGATTGTAGCTACAGGCCTCCTCAAATTTTCCCTTCTGCAAATCCAGCCACACTTTCTGTTTTGCTCCCTATGGTCTTAGCCTGTTGTCTTCTGGGACCAGTTTGTCACCAGCATTCTGTGAGCTTCCAGAAGGTACAGTCTGCAGCTTGCCCTGTGTCACCTCTAGCTCCCCATGCAGACACTCACATGGCTGAGGTGCTTATCTACGTCACTGAAGAGGTGATGATGAAGCTATGTCTGGTCAGCCACAGGCTCCAAAACAGGAGGTGATGTTGTACATAAATGAAGAGGGGGGCATAGTTCTTTTTCTCTCTCTGTTTCCCTTCTAGGGGAGGAAGTAACGAGCTCACAGCAATGTGTCATAAGAACACACTCAGAGGATGCTTCAGGGGCCTCTGAATAAAGTAGGGTCACCCAGGGGCCTTCCTAGATGGAAGAGCAATAAACCTGGACTGAACAGAGCAAGAGGGACTGTTTGATGCCCCTACACAGAATCAGGAGCTATTTTAAAACCTAGGACTGAAGGTAGACCTGGACAATTCTCTGTCATTTATGCCATAAAGTCCCCTGTGCTCTCTAAGGACAAAGTTGGATAATGGAGCGGTTACTTACCCCAGCCTTGATGTAGATGGGGACAAACACCCAGCCCAGCACAACCACAAAAACCAAGGCCTGTAACCAAAACAAGAGGTAAACTCAGATCAGGAGAAATGTCCACGTCTCTGCTTCTCTCAAGAGATGCTGAACTGCTATAGAAAATCCCCACCTCTCTATCCCTTCCTTCCTAAAGGGCTAGGATAGACTTTGCTACTGGCATGGCCTATGGCAAAAGCATGTGAGCAACATTGGGAGAGAACCCAGGATGCTGCCCATCAACACAGCCCGGACTCCCCACTGTCAACACAGCATGGACTCCCAGCTATAGTTCTGAGTTCTCTTTCTTCTCTTCCCTGGTTTATAAAGAATAAAATACCACTTAGAGAAGAAGGGAAAGAAAGAAGGGAAGGAAAAGGAAGGGATGAGGTAGGGAGGGAAAGAGGGAGGAATGGAATAGGAAGGGAAAAAGGAGATCCAGTAGCATTTCCCAATTTCTAACTTGGCTAGAGGAGGCCTTGTCTTTGAGGACAAAGGGAAAGGGGCTCCTGTGACTGTCATAGCTAGCGGGCCTCTCATGTGAATGCTCCTGGAGTCAAACCCTACTGCACCCAGGTGCTTCTGAGAATCCCATAAGATCTCAAGATCCTGAACACAGACTGAGCTGCCTGCTAAGACTCTGCTATAATTGCATACGGGAAGTTTGGTCCTTATTGTAGAAAGGTAGTGGCTCTTTATGAGGTGGCAGAGCACACTGGGACTTCCTTGTGCCCTTGAGAGCACTGTTCAGAAGTGACAGGTGTAATTCTAAAGGGACTCCTCAGCTATTCCCGGGGCGGGGGCGGGGGGAATTTTACAAAGCCAGTCTTGATTCTATCCTATCTTCCTGAATGAGTGATGTCCCTCAATCATTTGCCACTGACATTCCACAGTCCAGAGGGAGCCTCACAAGAACCTGTACCATGCTGTTTAAAGTTCAGCCTTTAACGCTATTGACTAAAGAAGTATGTTTTCTTTATAAAGTTAAGCTGTCTCCAACATTTCATTATAGCAACGAAAATGGAACTGAGGACTGTTAAGTTGGGAGCGTAGACCCCAGCACGTGGCATTCATCCCAGCCCCCAGGCCTTGGAGTTGCTTTGGTCTGGACTCCAAATTCCAGCATGCTAGGTCCCAACCCCTACCCCAGGAGGGTCAGGACCATTCCCACAGGGTAATTAAGTGGGCTCCCAGAGGAGAAACACGTGGGTTAGTTTGCGTGGGCTCCCTGCTGTCCTGTCTCCTGGCAGCACACTCGGCCACCCGAGAGCATCTTACTTAATAAAATGATAGGCATTTTGATTTGGTTTGATTTGACCTAATTGAACTTCTTTTGCACTGGCGGACCTGCCCTTTCCTTATTTTTTCTTTCTTTCTTTTTTTAAAAATTTATTTATTATGTATATAGCGTTTTGGGGGCACCAGATCTCATTATAGATGGGTGTGAGCCATCATGTGGTTGCTGGGAATTGAACTCAGGACCTCCAGAACAGCAGTCAGTTCTCTCAACCTATGAGCTATCTCTCTAGCCCTCCTTATTTTTTCTTAACAAGGACCAGCTCCTTTTATCTCTAGGACATGGAGGCTCAGGTGATACTCACGATCCATTCAGAACCACCCATGGCAATGCCTGAGGCTGCTCCTGTCCCTGCCAGCCCCACAAAGTGACCACTTCCAATGTTGCTGGCAAAGAGAGAGGCTCCGATCTGGAAACAAAAAGTGATAAATACAGTTAGGTAAGCAGGACACTCTGGCTGGGACAACGGAAGAAGAGACGTGTCCGCCAAACGAAGGCACTTGAGCAATCAGAGACCAGCTGGGGTAATTCTAAAGCGACTCATCATTGAAATCTGTGGGACCACATCCCACAGCAGGCATGGGGACTTGGAAAATAACAAAACACAAAGAGAGGCTCGAAAGAGCAGCAGGTCACATCGACATCCACATCTGTCTGTCATTTTTGAATCTGATTTAACTGTGAGGAGGCCCTGGGAAGTCCCCCAGCCCACCAGGGTGCCCCTGAGCCTCCTGGGACTGTCTGCTCAGAAGCAAGGCTGAGCCTTTCACCTCCACATCCTGTCAGACCAGGTGGCTGGGGCCTAACACAGTCCTCAGTAAGTGCAGATGCTCTTGAAGGCAATCATATAGAGACCCCTGACCCCACACTCCTTGTCAAGAAAGAGTGCAGAGCTGGTGCCTTCTGTGTGGTTTCCTGACATGAAATTTTGGGATTTCATGTGCTCAGAAGTAACACAAGATACTGTTAATGAGAACTAGTCTCTAAATCCACACCACATTGCTGTTTTTCTTCTACAAAGGTCCTGGAGGTGCCCCAGGAACAATCAAAAACCACCGCACTCTTCAGGAACACACATATACATCTGACAAACAATTAAGAAGATGTTCATTAAATCCCCAAGAGTAGGGGATAGGAGGATGAAACTGAAAAGGGGGCTGTGCATGGGAACTGAAGGAGAAAATAGCAACCTGGGCGTGGAGAGATGGCTCAGCAACCAAGAGGACACATTGCTCTTGCAGAGACCCCAAGTTCAGTTCCCAGCACCCACGCTCCAAGTGGGAATGAGTGCAGGCCTGAAAAGACCAGGGTGACTGGAGTGTGATGGACAGGACAGGGTGGCGTGACAGTCAATAGGGGCTGGCCAGTGCCAAGACAGGAGTAGATGTCATTCTTAGTGTGACAGGAAGCCTCTACAAGAATTTAAGACAGAGAAAGAAAGAAAGAAAGAAAGAAAGAAAGAAAGAAAGAAAGAAAGAGAGAAAGAAAGAGAAAGAAAGAGAAATAAAGACAGACAGACAGACAGAAAGAAAGAAAGAAAGAAAGAAAGAAAGAAAGAAAGAAAGAAAGAAAGAAAGAAAGAAAGAGAAAAAAGTGCTTTTATGAACTGTTCTAATTCGTGCATGGAGTGTAATATTGGGGAAGCCACCTCTGCAGCTTGGATGGCGCCTTGGCCTAGGTGATGCAAAGACAAGCTGGGGACTGGGAGGCTATGCTTTAAAAACCTAGGCAACAGTCTTTGTTGATGGATTTGATGAGGGAAGGCATAACCAAGGCTGACAAAGTGAATTCTACTCATTCAGAAGAGGAATCTTGTAAGTGACATTATACAGACTGAGCGGAGAACATACATACACATATATGTGCATAACAGCAATTAGTGAAAAAGAGATCATGAATTTGAAAAAGAGCTTGGGAGATGTTTGGAGGGAGAAAAGGAAAGAGGAAAATGATGTAATTATAATCTCAAGAAATAAAAGTACTAAGTTTTTAAAAGAATCTAAGGGACTATATTGTTTAAAAATATGTTCCTCTTTCTGACCAAAGGTTTGGTGAAGATAATAATCCAAAAATAACCAGAATTCAGGCTGGGCTGGGTGTTTGTTTGTTTGTTTGTCCCCATCTACATCAAGGCTGGGGTAAGTAACCGCTCCATTATCCAACTTTGTCCTTGGAGGGCACAGGGGACTTTATGGCATAAATGACAGAGAATTGTCCAGGTCTACCTTCAGTCCTAGGTTTTAAAATAGCTCCTGATTCTGTGTAGGGGCATCAAACAGTCCCTCTTGCTCTGTTCAGTCCAGGTTTATTGCTCTTCCATCTAGGAAGGCCCCTGGGTGACCCTACTTTATTCAGAGGCCCCTGAATTTGTTCAGGCCCCTGCCTCTGGAGACAGGATTATCTCAAAGTTTATCAGGTTAATGAAGTCATTCAGGTGGGGCCTTGTGATAAGATTGGTGTCTTTATAAAAGAAAGAGACGGTACCAGAGAACTTTGCTTTCCCCTCCAATGCCCCCCCACACGCACACACAAGCACACACACAAGCACACACGCACACACACAATGAGGCCATATGAAGACTCAGAAGACAGCAGCTATCTGCAAGGCATGAAAAGAGATCTCACCAGCTCTGGCAGCACCAAATCTTTCAAATCCCTCTCATCACCAGCTCCTGGGCAGGGGTCCCCGTCCCTCTACTGCCCATCACTGTCAGAAGAACTGCCCCTCAATTATTTGGACCATTTGCCAAGGACAGCTTACCTCGCACTGCAATTTATTTCCCTGATAAAGACCAATTCAGTTTTCTATAGCACAATGATTCTATCAGTAAAATTTTGACTTCAGTCCCTCCAGGGTTTGACACAGTGAAATGGTGTCAAATGAACCTTTCCATAAGGGAGAATAACTTGCACCCAAAGGAAAACATCCAGCTGCATCACTTCTCCCTGTTCTCAATGTTAGGGCTGGAAAGTAATGGGATTACACCTATCAAGACAGGCGTTGTTCAATGACTATGCCTTCAATGTGCAACTCAGCCCTAGAAATGGGCTCCTGGAACCAGAGCTGCTCACAGAGTCTTCTGCTCCTCATCAGCTCCACCGAGGACTTTTGAGACTGCAACGTCTCAGTTACCACTCAGACTTACTGAATTAGAGAACTAAGTCCCTCCGGGTGATTCTTACCCACAATGGAGTGCGAGGAGCCTGCCTTGTCCATATTCAAAGCCATCATTTCTCAGCCTTGTTTTGAGATCATTTGGGGAGCAGAACGGAGTCTCTAGCCACACAGAGGGCTAAGATCAAGTGTTCAAAAAGGCTGGTGTGAAAGAAATGCCTCTCTCTAAACGCCCACTGTGGCCCTCAATCTGGGGCAGAGAGAATGGCTTTCAGAGGCAGCAAACATGCCTCCGCCATATTGGACTGCGTAGAGTAAGCAGGCAGGACCATGGAGTTGGTCCTAGCCATTCCTGTTTAGCATTTCAAAGAAAAAAAAAGTGTTCCTGGTCAAAATATAATTACAGATACACATTCAATGAAGACAAATCCAGATGGAAAAGACCTCTGAATGGGTCGTTGTGTTGGATAAATGTACATAGGCTTGAGAGAGAGAGGAAAATCAGTATAGACAGTTACAATATAAAAGAGTACAGACAGTCATAGATTAAATGAGTAAAGATAAACTGAATGCTGGGGAAAAGTAGGTGGAGTCAGTGAGACACCATGTAGCTGCCAGAGGAGAAAGACATGAGTTGCTAGCAGGAACCTTGCAGGTAAACCACAAGCCTCGTGGTAAAATATAAAATAATAGAAATCTGTTAATTCAAGATGCAAGAGCTAGCTAGAAATACATTTAAGCTATTGGCCAAACAGTATTGCAAATAATACAGTTTCTGAGTGATTATTTTGGGTCTGGGCAGCTGGAAATGAATGAGCAGCCTCTGCCAATAGGCTAGGTTGTCTCAGAGACTCATAGACTATTGCTCTTGGTTGCCCCCACAGGTAGAAGGTAAGTTTCTATTGCTAAGACACCACGTACTTCAGACACAGTGCCCAAAAGCCCCTGGCTGAAGCTGACTAAATGCCCCCCTCTGAGGACTAGCTTTTATGGCACCGGAAGAATTCATTCATGAAAGCTTCCAAAGGAGGGGAACAGACAGTCCTACCCAGCTATGACACCTATGAAACCTATGAACTGTAACAATGACCCATATGATATGATACCCCTAAGGGTGTAGTAGCGGCAAAACACCTTACTGCTAACCAAGAGCTGCCTACCTGGACTTGAGAACTGCTCAACAGGGGGGAAAGTATGTCTAGTGCTTTCGGAAGCCTCGCCACCTCTCCAGGGCTGGTGACGTCATGGACACTGCAGGAAGACCTGCAGCTTTACTAAAGCAGCACAGTGCCTCAGCACAGTTCTCGATAGCTGTCCTCACACCCACAGGTGAGTACAGTCTTCACCATCATCAAGAAAAGTCCTCTTAGCCAGGAGGTTGTAGTGGCACACGCCTTTTATCCCAGCACTGGGGAGGCAGAGGTAGAGGGACCTTTGAGAGTTCAAGGCCAGCCTGGTCTACAATGAGTTCCAGGACAGCCAGGGACCTTGTTTCGAGAAAAAAAAGAAAGAAAGAAAAAGAAATAAGAAAATTCCTCTTTACTATAAATGGTGACCATTACTGAAAAACACAACCAGTCAAAATACAGAGTTGTGGAGCCCAACTCTAAGGGACACATCTACAAAACAACTCCTGTACCTCAGGCTTAGAGAATATTGCAGAAGAGGGAATGGAAAGTTATAAGCTGTAGGATTAGGAAATTTGCCTTGTAATTGTTCTCCTAGGAATGTCAGAAGCTACACCCATGAAATCTCACCAGCATGACTGCCTAGAATGAGCTGAACAAGGACAACACTAATAGACACGCCAAAGTGGCTGTGAAAACCACCGGGTCTCCGCCCTGCACAAGTAACTATCAACAACTAGGGGTGTTGAGAGCAGAAGTTTTCCCCAGGTAGAGCATACCAACCGGTTACCCAGTACCAAATACTCAGCCCTGAAAACAGGCATGCAGGTAACATTATACAGACCAAGCAGGCTATTGTTGGGAATACGTGTGTGGGGAGTGTGTGTGTGTGTGTGTGTGTGTGTGTGTGTTGTGTGCATATACAAGTATACGTATGCATATACATATAAATACATACAAAAACTTGTAACAACAATTAATGAAGAGAGGCCATAAATTTAAAAGAGAGCAAAGAGGGAGTGTTTAGAGGTAAGAAAGGGAGGGGGAATGATGTAATTATATTATAATCTCAAAAAGTAAATAATAAAAAAAGAAAAGTTTTTTTTCAGAGAAACTTACCGGCCACCACACCATACTTCGACCCGCCAGGAAGAAGCCTCCAACTGTCCCGCGGTTAGTGGAGAACATTGCCTGAGGGAGAGAGGGTCAAACCTTTAACAGAAAGTAGAAGAGCGACTGTGCCAACAGAAGGACACACCCCTTCCCACGGGCATGTCCTTGTGTGCACTCCACTTTCTGAAGCACTTTTCACGCCTTATCTGCGGCCCCCTTCCCACCAAAGCCTCGGTGCATTCACACGAAGGAACTCGTAGGTGCTCGCTTACATTTGATGGACAGGGAAACTGAAGCCTTGGAACTAGCTTACTTAGCTTAGAACATACTTTCTTCTCAGCAGCTCAGGGAACTTTCTCCAAAATGGACCACATGCTTGAACACAAAGGAAGACACAAAAGATACAAGAAAACAGAAATAGCTCCCTGCATCCCATCTGAACAGCACAGATTAAAGGTGGCTATCAACAACAAGAGAAACAACAAAAAATTTTCAAGCTCATGGAAACTGAAGAACTCACTAGTGAATGAAAAATGTGTGAAGACAGAAATTAAGAAAGAAATGAAAGACTTTCTAGAATTGAACGAAAATGAAAACACAGCATGGCCAAACTTATGAGAAACAATGAAGACAGGTCCAAGAGGCAAGCTCATAGCACTAAGTAACTACATCAAAAAAATTGGAGAAATCGCATATGAATAACTTAACAGCACACCTGAAAACCCTAGAACAAACAGAAGAAATCACACCCAAAAGAATTAGAAGGCAAAAATAATCACTCAGGTTTGAAATCAATAAAACAGGAAAAATATAAAGAATCCAAAAAAATCAAGAGTTGATTCTTTGAGAAAATCAACATAATTGACAAACTCAAAGCCAAACTAACTAAGTGGTGGAGAGAGAAAATCCAAATTCACAAAATTAGAGGCAAAAAGAGCAACATAACAATAGACATCAAGGAAATCCAGAGATTATGAGGACATACTTTAAAAACATGTGCTCTACAAAATCAGAAAATCTAAATGAAATGGAAATTTTTTCATATACACCATCTACCAAGGATAAATAAAGACCAGATAAACAAATTTAAACATAATTATAGCCCCTAGTGAAATGGAGGCAGCCATTAAAAGTCTCCTTCCCCCAAAAAAAGCCCAGGGACAGATGGTGTTAGTGCAGAAGTTTACCAGACTTTCAAAGAAGAGTTGATGTCAGTACTCCTCAAATAATAATTCCACAAGACAGAAACAGAAGGAATATTGACCAAATCATTTTATGAGGTCACAGTTTCCCTGATTCCCAAACCACATAAAGACCAAACAAATAAAGAGAATTAAAAACTAATTCCCTCATGAACATAGGTGCAAAAATTCTCAATAAAATACTTGTAAACTAAATCCAAGAATACATAAAAAAGATTATCCACCATGATCAAATAGACTTTATCCCAGAGATGCAGGGATGCTTCAACATATGTAAATCTACAAATGTAACCCACAATATAAAGAGACTGAAAGACAAAAGCAACATGATTATTTCATTAGATATATAAAAGGATTTCAAAAAACCCAACACTTCTTCATGATAAAAGTTCTAAAGAGATTAAGAATACAAGGGACACACCTCTTCATAAATAAAGGCAGTTTACAGCAAGTTCATAGCCAGCATCAACTCAAATGGAGGGAAACTCAAAGCAATTTCACTAAAGTCAGGAACAAGATGAGGTTGTACACTCTCTCCTCAAATATTTAATAAAGTACTTGAAGTCTTAGCCAGAGAAACTAAAGAAGATTGAGGGAGTACAAATTGGAAAAGAAAAAATCAAAGTATCTTTAATTACAGATGATAAGATAGTATATATAAGTGACCCTAAAAATTCTACCAGGAAACTTCTATATTTGATAAACACTTTCAGCAAAGTAGCAGAATACAAAATTAACACGCAAAAGTCAGTAGCCCTTCTATATACAAATGACAAAAGGACTGAGAGAGAAATCAAGGAACTAACACATATCAAAATAGTCTCAAATAACATAAAATATCTTGCATGCCCAATCATACTACAAAAGTATTTGCTCAACTATGTTCGTAACAGCATTATTTGTAATAGCCAGAACCTGGAAACAGCCTGGATGCCCCTCAATGGAAGAATGGATAAAGAAAGTGTACACATTAGAGTACTACTCAGCAGTAAAAAAAACAATGACATCTTGAATTTTGCATGCAAATGGATGAAAATAGAAAACACTTTCCTAAGTGAGATAACCCAGACTCAAAAAGATGAATATGGTATGAACTCACTCATTAGTGGACTCTAGCCATAAACAAAGAACATTAAGCCTATAGTTCACAAGCCTAGAGAAGCCAAACAACAAGGTGAACCCAAAGAAAAACATATATAGATCCTCCTGGATATTGGAAGCAAACAAGATTGCTGGGCAAAAGTTGGGAGCACGGAGGTGGAAGTAGGGGTAAGGATGAGGTTGGGAGAAGGGGAGAGGGGGAGAGGGAAGGGAGAATGGAAAGAATGGAGAGAGCTTGGGGGAGTGGCAGGGTGGAGATGGAGGAAGGGCAGATATAGGAGCAGGGAAGAAGATATCCACATTAAGGGAGCCATTTGAGGGTTGGCAAGAGACTTGGCTCTAGAGGGGATCCCAGGTGTCCATAGGGTTGTCTCCAGCTAGGTCCTTGGGCAGCAGAGGAGAGGGTGCCTGAACTGGCCTTGTCCCACTATCACACTGATGATTATCTTGAATATCACCATAGAATCTTCGTCCATCGACGGATGGAGATAGAGACAGAGACCCTCATCAGAGCAAGGACTGAGCTCCCAAGGTCCAGTTGAAGGGCAGAAGGAGGGAGAAGACGAGCAAGGAAGTCAGGACCGCGAGGAGTTGGTCCACCCACTGAGTCAGTGTGTCTGTTCTAATGGGAGCTCACCAAATCCAGCTGGGCTGGGACTGAACAAGCATGTAATGAAACCAGACTCTCTGATTGTGGCTGACAATGAGGGCTGACTGAGAAGCCATTGATGAAGGCACTGGGACTTGTTTTTACTGCATGTACTGGCTTTTTAGGACCCTAGTCTATTTGGATGCACAGCTTCCTAGGCCTGGATGTAGGGGGGAGGGCCTTGGACTTCCCACAGGGCAGGGTTCCAGCCCTCTCTCAATCAGGGAGAAGAAGGGAGGAGGGAGAGTGGGGGAGTGGGAGGGGAATGGGAGGAGGGGAGGAAGTGTAAATTTTTGAATGGAAAAATTAAAAAAAATCTTAAAAAAAAGATCCAACAATATCACTCTTAGACATGTATACAAAGGATGTGTCATCTACCACAGAGACACTCGTGCAGCTTTGTTTATTGCTGCTCATGAATAATAACCAGAAATTGGAAACAACCCAGATGTCCACCAACAGATGAATGAATAAGAAAAGTTGGTACATTTACCCAGTGTAATGTTACTCAACCATTATTAAAAAAATGAAATCATGAAATTCTCAGGTAAATGGACAAACTAGAAGAAAATCATCCTGAGTGAAGTAACCCAGACCCAGAAAGACAAATATGTATTTGTTCATATGGGGATGGTAGCTGTTAAATTGTTGAACAAGCAGCTAGAGTTTGTTTAACTGCAGAAGTGAGGTTGAGAGGAAGGGACTAAGGGTAAGGGAGGTGTCTCCCTAGAAGGGGAATTGAAGAGATAATGATGGATGGAGGCTGGAAAGGGGAAGTGGACTGAGGGGATCAAACAGGAAGCTGGAGGGAAGAAGGGGCAATGGAGGGAATACAGGGAGAGACAGCTAAAGCTAAGGGCCATTTGAGGGATCATATGGAAACCTAATGCAATAGAAGCTTCCTGAATTATGTACATAGATGAAGGTTCTAAATGAAATCACCAAATAACAGAGTGACCCAACTGGATATTCCTCATTACCAAATGAAGTTTATGGTACCAGAGTGGGGTTATATTGAATTGAGTTCTTAGCCAAAGAGGTCCCATGGGAATCCCTAAATCCAGGCTGGGACTTGTCTGTGGGTGGTTAGGAGGATGATCTTTCATTTAGCTATGTAGTTCTGATATATAGGATATATACTGGAACAAGTTTCATAGCAGGATCTATTTGTTCCACAAGAACAAAGACACTGGAAACCATGCCTTGTTCTTTGGCTGATTGGGTGACTTACCCCACTCTGTGAGACCATTGAGAGAATTTAGTCACACAGTCAAAAACCTTGACTCCCACAGCTAAATCTCTGCTTCCTTCCCTGAGATACATTAGAAGCCAGCTCCCTACAGCTATCTTCCATTTGGCAGGGCATGCAGTCAGGAAAGGAGTCTTTCATAAGGGCCACATTTGGGACCTTCAGACATAAAGCGATGTGCAAGCTCATTTGAGATCGAGTGCCCTAATTCTCCCATAGCTGACTTGGGAAAGCGCTAGCCCAGCTGACCCTCAGCGCTAACCCTAAAGAAAGCCATCCACTTTCTGCACCTACCCATTTCCCCTTTGCATTTTCTGTCACTAACCCGTGATGGAGGTGGGTCTTGTATCTATCTGTTGCTTTCATTGGTTAATTAATAAAGAAACTGCCTTGGCCCTGATAGGACAGAAAATTAGATAGGCGGAGTAAACAAAACAGGATGCTGGGAGAAAGAAGCTGAGTCAGGCAGTCGCCATGATTCTCCCACTCCAGACAGACGCAGGTTAAGATCTTTCCTGGTAAGCCACACCTCTTGGGGCTACCCACATTATTAAAAATGGGTTAAAGCAAGATGTGAGAGCTATTCAGTAAGAGGCTAAAGCTATTGGGCCAAGCAGTGTTTAAAAGAATACAGTTTCCATGTAATTATTTCGGAGCATAAGCTAGCCATGCGGCGGCTGGGTGCCGGGGACACAGCCCCACCGCTTTTATCACTACAAACCCATAGTTAATCCTAGAAATGTGCTATTTTGTACAAACGCTCTTCACAATTCAGAGCCTATTAAATCAATCTTTCTGCCTCCTAGTGCTGCTCCGGTGGGTGTCTTCCTAACCACGCCTCCCTGAACTGAGTCTCCTGGGACAGCTCCCATCTGCATTATGACCCCAAGAGAAACACTAAGTTTGTAACCCTACGATTATCAGAGAACTGTCTTTGTTTTGTGTGTGTGTAAAAACTGGAAACTTTGCAGAACAAAAAGAGTGCAGGGAGAAAATAAAAACACATGATTCTAAGAGTGAATGTGTGAGTTCATTCAGTCACTTCTTAGACTAAGAATTAGATTCTAAGTCCTTTGCTGCGCTGAGGCATCTGTCCTGAGCCTCGGCAGGGAGTCAGAAGTGGACTCTGCTGGCCCTCGATACCTTCTAGACACAAGGCTGGCACACACAGGAACTCACAAGCCTGAGGCAGCGCACACGACCTGCACAGGTCTGCAGCAGATGGCCCTGGAGCTGAAAGGAGGAGTGGACACACGCCCCCACCCCTACCCCAGAAGCTGTCTACAGCTGATAGCCACCTGCAAATGAACAATTAGCTTCCTCCAAGGGGGTCTCACTGGGGAAACAAACCACTCTTAAGGGCAGAGCCATGCCCAGCAGTGGATGCCAACACAGAATGAGCTCAGGGGCAAGTTTGGACAGTCTTGGTCTCACAATGTTATGTCAGGCATTTTTCTACCCACAGGTCCTTTGCTTACGTATTGTGTCTTCCAGTTTTGTGTTTTTAGGGGATCCCTGTGTGCTTTTATGTCCATGTGCGTTTTGTGTGCTTTTTCTTTGGCCTTTTCTTGGTGGTTGTTCTGTCCTATTCTGATTTGTTTGTTTTGCTTTATGTTACTATATTTTATTAGCATCCATATTATATTAGCCTCTCCTTATCTCTTTCAGAACAGGACTTGGCTGCAGCATTGAATTTCCTGGTGCTCCTTTTCACTTAAACTGCACATGTTGTATTTCTTTTTGCCCTGCTTGCTCCTTTAAAATGTAGACCTGCATAAGAGTGATGGCCAACAAACATCGGAACATCAGAGTCGATATCGGGATGGCTTGAAATTTCCTCTCTGAACCAAATTACATTACCTTTTTTTTTTTCAATTTAGTCTCAGGCTGATTCTTGGGACAAGGGCAGAAAACAGTCACATTCTTTCCAAAAATCTCACACTAGTCTCCAGTCCCAAAGGATCTCCACCATCTGCACAGCCCTCAGCACTGTTGAATCATAACTTAGTTCAGGGAGATCTTGATCATCCATCTTTTCTATAAAATATCACACTGATATACTCTATTATCACATGATGCTCAATGGACCCATATTGATAAGGCATATGTACATCAGAGGATGTAGAATGTCCAACCAAAATTCAAGAGGCCTCTATCTCAATGAAATTTCCAAGAGTCCAGGGGTACGGGGCATGTAGAGATAACCCTTTTCTAAGGTGAAAGATTAAGTTATTGTACCTGGCCCCACCCATAACCGAGAAAGAAGCACGATGCTTAATAGGCCTATGTAGGTTCTGTTGACAGCACATTCCTCACTTGGGTGTGTTGCTCTGGTCCATCTACTCAAGCTTTGAAAATTGCGAGCTTTGAGTGGAGCCTGGAACAAGGAGATGGCTCAACAGGTGTGCTGTGCAGGCTGCTGTACCACTTGGACCGTATGGTCCAGCAGACCCAATGGTACTTGAGGGGTCAATGGCAGATAGGGATGCTGTTTGGTAAGCTCCCATGTGAGAATCACAGAAGAGCCCCTGGGATTTTGAAGAAAGGCATTATGATTATCTGCAGACAACTATTCTCCCTTTGAGAGACAGCTCTCGGCCTGCTCTCGGCCCTTAATGGAAACTGAATGCTTGACAGTTGTCCACCAAATCACTCATGAGCTGGGTGTTATCTGCCCCATCAAGCCATGAAGTAGATTGTGCTCGGCAACAGAGGCAGAGGCAGTGAATCTCTGTGAGTCTGTGGCCAGCCTGACCTACAGAGTGAGTTCTGAGACAGCCAGGGCTGTGTAGAGAACACACATGCACAAGAAAGAAAGAAGGAAAAAAGAAAGGAAGGAAGGAAGGAAGGAAGGAAGGAAGGAAAGAAAGAAAGAAAAAAGGAAGGAAGGAAGGAAGAAAGGAAGGAAGGAAAGAAAGAAGAAAGAAAGGAAGGAAGGAAGGAAAGGAAGGAAGGAAGGAAAGAAGAAAGGAAGGAAGGAAGGAAGGAAAGAAGAAAGGAAAGAAGAAAGGAAAGAAGGAAGGAAGGAAGGAAAGAAGAAAGGAAAGAAGGAAGGAAGGAAAGAAAGAAAGAAGAAAGGAAGGAAGGAAGGAAGGAAGGAAGGAAGGAAGGAAGGAAGGAAACTAGGGTGTTGGGTCCTCAGAGAGAAGATCCAGGTGTGGCTTACAGTTTCCTGATACATGAAATGGGACAGTCATGTCCAGAGCAGCCTACATAGGTCACAGTCAGATGAAATACAAGAAACTGAGGACAAGTGGCTTGAACTTGATACTGGGAGGATTTCTTCTCTTCCAGGACTGTCCAGAGATGGAAACTGGGTCCCAGGGGAGAGTTTCCGCTGGAATGTTCTAGGTAAAGCTGTTGGTAACTTGTGAAAACTATTTTCTCAAATGTCCAGTGGAGAGATGTGTGAGAACAAAATGAAGAGGACTGGACTCAGTAACTTTAGGTCATCTTCATGCGCACGTGAGGAAAGGGGGACATGAGAGCATCTGGACACTCTCACTCAGTGACGGAGCAGGGACAGAGAAGAGGGTTTCCAGGAAGGGCAGTGTCTTGAGGGAGGAGAAAGGAAGGCTAGCATTGGTTTTGTGTCATAGGCTCTGAGTTCTAGTTGTCTGGTGCCGATTTGTCTGAATGACTTCCGGCTACCCATTCCGACCCTCATTAATAAAAGGCAAAGGTTGGACTCCCTGGGGCCATGCCAACCCAAGAAGTCAACGATGCTAATAACTCAAAGGCCATTCCAACTCAGGCAGCAATGACCCTACTGATGCAAACAGCAAGGGTCTTAATGACAAGCAATCATCTGATTAGGCCAAAATAAAATGGTTTTGAGGGCTGAGGAGATGACTCAGAGGTCAAAAGCACTGATTTCTTCCAGAGGACAAAGGTTCAATTCCCAGCACTCACGTGGCAACTCACAATTATCTATAACTTCAGTTCAAGGTGACCTGACACCCTCTTATGAACTCATAAGACACTGTACATGTGTGGCACATAGACATGCATGCAGGCAGCACACCTGTACACATAAAATATAAATTAATAATAATAATAATAAATTTTTAAAAAGAAGAACTTGGGTTTGATATTGGGTACTTCATATTTTATGGGTTCTCTGCCGCATGTTATTTTTATTTTGCCTTATTCTATTACATTTGTAACTCACAATGACAGTGTAGCATTTATTCCTAGTTTATGAGCCATACAAAAGTGGGCTACGGGTCAAGATTTGGCCATTTATCATAGTTTTTAACAGTTCTGGTTTGGGTTGGTAGCATCTTCCAGTAAGAATAAGGTCAGCAATTCAACTTAGATGTATATAAAACCCCCTGAAGAAGCAACGAGAAATAGTGAAGAAAAGGGAAATAAATAGCAAACAGGAAATAGGACAAGGCCCAAAGATAATCAGTGAAGAACAATGTAGAAAGAATACAGAGCCCACACAGGCAATGTTGGCATGGATGGGGATGGAGATGAAGAACAGTAGCTGCGGGTGATTTTCTAAGCCGAGGCGCACAGTGGGCTAGAGTGCGTCTGTGCAGCCCAGAAACCATTCAGAGACCAGAATGCCCATCCCTAATTCAAGCCTTAACACCTCAGTAGGATAAAGAGGAGTGTTAACTGGAAGACATCCATCGTGTCAAATGAGCAAGGTCCAGAAGCACTGGCTAATAGGAGAAGATTAAACATAGACAAATACTAACAGCTCATTAAGTAGCATTTTAACAGGACAAGTGACCCTGGTTCACAGATATTTCAAAAGTGCAAACACCATAAAAATTGTAAACACTCGCAGGACTTGGAGGGGGCTAAAATGAGTCTGGCTCAGAGCAGCGAGATGATCAGGGCCTGGAAAGGGGGCGGTGTAACTAGCAAATGGCAGACTCGCATCTTGGCTCCGACATCTGCCAGTCTGAACTGGAAGGGAGAGGCAGAAAGCAAGCACCATGCTTGAGGGCCTGGTGTCAAGGCAAGGATCAAGACACCTGAAAAAAATTTCCTAGAATCATAAAGACCTCTCAGATTCACATCACAGTATTTGGGGAAGGGGATCCTAAGAACATGCCCATTTTATACTAGGATAAACTGAGGCTGGCAGGGGGAGTTCGTTCTTCATCATCTAGTTCATCTGTATGAGAACAAGTACTAAAGGTGAGTATTCTAGACACCTGCTTCTGGTAGAAAGACTGGTGTAGTGATGAAGAGTCAGCCGCATTGACCCAAGAGTGACACCCAGAAGTTCTTCTGTTACATGTGGTTTCTACAATTCCAAAACAAAAGAGCCCATGCTCCCTTCCATCCTCCCCTGATACAGCTATGTCTATAAAAAGGCTAATGCCGACCATCCTTTCGTAACTCAAGAGCCCAACAGGACACCTGCTGTCACAGCGGCCACCACAGCAAATTCAACCTTTAAAGCTGGGTGAAAACCTCGCACACTCTGTCTGGCGGTTAGGTATCCAGCATCATAAATGAACTTTCCAAGTTCCAGGCTTTGAAGAACAAGTTTCTCTGGTTTGGTGTGTCCCCTGCGTCCCAAGAGGAGACACATGTATTTCCGTCTCCCCAGGACCAGGCCACTCTGCTCACTGATTCCTTCCTCATGGCTAACCCCAGAGGTCCTCTAGAATCCCACCATACATCACTAACCCTTCCCCAGGAGGGGGCACTGCTCAGCCATAGGCTGCCTCACGCACCTGCTACGCAGAGGCTGCACTGTTCTGGCTCTAAATTGTTTCTTTCCCATTGGAAACTGGATTCTTTGGAGGTAGGACAGTACCCACCTGCCCTGCGCCCCTCCCTGCAGCTCCTAGCAGTCCCTTTTCCTGTCCCTTAAATTCTTCTTTAAAAAATTTTTAATTTATTTTTTAAAAAGAAAACAAACTTTTTTATTTTACATACCAATCCCAGTTCTCACTCCCCCATCCTCCCATTTCTCCACCTACTGCCCCCCCCATCCACTCCTCAGAGTGCTTTGGAGAAGGTCCAAGGCCCTCCCTATTATATCTAGGCTGAATAAGGCAACCATCCAAAGAGAATCGGTTCCCAAAACGTGGCCCTACAATCTGCCCCATTCATACAACTCTCACCCCCATTCAGAGGGTCTAGTTTGGTCCTCTGCTGGTTTCTTTTCTCTCCGGCTGGAGTTGATAAGCTCCCGTTAGCTTAGGTAAACTGTTTTGGTGGGTGAGAAGCTAAGTAACAATGTGAACCCTAAGAAAAACATACATAGATCCACATGGAAAGGGCAAAATAGACAAGATTGCCTGACAAAACTGGGAGCATGGGGGTGGGGAGAGAAGTGAGGGCAGAATGGGAAGAGGAGGGAGAAGTAGAGGGGGAGGAGAACTTGAGGGAATGGGATAGCTGAGATGGAGGAAGGACAGAGATGAGAGCAAGGAAAGAGATACTTTGATTGAGGGAGTCATTATGGAGTTAGCAAGAAATATGGCACTAGAGAAATTCCCAGGAATCTACAGGGATGATCCCAGCTAAATCCTTAAGCAATAGAGGAGAGGGTGCCCGAACTGACCTTGCCCTGCAATCATATTAATGACTATCTTAAATGTCACTATAGAACCTTCATCAACAGACTGATGAAACAGACTCAGAGACCGCAGCAGAGCACGGGGCTGAGCTCCCAAAGTCCAGTGGAGGAGTGGGAAGAGTGAGAATATGAGCAAAGAAAGAGGTCAAGACCTGTCCCTTACCTTCTATCCTAGACTCTATGGTCCTCTGAATCCCCCCACACAGCCAACTCAGGATATTCCTGAACCTTTCTTTGGGACCCTCCACTTTCTTACACACACGAACGCTCTGAACTCCTCCCCAGCATTCAGGGACATTCCCACTCCCTTCTCTAGACCTATAAGCCCATCTTGGTCTTTCGTGGTTCAGTGAAACCATGGCATCTCTGTGCACCCGCTCATACCACACAGTAGCCCTGGCCCCTTCAGTCTATGTCCCAGGACCCGCACATACCCAAAGCCCGACAGCCATGACCACCACGAAGTAGATGACAATGACTGAAATGTCAGCCGCATTGCGAATGCGCTCATAGGACGGTATGGGTGAATCTGTGGTGGTGACCGCGGGGCTCAAGGTGCTAATGTCCATGGCGGTGGCGAGGAGTCCCTCTGGCTCACTGGCTCCCCGGGTCTGCTCACTCCTTATAATGCCTTTGAGTTAATGATCAGCCCCGAGGGAGGGGACCCGTGGTAGTAATGCTGGGCCCCCGTCGCTGCTGCTCTTCACTGCACCTTCAAGAAGCCTCTCCCCTTGTGACCCATTGAAAGAGGAGCCAGCAAAGATGCAGGAGGGACTGCTGGCAGGTGACCATCCGCAGGTAAAGGCTGTTCTGTGAGCAGGGAGGGGCCTGCTGGGGGTGGTGCCGTCCTGGCACAAAAGTCCTTTGTACTCCCGCAGTGGGCACCCCGCGCAGTTGCCACACCTGGACTGGCACATCCTTCGTGGTGCAGAAAAGGAAGAGCTGCACAGAGGGCCCGGAACACCTGGAGCCAGCGGTGCACACTCTGTGACTCATCTGTGGCAGGTGCCTTTGAAAGAGACCCGGAGTTTCTGTGAGCATGACTTCTCCGTGTGAAAAATAAGTCCAGGACATTTCAGAGAACTCAGCCAAGTTTTGGTTTCCTGGAGAATATTCTCAGGAGGATGAGATCGCTGTGGTAAACTCAATATAAATCTTGGCCACCAGCAGCAAACTCACCCATTCCTGACTTCTCCACAGCCTGCCATCTTCAGGAGCGGTGTAACGGAATGAGAAGAAGGAAAAAAAAAAAAACTGACTTGGAGAAAAAAGACTTGGAGAAAAAAGGTCTCGCCAGAGGCATTTCCTTGTCCTAAGTTTCACCTAAATGATTCAACCCACCACAGATGGAAATACTTTTGTGCTGAATTTGTACAGGCTATTTTCCTTGCGATTCCCTAGACAATATTGTATAACAGCTTTACATAGCTTGCACATGGTAGTCAGTGCTACACGTAATCCAGAGATGATTTAAAGCACGAGAGGACATACATGGGTTGTGTTCATTATTATATAATTGTGCCTTTGTATGTAAAGGACTTGAATTTCAATATTGATGGGATCCTGGAACCAAGCCCCCTCAGACAACAAGGGACAATTTGCAATGTGCTTTGAAACCCTTTTAAAGTGTGAGAGATGTCTGGGTGTGGTGACACATCTCTGATCCCAGCACTCAGGAGACAGAGTCAAAGGGATTGTGATTGGTGACTAGGCTAAACATATGGTAAGACCCTGAATCAAAAGAATAAAGCATACAGACAAGAAGATGCCCGAGAATCTCTTTCCAAGATCTCATCAAACCCTGGGCATTCGGATAGGTGTTTGAGCCACAAGCCTGGGCTCAGATCACACACAGTGAGCCAAGAGCTGCGCTGGCCCTGCAGCCCAGGCCAGGCCAGAGCATCCTGCAGAGGAAGGACTTCTAGAAACCAATTCCCAGGCTAGCTTTGCAGAAGAAGCATGGGGTAACACATCTGCAACATCCCTAGCTTTCCTTCCCATGAACCCACCAGTGCCTAGCATTCAGGCACATTAAGTCAGAATTATGTCTTCTCCTGAACAAGAGAAAGAGCCCAGAACTTGCTACCTAACTTTGCAGGCACTTGTTTTCCTCGCTTACAAAATGGGGTCAATCATGTCTAAGCCAGATGATTCCGCGCATCAAAGGCATCTCACACCCAGTGAAATATACATGCAGTGCTCAAGAACAGGACTGACGTCATCACGGTCACCTTCATGGACTCTAAGATGAGGGGCTCTCAGGAATGCTCTTGCCCTCACAGAGCTGGAGGCGGGCATGGCCTAGGCACACATGGTTCTTTTGTTTTCACAGTGGCCATCCTTGTTTTCCCCTGTCGTAGGCACTAGGACTTGTAAGGTTAGGTAAATTGCCCCAAGCGCCTGCAGATGAAAATGGCCAAACTGGTATTCAGTCGATGTACCTGTATTTATTTTAACCGTCACTGGAGAGAGGGACGGGGCAGGGACGCATCAAAAAGTGATGATATTCAGGCCACCCCCAGGCCAGCAGCCCTCTCTCCCTCTGACGTTACTCCCACTGGCAGTTGATCCCAATGTCTATAGGTCTCAGACATTGAAGTGAGCCATTAATTACGAGAAAGACAAGTTAAATTAGGACAGGTCTTTCTAGGCACCAACTTCTGGCAAATATCTTGGTTTGTTGCAAACTCAGAGATTTGAGGTGAGAGGAAGAAAAAAAACTGTTCATTGACACTCTGATCCTGGAATGTCCAGTTCTCTGGAAGTCACACACCAATGTGACTACATATTATTACATCGTACTAAGATAATAAGTTTTAATGGCATCCAGATGTATTAATATCATTAAGGAAAGCTCTCTAGGCGACTGGAAAATCTTTTCAGGTGAGTGTGGGGTTGGGAAGTTATTTGTGCATTCAGCAAACGCCAGGCAAACATTGTTTAAGAGGTAGGGACATGGAGAGGACAGATTAGCAGCCCCCACTTTTAGAGAATTTAAAACCTGTGCATGGGTATCTGGGGGACATCCCTTGAAAACGATAAAATGTTTTGGAATTAAAGGTGGGAGGTTACATAACATTTGGGGTGCTAACGACCACAAAACTGTTCATTTCATAATGGTTAGTTTTATTTACGCTGTGTGAATTTCGCTTCATCCCAATAAATAGTGCACAGGCAGGCATATTGCCTGAAGATAATTTTAAAAAGCTCTCCTACCTGGACCATTTCTCCCCAACTTAACAGGCTCTGTGTTTCTTGCATTTCATCCAGGTGTTCAACACACCACCTGGGCTGAAAGAAACAGAATTCATTTCCCCATCTAAAGAACCCTCTCTGCCACCTAGTAGCGGATCCCAGTAATCGTGAATGGAAAACTCTTTCCCAAACCCTTATTCATTTCCTGTGCCCGCTCAGTGTCAGCTGCTAGAAATACAAATGTGAATGGCATGCCCGCTCTACCTGAGGTCAACCAAGGCAAGCGTGCACGTGAGCCCTGCATCTGGGCGCTGTGCAGGGCCCTTCCTCTCCACCAGCCACTCTCGCAAACTTCTAGTCCCATTTTCAATCTCTTCCAAGGGGCTCCTCGCTTGCCTCCATCCTTAACCTAAATGCTATCCAAGGCACCCCTACATCCTTCCAACATGTGTATCAATTTTTGAATTATGTTTATATAATTATATTTTTAATACCTATAATCTCCCATTACATATAAGCTTTCTGAGAATAATGCTAATGTCTCCTGACCCTCACTGTGCCCAGGACTGGGCCGACACATAGTAGGTCCTCAATAAACACTACTGAGTGGATAAATGACACAGATGACATAAACAGTTACAGTGTGACAGATGCTCTGGCTGTGAAGCAAGGCCGTCTGACTTGGTCCCTTTAAAGAGGGCAGTGACAAGAGCAAAAGGGATAACCAGCAAGGGTCAGCAGCAGTCCCTGCAGCAGCATGGCTGGAGGGCGGTGTGAGAGCACAGAAGGCGCGTTCCAGGACCGGAAGTACCTGTGGTCTGCATGACTGGACATAACAGCTGGAGACATGGGCAGGCAGTGGATCACAGAGGATCTTCTGCAATATGTAAAGCATGCTGTAATCCATAAAGCTATAGGAAACCAATAAAGGCAGGTCCCTAACCTTCATCCATATCCCGTCAGAGGTGGGCTTCAGAAATCTACGTGGTCCCTAGAATCACATGCACATGGTGGTCAGGGAGAAAGGGTCCATGACCTTGGTCAGATTCTCAGACTGGCAAAGTAAGTTAAGAACCTCCCCTGGGGCTGGAGAGGGGGCCCGTGGTAAAGAGCATTGCCTGCTCTTCCAGAGGACCTGTGTGAGTCCAGCACCCACATGGCTGTTCACAACCATCTCAACTCCAGTCACAGGGGGCCTGACGCCCTCAAATGGCCTCTGCAGACACCAGGCATTCACTTGGTGCACACACATGCATGCAGACGAAACGCCTGTATACAAAAAACAAAAATAAATAAATCTTTAAAAAAATATAAATGCTTATATACTATGGACGATAAAAATCAACATTTTACATCATGAACCATTTAAAAATAAAAATAAAAGAACCACCACCTATTCTGACTGCACACACTCAAACAATCCACCTCACCCTGACCTTTCACGGTACTCACACAAAAGGTGAGCTTCTGTTTCTTGGTTTACTGCCTTTCTCTGTGCAAAGGGCAGCTCTGCTGGGCAGGCTTTGCCTTGCTTACTCTCCTCTGTCTCCAATGTTAAATACACAAGGCCTTGACAGCTCTTAACATTCAACAAATATTTAATAACTCTATAAATCTTATTACAGCTCTCCTTTCACTGGAAATAAAGGTAGCGTAAGATTTGGCATCTGAACAATTTTTAGACGTAGGCTTCAATCGCATCACCGGGTTTGTAGTGCGCTACCCTCGCCACCACCTACCCCAGGCCTTTCTTTTTACAACGCAGACTCTACCTCAACCCTGAGGCTGATTCAGCTCTCTATACCCTTGCTTTTTTTGTTTGTTTGTTTGTTTGTTTTTCGAGACAGGGTTTCTCTGTGGTTTTGGAGCCTGTCCTGGAACTAGCTCTTGTAGACCAGGCTGGTCTCGAACTCACAGAGATCCACCTGCCTCTGCTTCCCAAGTGCTGGGATTAAAGGCGTGCGCCACCACTGTCCGGCTACCCTTGCTTTTTCTACATTTTCCTGGGCACAGCTTTTTCTACATTTTCCTGGGCACAGTCCTCTCTACCGTGCGGACCCAGAATTCCCTGCGGCTCAAGTTCCTGGATTTCCATTGGGCCGATTCTTTCTCCTTTGGCTAGCGTTCTGGGTCTCCCACTTTTGATACTTAACGTGGTTTCACTCAGCTGGAGCCCCTCCCTTCCTTACCAGCATTATCACTTGGGGAAACCGCTCCTTCCTGATCAGCGGCACCCCAAGTCCAAGTGCACAGTCCTCTCTCTTATTGACTCACGCCAGTGTGGCCATAAACTAACACAGAATTGCTCATCTCGGTAAATATTTTGAAACTCCCTGCAACTCCATGCAGCTACCATCGTGACAACAATATTAAAGTGATACACTGCCCCGCCCTCCTTGCCCCATCTTCCTCGGCTGCCCCTGGCACCACCATCCTGCTTCTGACTGCGTGGACTTGACTGCTCTGGACACCTCTTCTACATAGACAGAATGTGTTGATTTATGTTTGGTTTGTTTTACTTAACACAGTGTTCCCCGGGCTCAGTCACACTGCAGTATCTGTCGGGACATTCTTCCTTTCTGAGGCTGGATGACGTTTTTTGGATGTCTAGACCACATTTTTTTATCCCTTCCTTCATTTATGGACACACGGTTAGTTGTCCTCGTTTTGTCATGTTGTGATTGCCTCTGCTATGAGCATGACTACATAAGCATTCTAATCTTTATATATAGATTAGTCTTTATATACATAGATAGATTAGTCTTTATATATAGAGATAGATAGATTAGTATATATATATAGATTAGTCACAGGGACTTAGCAGTAGAGGACACAGTATGTGTGAGGTACTGGGCTCAGTCCTCACCATCTAAAGAGGAAAAAGAGTGGAATGGCTGAGGAAATGAACAGATGTGTGACTGGACATGTAAACAATAGATAATAGATGGAAGGGTAGATGGCTGTAGTGATGATATGGATGATGGCCGTGGGTCAATGGATGGATAGATGAATAAAAGACAATGAACAGAAAAATGAAAGCCTCTGAATTGAGAGTGAGGAAGGCTGCTCCCTATTTTTTTTTAACTGTGACAGTTTCGACATGCATCCGGAGAGACCTCTGAGGGTGTGGACATCAATCTAGGACCATCAAGTTAGTAGACCTAAGCCAGGACCCCTGTGGGTCTGGCTAGATCCTCCAAGAATTAGACCTAAGCCAGGACCTCTGCCAATCCGGGCATGAACCTGGGACCTCTGACAGAATAGGCAGGAACCAGAGATCTCTGCGGGGCCAGGCATGAGTCTGGGACCTCAGAGGGAGTAGGCCTTAGCCAGGACCTCTGTGGATCCAGGCGTTGGTCTGGGACATCAAAAGGAATAGGCAGGACCCTGAAACCTCTGGGGATCTAAGTGTGAATCTGGGACCTCTGAGGGAGTAAACCTGAGCCAGGTCTTCTGCGGTTCTGGGCACACCCAAGCCTGGGAACTCCAAGGCAGTAAACCAGAGCCAGAGACCTTTGCAGGACCAATTCCAAGCCAGGGACCTCTGCAGGAGGGGATTCAGACCAGGATTTACAGAAACAAGTCAAAGCTGGTAACATAGGTCAAAGTAGGCCTGAAGCAGCAAACTTCAAGGGAGCAGAGCAAAGCCCCTAGGAGCACTGAGCTATCTCCAGGAACATGGAGTAACCAATGGGGTAACTAGAACTGTGGCAATGACTGTACCACGAGGAACAACCACCTGAGCTTTGCATTCACTGGCACCTAGAAGATTAATCAACAGGATCTCAGACAGCCCCAATGACACCTATTAGAGGAAAAGATGAGTAGAAAAGGTAAGAACACACGCAACACCACAAAGAGCAACACAACACCAGTAAAACCTAAAGACCCTACAACAGCAAGACTTGAACAACCAAATATAGATGAAGCAGAAGAAAATGGCCTAAAAAATAACTTCAGAAGAGTGTTTGAAACTCTTAAAGAGGAAATGAGAAATTCCCTCAAAGAAATGGAGGAAATGACAAACAAAAAATTGGAAGACATCAGCAAATCCCTTAAAGAAAACCAAGAAAAAGCAATCAAGCATACAAAAGAAACTATTCAAGACTTGAAAACTGAAATAGAGACAATAAAAAAACACAAGCCAAGGGAATTATAGAAAAAGAAATCATGAGAAAACGATCAGGAACCACAAACACAAGAATGAACAGCAGAATACAAGAGATGGAATAGAGAATCTCAAGCACTGAAGATACAATAGAGGAAATAGACTCATCAGTTAAAGAAAACATTAAATCTAACGAAAACTTAACCCAAAATATCCAGGAAATATGGGACACCATGAAAAGGCCAAATCTAAGAATAATAGGTTTAGAAGAAGTGCAACTCAAAAGCACAGAAAATATATTTAACAAAATCATAGAATAAAACTTTTCCAACCAAAAGAAAGATATGCCTATGAATATACAAGAAGTATGAATATACAAGAATATACAAGAAGAACATCAAATAGACTGGATTTAAAAAAGAGTCCTCCTGCCACATAATAATCAAAACACTAAACATACAGAGTAAAGAAAGAATATTAAGAGTTGCAAAGGAAAAAAGTCAAGTAACATATAAAGGTAAACCTATCAGAATTACACCTGACTTCTCAGTGGAGACAATGAAAGCCAGAAGGTCATGGTCAACTGTTATGCAGACATTAAGAGACAACGGATGTCAGCTCGACTGCTATACCCAGCAAACTTTCAATCACCATAGAAGGACAAAACAAGATATTCGATGACAAAATTAGATTTCATCAATACCTAGCCACAAACCCAGTGCTACACAAAATACTAAAAGGAAAATTTCAACCCAAGGAAGTTGGCTACACCAACAAAAACACAGATAATTGGTGGTCTCAGAGGCAGAAAATCCCAAAGAAGGGGAAAATGCACAAATTAGCATTACTAACAATGAAAACTAAATTAACAGGAGATAGCAATCACTGGTCATTAAATTCCCTTAGTGTAAATGGATTCAACTCACCTATAAAAAGGCACAGGTGGTGTAGGAGGTTCTTTTGTTCATGTGTTGCTTTCATTGGTTAATGAATAAAGACGCTGCTTTGGGCCTGATAGGGCAGAACTTAGGTAGGCAGAGAAGACAGAACTGAATGCTGGGAAGAAGGGCAGAGTGGGAGATGCCATGGATCTTCTGCCTGAGAGGGACACTGGTTAGAATCTTGCCAGTAAGCCACAGTCTCGTGGCAATACACAAATTAATAGAAATAGGTTAAATTAAGATGTGAGAATTAGCCAATAAGAAACTAGAGCTAATGGGCCAAGCAGTATTTTAATGAATACAGTTTCTGTGTGGTTATTTCAGGTGTAAGCTAGCAGGGAGGCTGGGACAAACAAAGGGCTTCGCTCCCTTGTAACACACAGGCTAACAGATTGGATACAAAAACAGAATCCATCCTTCTTCTGCATACAAGAAACACATCTCAACCTCAAAGACAAACATCATCTCAGAGTAAAGGGTTGGGCAAAATATACCAATCAAATGGAACTAAGAAACAATCAATTGTAGCTATCCTAATATCTAACAAAATAGACTTCAATCTGAAATCAATCAAAAGAGACAAAAAGGTCATTACATATTAGTCACAGGAAAAAATCCACCAAGAGAAAATCTCAATACTGAACACCTATGCCCCAAATACAAGGGCACCCTCATATGTAAAAGAAACACTTCTAAAGCTTAAATCATACATTAAATCCCACACACTAATAGTGGGAGACTTCAACATTCCCCTCTCACCATTGGACAGGTCAGTCAGACAAAAAATGAACAGAGAAATAAGGGAACTAACAGATGTTATAACTCAAATGGACTTAACAGACATCTATAGAATATTCCATCCAAACAGAAAAGAATATACCTTTTCCTTAGCACCTCATGGAAACTTCTCAAAAATTGACTACATACTCGGTAACAAAACAAACCTCAACAAATACAAAAAATTTGGATTAACCCAATGTACCTTATCAGATCACCATGGTTTAAAACTAGAAGTCAACAATAATACTAATTCCAGAAAGCCCACAAACTCATGGAAATTAAACAATGCTCACTTGAAGCATCAATGGGTCAAGGAAGAAATAAAGGGAGAAATTAAAGACTTCCTAAAATTCAATGAAAATGACCACACAACATATCCAAATTTATGGGACACAATGAAAGCAGTGTTAAGAGACAAGTTCATAGTACTAAATGCCTACATAAAGAAGCTGGAAAAATCCCACACTTGTGAATTAACAGAACATTTGAGAACTTTAGAACAAAAAGAAGCAAACTCACCTAAGAGAATTAGACAGCAGGAAACAATCAAATTGAAAGCTGAAATCAACAAAATAGAAACACGGAAAACAATACAAAGAATCAATGAGACAAAGAGTTGGTTCTTCAAGAAAATCAACAAAATAGACAAACCGTTATCCAAACTAACCAAAAGGCAGAGAGAGAAAAATATCCAAATTAACAAAATAAGCAATGAAAATGGGGACATAGCAACAGACATAGAGGAAATAGAGAGGATCATCAGGTCATATTTTGAAAACTTGTACTCCACAAAATTGGAAAACTTAAAAGAAATGGACAACTTTCTGGATAAATATCACTTACCAAAATTAAATCAAGACCAGATAAGCAAATTAAATAGACCTATAACTGCTGAAGAAATAGAAACAGTCGCGCCCAGCCGGAAGGTCCCTGGAAGGGAGTGCAGGGCACCTCCAGCTCCTACTGAAGGGGCTTCTTTGTTCCACACGACCCTGCCCCTCCCCCAAGTTCGCCCTTTTGTCTGCAGGATCCTTGGACTTCCAGGAGTCCCTGTTCTTGTGCTGAGGAATTCCATCCAGACAGAACCTTCATCTGGCGATGGATGGTGATAGAGACAGAGACATACATTGAAGCACTGGACTGAGCTCCCAAGGTCCAGATGAAGAGCAGAAGGAGGGAGAACATGAGCAAGGAAGTCAGGACCATGAGGGGTGCGTCCACCCACGGAGATGGTGGGACTGATCTAATGGGAGCTCACCAAGGCCAGCTGGACTGGGACTGAACGAGCATGTGATCAATCCGGACTCTCTGAATGTGTTTGACAATGAGGGTAGACTGAGAAGCCAATAATGACACCGGGTTTTGATTCTACTGCATGTGCTGGCTTTTTGGGAGCCAAGTCTGTTTGGATGCACACCTTCCTAGACCTGGATGGAGGGGGAGGGCCTTGGACTTCTCTTAGGGCTGGAGAGGGAGGGGGAGGGAGAATGGGGGGAGTAGGAGGGAAATGGGAGGAATCAAGGAGGTGGAAATTTTTAATAAATAAATAAATAATAAAAATAAATACTAAAATAATATTTTTTTAAAAAGAAAGAAATAGAAACAGTCATCAAAAGTCTTCCAACCAAAAAAAGCCCAAGACCAGATGGTTTCAGCTCAGAATTCTACAAGACTTTCAAAGAAGAACTAATATCAATACTCCTCAAATTATTCCACACAATAGGAACAGAGGGAACATTGCCAAACTTTTTTTATGAGGCTACAATTACCCTGATACCCACATGCATCAGATACTATTGTATTGTTTGGATTTTGTTTTTTGCAACAGGGTTTCTCTGTGTAGCAGCCCTGGCTGTCCTGGAATCACTCTGTAGACCAGGCTTGCATTGAACTCACAGAGATTCTCCTGCCTCTGCCTTCCAAGTGCTGGGATTAAAGGTGTGGACCACCTGGCATGGTGGTACTTGCTTATAATCACAGCACTCCACTCAGAAGACAGAGGCGGGAGGGTCTCTGAGAGTTCAAGGCCGGCCTGGTCTACATAGCAAGCTACAAACCAGTTAGGCCTACACAGAAAAACCTTGTCTCAAAATTTTAATTAATTAATGTTAATGTATATTACTAAGTGGGAAAAGTCAATCTGGAAAGGTTGTATTTGTGTGACACCGGGGGACAAAACAAAGCCCTGAAGTCCACAAGAAGGTCTGCACTTGCTGATAGTTTGCAGCAGAGAGGAAGGGACATTGGGTATTTAGAAAGGTGAAATTAGACTGTATGATACTATAAGAATAGATATGTAATAATAGATATATTATCATAATTCACAGATCGTGAACCCTAGTATAAACTATGGACTTTGGTTAATAATGAGGTTATCATCCATGATGAGTTCCGATCCAGAGTGTGGTGCTGGGTGTGTCAGAATCAGAGTTTTATAGGAACGCTCTGTACTTTCTATTCCAATTTACTATGAACCTAAAACTACTTCTAATGAAATAATTATGCATGATCCATTGATAAAACAATTTATTTCTAAAAATTTATGTTATAAATATATAGCGAACATATAGGCAAATAAAAGGGCAAAATAATCTATATTTAAATTTATTTATTTTGGAACCATTCTGAATTGAAAATAATATGAAATGGTATAAATGTCCATCCATAAAGCACTGGTATATATACACAGATATATATGCATATATAGTATGTCTACACAATGGAATATTACTACATAGCTATCTTTAGAAAGAAAGGAAGAAAGAAAGAAAGAAAGAAAGAAAGAAAGAAAGAAAGAAAGAAAGAAAGAAAGAAAGAAAGAAAGAAATCCCAGCCAGTCTGGTGGTGGCACATACCCTTAATCCCAGCACTTGGGAGGCAGAGACAGGTGGACTTCTGAATTCAAGGCCAGCTTGATCTACACAGCAAGTTACAGGACAGCCAGAACCAAGAAGGAAGGAAGGAAGGAAGGAAGGAAGGAAGGAAGGAAGGAAGGAAGGAAGGAAGGAAGGAAGGAAAAGAAAGCCCTTATGTGACAGGTAAGGCAACCAAGAGCCTAAGAATTAGCTTCATCTGTAAGTTAATAACACACTATATACAAGCAAATATTTGAAAGCCCTCATAAATGCATGCCCATGTAGGCATATATATAGCAACATAAAACACAAGACCTAAGTCTGAGGTGCAGAGACATTCCTTCTAAACTGGCTTCATCTAGTGAATGGAAAACTCCAAAATGCTCCAAAGTGGAGAATGCTAAAATCTCTGATTCTGGAGCAATTCTATGGTTAAAGAGGGTCTTCTGTTCAGCCATCCAGCTTCAGTTAGTTCACATGGGTATGTGGAACAAGGGGCTTCTCAGAAATACTGATAGAAGAAAGGAATTGGTCAAGATTGTGTTCAGAAAGAGCAGAGAAGACAATTTAATATGGGCTTTAATGGGGCTGCAGTTCAACCACAAATGAAGGCCTCGTGGTCATTCCTGGAAGACTCCCCAAGGCATGTCTCTCTCCCAGGTTAAACCCTGACCCCACTCATCCCGAGTCACGTTCCTCTGGCCTTCCACTTCTTGAAAAAGAGGCTGGAGAGTCTCCTCGGGTGCAAAGTGTACTCTGAAGTCAGCTGTTCATGTGAAAGGGACGTGGTGCCGTGGGGCAAAGGCCTCTTTAACTACAATTGTCATTCATACTGCGATTGCCACCACATGGCACTGATTCCAGAAGACGGCTGTGCCTTCTGGACTGTGGAAAGCTACTTTCATTGGTGACCTTGACGGCCAGGTCCTTCGATCCTAAAGAAAGCCAATGGCGGTTTTAGAGTCACATGACTTCTAACAAAAATCGGCTCTTCACACTGAAAAAGGCTAAGAGCCTATGCCCACCTACTCATTCGACACTCGTGAAATCAAGGCCCAAAGAGCGAGGGTGGCTTCTTTAAGATCATTGCCTGGCTCTGAGCAAGTGATCTGTGTTCTGCGCATCTAAAAACATTGCCTCGAACATTGCTTCGAACATTACAATGTGAGGTTCAGTCTGTGTCTAACTTCCCGTGTCCATGGATTGGTAGGATTAATGTAGCAGAAATGACCATCCTACCAAAAGCCATCTACGAATTCAATCCTTCAAATTCCAACACAATTCTTCACAGAAATTGAAAGGACAACGTTCAGCTTCATATGGATACACAAAACACTCAGGATAGCTAAAGCACTCTTAAATGTTAAAGAACTTCTGGAGGTATCATCACTCCTGATCTCAAACTGTACTAAAGAGCAACAGTAACGAAAAAACAGCTTGATACTGGCACAGAAACAGACACGTTGATCAATTAAATAGAACCAGCCTCACAGAAAAAGGTCCAAAGACCTGTGGACAGCTGGTTTTTGATAAGGAAGCCAGAAATACACGCTGGAAAAAGGACAGCATCTTCAACAGATGGGGCTGTTCAAAGTGGACAGCTGCATGCAGGAGATGCAGAGAGAGCCGTCCCTGTCATCTTGTTCAGAGTGGACAGCTGCATGCAGGAGATGCAGAGAGAGCCGTCCCTGTGACATTGTTCAGAGTGGACAGCTGCATGTAGGAGATGCAGAGAGAGCCATCCCTGTCACATTGTTCAGAGTGGACAGCTGCATGCAGGAGATGCAGAGAGAGCCGTCTTGTCATCTTGTTCAGAGTGGACAGCTGCATGCAGGAGATGCAGAGAGAGCCGTCCTGTCATCTTGTTCAGAGTGGACAGCTGCATGCAGGAGATGCAGAGAGAGCCGTCCTGTCATCTTGTTCAGAGTGGACAGCTGCATGCAGGAGATGCAGAGAGAGCCGTCCCTGTCATCTTGTTCAGAGTGGACAGCTGCATGCAGGAGATGCAGAGAGAGCCGTCCTGTCATCTTGTACAGTGTGGACAGCTGCATGCAGGAGATGCAGAGAGAGCCGCCCCTGTCATCTTGTACAGTGTGGACAGCTGCATGCAGGAGATGCAGAGAGAGCCGTCCCTGTCATCTTGTACAAAACTCTACTCCAGACCTCAACACGAGGTCAGATGCACTGAATCAGGTAGAAGAGAAAGTGAAGGACAGTCACTGGTACAGGAGGCGACTTTCTGAACAGAACACTGATAGCACAGGCACTGAGGGCAACGATTAATAAATGGATCTCAGGAAACAGAAAAGCTCCTGTGGCAAAGGACACATCATTCAGACAAAGCAACAGGCTACAGAATGGGAAAATAATTTTATCAAGTATATACCCAAGAGAGGGGTAATCCCCAAAATATAAAAAGAACTCAAAAAAAAAAACTGGACATCAAGAAAAAATATGTGGTACAAATCTGAACCGAATTCTCAGAAAAGTAAATTGAAATGGCTGAGAAATATTTAAAGACATGCTCAACATCCTTAGTCATCAGGGAAATGTAGTTCAAAACTACTTGGAGGATCAGAATGTCCAAGATCAATAAAACAAGTGACGTCTCATTCAGCAATGTACACTAGAGGGCACACTCGTCCACTACCCGTGGGAGTGTAAGTTTGTACAAGGCACCATGGAAAGCAGTGTGATGGTTCACTGCAAAATGAGAGCCGGTGCTTCTCACGTATTTCTTCCTTTCCCTTCTCCCGCTCTTCTGACCCACCATTCTGCGTGTTGGGGTTTTAGAGTTTCCCCACAACTCTTGGATATTCAGTCCCACTTATTTTTCTTTCTGCTTTCCAGTTTGGGGAGCTGGCCCCATCCTCAGTCTCAAAGACTTTTTCCTCAGCTCTGGCTAGCAGACTTCACCTCTTATTTTTAATTTTATTTTAATTTTTTATTGTTAATATTGAGCTATATTTTTTCTCTGCTCCTCTCCCTCCCCATGCTCCTTTCTCATGATGCCCATACTCCCAATTTACTCAGGAGATCTTGTTCTTTTCTACTTCCCATGTAGATTAGATCCATGTATGTCTCTCTTAGGGTCCTCATTGTTGTCTAGGTTCTCTGGGACTGTGAATTGTAACCTGGTTTTTCTTTGCTTTATGTCTAAAAGCCACTTATGAATGAGTTCGTATTATATTTGTCATTCTGGGTTACCTCACTCAATATCATGTTTTCTAGATCCATCAATTTGCCCACAAATTTCAAGATGTCATTTTTTTCCACTGTGCAAATGTATCACATCTTCTTTATTATTCTTCAGCCGAGGGGTATTTAGGTTGTTTCCAGGTTCTGCTATGACAAATAATGCTGCTGTGAACATAGTTGAGCACATGTCCTTGTGGTATGATTGAGCATCCTTTGGGTATTTACCCAAAAGTGTTATTGCTGGGTCTTCAGGTTGGTTGTTTCCTAATTTTCTGAGAAATCACCAAATGATTTCCAAAGCAGCTGTCACAGTTTGCACTCCCACCAGCAATGCAGAAGTGCTCTCTTTACCCCACATATTCTCCAGCATAAGTTGTCATCAGTGTTTTTGATCTTGGCCAGTCTTACAGGTGTAAGATGGAATCTCGGAATTGTATTGTTTTGCATTTCTCTGATGGCTAAGGATGTTGAACATTTCCTTAACTGTCTTCCAACTATTTTAGATTCATCTGTTGAGAGTTCTCTGTTTAGGTCTGTACCCCATTTTTTATTGGACTTGTTTGTTCTTTTGATGACCAACTTCTTGAGTTCTTTGTATATTTTGGAGATGAGCCCTCTGTCTAATGTGGAGTTGGTGGAAAACTTTTCCTATTCTGTAGGCTGCCATTTTGGATTGTTGACCGTGTCCTTTGCTTTACAGATGTTTCTCAGTTTCAGGAAGTCCCATTTATTGTTTCTCTCAATGCCTGTGCTACTGGTTATATTTGGAAGTGATCTCCTGTGCCAATGCATTCAAGTGTACTGCCCACTTTCTTTTCTATGAGGTTCAGTGTGGTTAGTTTTATATTGAGGTCTTTGATCCATTTGGACTTGAGTTTTGTGCATGGCAATAGATATGGATCTATTTTCATTCTTCTACATATTGATATTCAGTTATTCCAGCACCATTTGTTGAATATTCTTTCTTTTTTCCATTTTATATTTTTTTGGTTTTTTGTCAAAAATCAGGTGTTCATAGGTGTGTGATTTGATATCCGGGTCTTTGATTCAGTTCTATTGGTATTCCTATGCCATTACCAGACTGTTTTCAGTACTATAGCTTTGTAGTAGAGTTTGAAGTCAGGGATTGTGATGCCTCCAGAAGTCCCTTTATTGTCTAGGATTGTTTTGGCTATCCTGGGTTTTTCACTTTTCCATATGAAGTTGAGTATTATTTTTTCAAGGTATGTGAATAATTTTGCTGGGATTTTGATGGGTGATTTTCTGATGTGTTCTTGGATTCAGTTTGTCAGTATTTTATTGAGTATTTTTTGCATCAAAGTTCATGAGTAAGATTGGTCTCTAATTCTCTTTCTTCATAATGTCTTTGAATAGTTTGGGTATCAGGGTAAGTGTAGCCCCATAAAAACAGTTTGGCAATGTTCCTTCTGTTTCTATTGTGTAGAACATTTTGAGGAGTATTGGTATTAGTTTAGGTGAGCATTGTTTAATTTCCATATGTTTATGGGCTTTCTGGAATTAGTGTTGCTGTGAATTCTAATTTTAAGCCATGGTGATCCAATAAGATTCATGGGGTTATTCCAGGTTTTTTTTTTATCTGTTGAGGTTTGCTTTATTACCTAATATGTGGTCAATTTTTGACTATATACCTGCTCTAGCAGAGGTCTCTGGCTTTGACATGATCCCATGGAGGTCACTGGCTTGGGCCTTCTCCCATGGAGGTTGCTGGTTTGGGCCCGTTTCAGCAGTGGTCACTGACTCAGGCCTCGACTTCACCTCTTTTTATAGTGTATTTTATCTCTGGCATTGATTTTCTTAGCACATCTCAATTCATATGATCCACTTTTCTGTCAAGCTGTCTACCTTTTCCATTTGATCTTTTAGCATCACTTTTTAGAAAAATGCTTGCTCTGGTAGTTCTAATATCCTTGCGTCTGTGCTCTGGTGTTTGCTCACTATTCACCGATTTCTACCTTTCAGTATGGCTTCTGATTTTTGTTTAAAATGTAGATATGATGTGCCTAGTGCAAGGAACCTAGTGCCAGCTTCTGTATGTTCTTACTTGTGCTCTGATGAGTTGTGGCTCCTCAGATCCATCTGTCTGTCCCTCCAAGTGGACAGAAGTTTGTCATGTGAACTAAATTCTCTAACCCATCAAGAATAGCTGATTTGTTTGTTCAGATTTTGCTTTGTAGGCTCTCTTTCTCTCTTTCTCTCTCTCTCTCTCTCTCTCTCTCTCTCTCTCTCTCTCTCTCTCTCTCTCTCTCTCCCTCTCTCTCTCTCTCTTTCACACACACACATACACACACACACACGTGTTCAAATTTTACAATGTTTTTTTATTAAAATGTATCCTATAAATCCTTTTTCTGTAAATCAGCATGGAGAACCAGGTGTGGTGTGCATCTGTCATCCCAGCACCACAGAGGCAGATGTGGGAGGACTAAGAGTTTGAGGACAGCCTAGGACAGGGAGGCACACACACCCTGCATCAGTGCATGGACATCTTTAGTATAGGTACCCGTTTCTTGGTTTCTTTTGCTGTTACATATGGTTCCTTAGCTTGCTTGTTCTTTATTTCAAAGCCACAATTTTGCTATCACAGTAGCGCAGTAATCTTTTTTTTTCTGTATAACTGCAACACTGGTAAAATGTTACTCTAATAATGTCATTTCTGAATTTGGTAAGAATAAGCACACTATCTTATTTTAAGCTTGATATAAATCGGCAATGACCAACGAGCTAGAGCAGCAAATGTTAGTGGAGAAAGAAAAAAAGACAAGTTGCATCTTTTAAAATATTTTTGTTACTCTTGAGAACTATATATATATATATATATATATATATATATATATATATATATAAATATGATCATATGCCACACCTACTTTCTCTCCATATGCCCCCCAACAAGTTGTCCCCCTTCTAACTTCATATTCTTTTTTTTATAACCCAGTAAGTCTGATTAGTGATGCCCGTATGTGTATGGCATTAAGTCATCCACTGGACCACGAGAAACCTACCAGTGGCCACACCCTCAAAAGAGAGACAATGGTTTCCTCTTTGAGCAGCCATAACCTGCCAATTATAGTATATAGTAGCTCTTGAGTAGGGAGTGGTATTGTGCTTTCCTGTCGCTTTAAGGGACAAGCCACACCCACTCCGATTACCTCTGACCTGCCCGCCGCCATCTTGGGCCCTTCCTTTTCTGCTTCCTTGACGTGCGTGCTTTTAATTATTAGGAAGACCTGGGAATGTTATGGTTTTGGTCGCTTTAAGAGACAAGCCACACCCATTCCCCTCCCCATCCGCTGAGGCAGGCTGATCTTCAGCTTCTGGCCTGAGCTTGTTCTCTTTTCCATCTTTCTCTCGGAGAGGCAGCTTCGCTTCTGCCTCTCTCCCCACTTCTCTGCTTCCCCCCTTCTCTGTCTCCTCCTCCTCCTCCTCCTCCTCCTCCTTCTCCTCTCTCTCTCTCTCTCTCTCTCTCCCTCTCTCCCTCTCTCTCTCTCTCTCTCCCTCTCTCTGTCCCCCCCATTCACCCTTCTTCCTCCATAACCCCCTGAATAAACATTCAACCTCACCCTTCATGTCGTGTCTATCCATGTTTCTGTCTTCTGCCTGAAGGCCAGAAGAGGGCGCCAGACCTCTTTACAGATGGTTGTAAGCCACCATGTGGTCCCAGGGCCTGCTGTCTGCTGCCACATGGCCCGCCACCACCACCGCTCAGGCTGCCACTCTGGGACCGGTAGCCATTTCTGCCTGGGACTGGCTGCTCCCAGGGCCCACTGCCTGCCACCACATGGCCCGCCACCACCATTTGGGACCTACAGCATTTCTGCTGCCTACTGCAGCGGGGATCTTGCAGCATTTTTTAAAAAAGAATAACAAGTGGGGCCTGGAGATCTTCTGTCCCATCTCTGTGACATTCTGGCTGGCTTGATCTTGTACAGGTCTTGTGCAGGTGTTCACAGCCGCTAAGAGCTCAGGAGGGCAATAGTCACATCAGGTCCAGAAGACTGTATTCCATAGCATTCCTCCTGTGCTCTGGGTCTTACATTCTTTCCATTTCCTCTTCTGAGGTGTTCCCTGGACCCTGAGAAGTGGGTGGGTGATAAAGATGGCCAACGTAGGGTTGAACACTCAGTCTTTGATTGACAACATTTTGACCAGCTGTGAGTCTCTGTATTGCCCACTGTCCATTGAAAAAGGAAGCTTCTCGACCAAGGTTGTGAACAGCCCAGTTCTATTACTATAAACATAATTGATCCTATTGTTTCCACATCCTGAATTGACTTATCTCACTCAGCTCTTTATGTTCTCTTGGAGTTTATTCATGTCTTCTTTGACGTCTTTGAACATATTTATAGTCATGCTCTTAGTTTTCTCTTCTAGTTTCATTTAAGTTGCTGTCATTGAAGGTTATACTAGGATTCTTTTCGTACTTGGATCTCTACCCATATAGAATTCAGTCATTGGTTAAATGTTTTGTTATTGCGGTTGTTGATTTGCTTCACCTTCCTGCAGTGGAGGTGTTTGTGGTGTTCATATTTAGATGGGTGTTTAGGGAATCCTAATTCCCTGAGAGTTGATTGCTATCTGCAACAATAGTCACCACCCAGCAACTAACTAACTATGAAAATAGAGTAGCAGTTGACTACAACACAGTTCCTCCTTAAGTACCAATTGTTTTAGGAAATAAAGAAACAACATTAGTCCTACACAGTACTAATACATTAGTTATGTGGGTATGAAAACAGATAAGAAATTAATCTCACATAGGAAGTAGAGGAGGAGGGCATACATGAAGGGGGAGTGGCTGAGCAGGGAGAAAGAATTTGGGAATGTGGGAATGGGGGTGTTTGGGTAAAGGTATACTGGAAAGAGGGGTAAAAATATAAACTCGGGTAACACAACAGTCTCAGCTCCTGGGAGACTGAGTCACAGAGATGTTGGTTAGCTTTAACTGGCAACTTGACCTAACCTAGAGTCACCTGGGATGAGAGCCTCAATTAAAGAATAATCTAGATAAGGTTAGCCCCTAGGCCCTCTGTAGGAATTTCTTTCTTTCCCAGAGTGGGGGTGTCTCCATTTCATGGGCTGACCCTGACCTGCACACTGGTGAAGAAGGTAAGCTGAAAGCAAGCATGGGTGTATTTGTTTCTCAGTGCTCTTGACTCTGGATGGGATGTAACTAGCTTGAGTTTCTGTCTTGACTTCCCTGAAATTGAGGACCATAATCTAGAGCTAGAAGCTGACTAAACCCTCTCCTTCCCCATGTGGCAAGTTGACCTAGCAGCAGAAGTGAAGCTAGAACATCCCATAAACCAGGGAGGACTCTGTTCTTTGAGAGATGGAGAGAAGGGGGGGTTAAAGAAAAATGCAAGGAAAGGTGATGTGGGAGAGTCTTCTGTTTTGTGTTAATTTCATTGGTTAAATAAAGAGACTGCCTTGGCCCTTTAATAGGACAGAATATTAGGTAGGCAGAGTAGACTGAACAGAATTCTGGGAGAAAGAAAGCCGAGTCAGTCAGTAGCCATGATTCTACCACCCGACACAGACGCAGGTTAAGATCTTTCCTGTAAGCCACACCTCATGGTGCTACACAGATTATTAAAAATGGGTTAAAGCAAGATGTGAGAATTAGCCAATAAGAGGCTGGAACTAATGGGCCAGGCAGTGTTTAAAAGAATACAGTTTGTGTGTTGTTATTTCAGGTATAAAGCTAGCCGTGCAGGAGCCGGGGCCGCAGCCCACCGCTCCCTCCTTCTACAGAAAGGTGTGAGCAGCGGACAACTGAGGAGACCTGCTATGGTGACCTTGGTATGATATTAAACAGGAATAGTTCTAGAGGGAAATGAGAGCTGTGTGGAGACAGGCTGGTACCAGAGTCTCTGCTCACTCCCTGATCTCCGAGGGCAACCATCAGTGTGGGGCTGAAATCTCACTGCACTCCCTGACCTCTGAGGATGCTCTGGCTGGGGGACCAAGTCTCCATGCATTCTTTAAACTCAGAAGGGGACCAGTGGAGGAATACAAAGTCTCAGTGTGCTCCCTGACCTCAGAGGGTAACCATGAGTGAAGACTGAAGCTTTGACACATTTCCCTGGTCTTAGAGGTGACCATAGGTGGGGAGCTAAGACTTGGTTCACTCCCTAACCTCAAAGGATAAACTAAAAGATCTAAAGTCTTAAACACTTAAAAGTCTTAAAGTCTTAAATACAGGGTCAACCTGTATTTTGAGTTTAATAGCTGCATTTTTCTTGAGTTGAGATATGGTTATGTTGCCTAGGCTATCTTGAACTCTTGGGCTCAAATGTTCCTTCTATTTGGGCCTTTCTAGTACCTGAGAATATAAGCTCACACCTCTGTGCCTGGTTTTGGATATAATTTTTAATTGCTTAAGTGTGTGTGTGTGTGTGTGTTTGTCCCATATCTGAATGCTAGCCACAATTAAGTTCACTTTTACTTTTTACCTGAAATTTTTCAAAGTTGTTATAGACAGATGTTTCTGTCCTGCCTGGTCCTGCAGCCATTCAGACCCAAAGAAACACACAGAGGCCTACATTAATTATAAACTAGTTGGTCTATTAGCTCAAGAATTAGCTAATTCTTACATCTTACATTAACCCATAATTCTTGTCTGTATTAGCAATATGGCTTAGTACCTTTTATCAGCAAGGCATTTTCATCTTGATTCTTCTGCATCTGGGTGATGGCTACAGACTGAGTCTTTCCTCTTCCCAGAATTCTCCTTTTCTGGTCACTCTGCCTATACTTCCTGCCTGGCTCCTGGCCAATCACCATTTTATTAAATCTTGAAAGTGACAAATCTTTACAGAATACAAGACTATTGTCCCACAGGACTCCCCCCCCCTTTTTAAGTAAAAACTCCAAATCTAATCTCCTTTGTTTAGCTTTCTTCCTGACCATTATTTATAACAACTTGTAAACAAAACTCTAAACAAAGAAAAGCATCCATAATCCATTTTTTGGGAATGTGGGCACAGTTTTTCAGGCTACTTCATGCTGATTTGGGGCACTGATAATCTTATGGGGACCTAAAGAAAATTTATGATTATGGTCAAGTCCTGACAAATATTCCATGAGGCTTGATCATCTCAGCCAGAAGTCTTGAGGCTGTTCTAGATGTAGAACTCAGAGAAAACTACAACAGAGGTCCTCTGAAATGTTGAATCATCTGGGCCATCAGCTCCTATCGGAGATTTTTTTCAGGGGATCTTCCTTGATCAAACCTGATGTTTCTTAACCCAGAATGAATCCACAACCTCTCATTTCCTGTGGAAACAAAAGCAAAACCTCTTCTCCAAAGTAACTTTTGACAAGTTTTGAAGTCAAGGTATTTTCAAAATATATATGTTGGATTAATCCAGCAGCATTTAAAATTAAATATCTTTTAGCAGCTGTTTCTCCTTCCTCAGCTGTCAGACGATTCAAAGACAATACAATTCTCTGTATTTATGTGGCTTTATTTTACTGTATTTCTTTTATTTTTAAATTTTTGAGACAGGGTTTCTCTGTGTATCTTTGACTGTCCTGGAACTCACTCTGTACACCAGGCTGTCCTTGAACTCAGAGAAACCCACCTGCCTCTGCCTCCCAAGTGCTTGGATTAAAGGTGTGTGCCACCACACCCAACTATTGTCTGTCTTTATTTTTTAAAGAACCTTATCCTTTTCCTTTTCTCTCTCAAGCCTATATATATTTTTAAACACACTGTAAACCATTTACAGGGTTGTTTTTTGTCTAATTCTATCCTTACTGTATATCTCTTTTTTTTTGACTACATGAGTCTTTAATTTGCTAAGTGATTTGACTAGGATTAAAGCTGTGGCTTTGACAGCTGGATCAACCCCATTTCTTAGCTTTTTGAGAGTCTAGCTTCATGGTGGAGATACTGGCCAGAGTCAGGTTTATTGTCAAAACTCTGTGGAGTTTCAAGGTCCCTACCACCACCAAGAAGCATGTTGTCAGCTATCCATAAACTCCATTTAAGTGCTTAGTGGCAGAGCCTCTTAAAGGAGCTGTGAGGTTTTTACAACTAAAACTGAGTCAGGAAGCCTCTCTTAAATGCTACATTCTTGCCTCTTGCAAATAGAGCCCACCGGAGAAAATGCTGCTATCAAGAAGCCATGCTTAGCTCTGTTCTTTTGTGTCTAGAATTACTTCCCAAGCTCTCTCAGTTTTATGTGGGTATAGTTGTGCATGTTGGTGATGCTGCTGCTCAGAAACTGAGACAATTAATTCAAAAAGCATTGCATATAAACTCTCACCAATTACAAAAACCTTTTCTTGTCTTTTGCTTAGAATTGATTTAAGAGAATTGTAATTTGACAAATTGTGTGATAGTATTGACCTGTTAATACTTTAGTTAAGATGTTAATGATTAGAAAATGATTAGAATTTGTGTAAGAAAAGTTTGACACTTTCACAGAGAAAAACATACATCTCAGACAAAATAATTTATTATAATATATACAGTTAATAATTGGCAATGCCAAGAACTGAAACCAAAACCATCGAGAGTTCACATCGCCCTTTCCACCCACAAGCATCAATCCTCCCCTTTCTCCTCTCAAGACCACACCCTAGCACCACGCCCTCCGAGACAGCACTCTGCAGAACTCTGTGCCGTGCTGGCCCTGAGAAACTCCCCACTTTCCATCTCTCAGTCTAGGAAGGGGGAGGAGACGACACCTCAAGCAAGTCCCTCCAGGTTTTCTTTCCTATACCACAAACCATCCATTGACCCTGAAGCCAGATGTAAGTCCAAGACTACTCAGCTCTTTTGTAGCTACCTTAAAATCATTATACAAAAACATAGCTGCAATAGGATATTACAAAATAATTGAGATTTTGCAAGGATGACTTTAATTCATTAATTTTAAGTTAAATGAAAATTATTTTCCCATGGAAAACTAGCTTAACATCAACATTCTTCTTCCTGCTTAGCTCTAGGCAGCCAAGCAAGGCCACCTAGAGACAAGGGCATCAGCCTTAGTCTTGTCAGTGGGTGGTCACCAACTGGGACACCTTAAAAGGCAACGAGTGTGGCCATGGGAACACACGGGAAAGAGGACCTTGGGCTAATCAGGTCAATGGTTCCTGGGAAGGTGCACTGTGACTGGATGGCATATGTCCCTGCAGGAGCATTTGCTCTGTCCTGTCACACAGTGTCAACTTCTAAGAACATATTTCATGTCAACATCAGCACCATGAGGCAGGGGCCACAAGGAAATGCAGTGTTCTCCATACTGGACATCAGAGGTATACTTTGTGCAGCCACAAAAATAATAAAATTAAATACAAACTAAGCAAGGACCAAGCAGGATCCATCAAAAATGCCATAAAATTACTGAAGTCAATGTACACTCCTGAGCAGCTAAGACACTTAGTGCACAGCAAACACCGAGATGAGTAATAAACACAGGAGACACGCATTGGGCATTTCCTAAAGGCCAGAAAATTCCTGCTGCTCAAGATTGTCTGCACCCCCAATTGGTGGAGTCCCCATACTGCAGATAAATACTGTCCCCTTGAGACCACCATTTTAAGAAACAAATTCCTAGGATAGGGTCTCTGTCCTTAGCTTCTGGGTATTCATCCAATTGTAAAAATGATTTTCTTTTTATTAGAAAAAGACTAAGGTATGAATAATTGGGAAAAAGATTTCTTAACAATGAAGGAAGAGGAAACAGGTAGGAAAATGGCAAAAACCAGACTACAACTTTTTTTAAAAAAATATTATTGAAGGATTTATAAACAGTAATTACAAGCTGGATGTACTGAGGCAGAGTAGCATGAGCCCACACAGGCTTCCATGACTAAGTTGAACTTTTCCTAGACATGAGTCAATTTCTCTTCTTAAACTCTAGGAGAGGCAGATATGTGTGCCACACTGGCTTCAAATGCAAAAGTTCACAGCAATGTAATTATATCCTTCCAGCAACCCTAAAATCACAATATACATATTTAATCCCAATGGGAAAAATTTACAATTTCCCCAAACAACCACAGAATGGTCTAAAGGGAAATACAAAGCCAGCCTTGCCAAGTCTACACCAGAAGGCAGGACTCAAGCAAAGTAGGCATGGCAAAAGACAGCCACAGCCAATAGGATGATGCCGTTGATGTTCACCACTGTCCTCCACAAAGGCTTCTCAGAAGTGTCTGTCATCTTCATCTTTAAGGCTTCCTCCTCTTCCTTAGTCAGCTTTGGTCCTTTCTCCTGGTCCAGCCCACAGAACAGGTCATATGCCTTCCTGAAGCATCCTTTCTCCTTTTGGGAAACTTCTGTTTCTACAAAAAGACATCAAAAGATTATTGGATACAAAGTCTAAAGCAGTGGTTCTCAGCTTTCCTAATGATGAGACCCTTTAATATAGTTCCTCATGCTGTGTTGACCCCCAACAATACAACTGTTTTTATTGCTATTCATAACTATAATTTTGCTATAAAATATAATGCAAATATCTGATATGCAGATGGTCTTAGATGGCCCCTGTGAAAGGGTTATTTGACCCCCAAAGGGGTCAAGACCCAAAGCTTGAGAACCACTGAGCTAAAGGAACTAGAAAGTTTCCTGGGAAGATGGAATACCACAAAGCATTTACATTCTGTAGAAGAATCCTTCTCTTGTTTTCCAGAATGGAAATTGAATACAATTATGAGACAGGGTTGACTTGGACTCTGGCTTCTCACGGTCAACTAATCTGAGGTTTATCTCTTCCAGGACCAATAAAAATGGGCTTTGATTTAGAATAGTCAGGTAAGATAATAGATTATGAGAGGGATGTGCTAACAACGAGATGGACACCTGACTTGGGGAGAATACGGTAAACCCACCTCTGAAATCTAGGACCATATCCGTTTGCTATGCCACTGGAAGGCAGGGAGGCTGGCCTGACCCAGAGGAGAGTTGCCAGCACTTGCCTATTAAAGGTCTCACAACAGACCCAGCCGGAGGGAAGGGCCACTCTGACCAGGTCCTGATGCACAGCTACAGCAGTCAGTACCCGCCGGGCTCACAGCACGCAGGTGCACATTAGTACTGCTCGATCAAGCCATGCGGTGGTGCCGACACCCAAAGTGGATGCTGGCAAGGGAGCAGAGTCCCAGCTCAGAGGTCAGTTATGGCACTGGAGACAGACAGGCGTAGTTTCAGATGCCAGCTCTGCCAGTGACCAGCTGTGACATCCACCCTACTCTCTCTCTTTTTTTTTAATGTGGTAGGGTAATTTGTTCTTTTTAAAAATTTTAGTCTGTGTGTTTCCATCATGTATCTTGATCCCATTCATTTCCCCATCCCTTTGCATCCACCCTTAACCCCTGCACAAAATGTAAGAGAAAAAGAAAAATAAATTAAATTTTAAAAGTGGGAAAAAATTTAAAAAATCTCATCAGGGAAGCTGCAGTGTGACACCGTGAGTCATACCATGAACCCCTTTGTCCGTATAGCTTTACTGGAAGTGTTCATTGCATGGAGTCATTGGTCTGGTTCGAGCCCTCTGGCTTCTACCTCCCGATCTAGGCTGAGCCTCGCTAGGGCTCCTCCTGGATATCCTGCTGTTGCCCTGTGTTGTGGAGATCCTGCGGCTTTGGGGTCTGCAGGTCAGGTCCCTTCCCCTGATCCCACTCTATGTGTTAGCACAGTGTTCAGAGACTACTGATTGGCACATCCTGGTTTTTATAAGCAGATTAATATGTTTTGCTTTTTTGGGGTGGGAAATGGAGGCTCAATACGTGGCCAGACTGACCTCCTGACTCCTGGATTATGGGTATGTGCCACCATTCCTAGCTCACACACTTATTTTTGGAGCTTTAGTGGCCAAGTACATACGTGTCTCAGAACTCTGAAGTGAGGCGAGGCCACGTGGTCCCTGGGCTCACGGTGAGCTCGACATCTACTGGGTCTGCAGCTAGGAGTCTTTGTGTCTGATGCCAGACCCGTAACTTTCTCTGCTTCATCTAGTGCTGTCTGCAGGACCAACCTTCCATTTCAGTACCAGATAAAGCACACGGACTTGCGTACTTAACCTTCCCATACTTCTGCATACCATACACATGCATACCCATGTGTGTTTCTCTTCCATGTAGAAAAAGTTGCAACACAAAGTTGAAGACAGACTTAATTTAAAGACTAAGCCTGGGGCTAGAGTGGGGGAGCTCAGACACAGAGCACTCTCTTTGCGGTGTGCTAAGTCTAAGTAAGGCTTGATCCCCAGAACTGAAAAAAATCACAAAGCATAAGTCTATGGACACTAAGCATCATGTTAAGCATCCAAAGAGACTAGATTTTCTAACCTAAAGTGAAAAGACATAAGATGCCAAGAGCCTCTGGCCCACACTCTGGTGTCATCGGAAATGGACATAGCTCTGCGTACATCTCTGTCTCAGATCATAGGCTATACCAGTAAAGCCCTAATCCCCCCAACTTGACTGTGCTCCACATCAAGAACAAATTATTCTTCATTCCCTGATTCACTGAGTTCTGCAAAATCTGAGGAGCAAGGCAGCTGAGAGGGTTTCCCAGTGTTGCCCATTTGGTGAGCTTCTTCAGTGCGTATCCGCACCTGTTTTCCACTACCCTTCCCTAGTCCCCGAGAAGAGATGTGAGCATTGACAAAGGCATTTGCTAAAGACTTCAACAAGTGGCTTAGGAACACACCTATTTCAATTGTATCCTTGGGGTCCTCCTGGAAGTCCTCATCTCCTGCGTCCAGGTCGATCCGTTCTTCCTTGCTGTTGCGAAGACTCCAACACAGACGGTACAGCTGTGGAGAAAGCAAAACAGATTACCAGAAAGATCGAACAGTGCCTTGGGCCAAGAATTGGGGGAAACAAAGTGGTGTGGGACAATTGTCTGTATTCTGTCAATTAAATTTAAATAAATGCTGATTGGCCAATAGCTCGGCAGGAAGTATAGGCGGGACAACCAGACATGAAGTAGAGGCATGTCAAGGAGAACAGGAGAATTCTGGGAAGAAGGAAGCCCATTTCTCTGCAGTCCTGGCCCAGCCACAGAAAAAGCAAGATGTGATTGCCTCAGTGAAAAAGGTACTGAGGCATGTGGCTAACAGAGATAAGAACGATGGGCTATATAAGTTATAAAGTTAATAAGAAACCTGAGCTAATGGGCCAATCAGTTTATAACTAATGTAGACCTCTGTGTGATTTCTTTGGGACTTAATGACTTTGGAAACCAGGCAGGACAGAAACCTCAAACAACAGAAAAGTATGAATCAAAAAAGGAAATGAATATGGCCTTGCCATACCAAGAAATCATGGATCACTCTCCCACTGAAATCCCACATAATATATATTAGGGAGAGGCTAAGAGGCTGCCTCAACTCATCCCTAAAGGAGGCATCTGCATCACCTCCAAGGCTCAGGGAGAATCACAGGAGAGAAGGGAAAAAATGAAGGAGACCAGATCGGGAAGAGTGTGGGAGCAGCGACATTCAGGACCTCACTATACCAGTGACCTACACAAGATAGGGTTGTCACCATTTCCTCCTGCATGGGGAAGCCACTCAGGAGACCCCACCCGACACTGAGGGCCTGTGGACAATTAAAGACTGCTGAAGAGGAAGTGACATTTTCTCCAGTGGGGTAGCCAGTGACAAGCTCCCAGGTTCTGGAGGATTCCCTGCTCACTCTCATGCAAGCAGTCATAATTAAACTCTGAGCCAAAGTAAGAGGGGGCTTGTTGGAAAGGAAAGTTTCAGGAGAGACATGGGATGAGATGATAATGGACGGTGTAAATGACCAAATTCAGTATGTTCATATATGAAAGTATCAAAGAAGTACAATAATATTAGTAGTAAAAAAATTAAAAACAAAAATAAAGGGCAAAGTGAATTAAAAATACAATAAATTTAAACATGCTGGACCAGTGAGATTGCTCCGTGAATAAAGGAGCATACTGTCAAACATGAAGCCTCGAGTTCAATCCTGAGGATCTGCTGAATAGAAGAGGACAAGCACCTCACGTGAGTTATCCTCCCCCTTTCATGTGTGCACTGCAGTATGCAGATGCCCACACATGCACAATCACACATGCACAAAATACATAGACACAATAGAGCTTTTATGTTTTTAAAATTAAAAATCTCATGAAAAGAGACTACCTGAAACATACATGTTTGTTGTGTAAATGAATTCACTTTTCTCTGATAATTAAATTTGTTTCTTTCAGCACTGCTACTAAGAAAAATGACTAGAAGTCATTTATGCAAACCAGCATTGTAAAGTCTTATTATTGAATACTGTCACATTATGAAAATAAGAACTACAAACATGGGCCCTGTCAACACAGAGTAGAGCAGGGGCAGTTTCTACTGATACAATTTGGAATGTGAGGTAAGAATTTGTAAAATTCTGTGAGAACCAATGCCATACCTCCACCCCAGTCATGCCTTTTGCGGAATGCCTTGATTTTTCTACTTCACAAGTGGTGTGGGAAGTTCGTCTGGATATATGTTGCCCTTATTGGTTAGTGAATAAAGAAATCGCTTTAACCAGTGATAGGGCAGAATAGAACTAGACGGAAAAACTAAATTGAATGCTGGGAGAAAGTAGGCAGACTCAGGAGAAGCCATGTAGTCGCTGGAGGAGATGGACATACCCCGGAACCTTACCAGTAAACCCCAAGCCTCATGATAAAATATAAAATAATAGAAATGGATTAATTTAAATATGTCTCCTTTAGAAAAAAGTCAAAAAGTAAGCTATAGTTTAAGTTTCCCTGAATGTATGATTTTTGTATTAGGCATGTGTGTTGCAGGACTTCTGGACATTTGGCCATGGTATTTTCACATGAAATATACAACTTCTCATTTTGGACAAGGACTTCTGATCTAGAGTATTATGCTGGCTGTCAAGTGACCTCACTTCCCTTTGTAGGCATTACTCAGGAAGCTGAGTCTTCAGGAAAGTCCCAGACTGAAGTCTGGGCTGTAAGGGCTTGGACCAGACAGTGCTGAGACAGCAAGCATCCCATGTTTCCCATCCTGAATCCTCCTACATGAAACCATCAACCAGCTGGAGCTATCTCAGCCCTGTAAAGTGTGAGCTGCTCAGCGGGGTGCTGCAGCAAGGACTGTGGGACACGGGCAGGAAAGGTTTCGAATGGATGGATACTCACGTGCACATCTGGAATGGGCTTGGTGAGGAAGGAGATGGCCAAGACGACAATGAGAGTGATAGCAAAGAGAATGATGGCAAAGTATAGATAGTGCACCCCACAGATGATGGTGGGGCAGTTGCTAGGTTCCATGCAGCTCCCAGTTCCATAGGCAAACTCAGTAATCATACGGGAGATTCCAATCAAGAAGCCTAGAATCAGTCCCCAGAAGGCTCCCTGCAAAAGAAAACCCTGGGTTAATTGTGTTGAAACAAGAAAGCAACTGGTGTTCTCAGAAGCCAGAGATGAAGAAACAGGAGAGAAGGCTCCTCCAAGCCATCTGCAGCCAGGACACTAAAATCAGATCTGGGCCAGAACTGTTAAGTAGCACTTTTCATAAGTCTGTCTTTTCTGTTTCAACAACATGATATCCTGTATCATAAAAAAGAAATTCAAAATATAATGGGTTCAAACATTTACTGATTGGTATAGACTATTTAACAGTGCATATCAAATCAAAGCCTTCCTCCTAACAGAAAAGCTAGTTTGAGGGTGAAGGGTGTAGTTCAGTGGTTGAGTGTTGGACTAGAAGTGTGAGGCCATGGACTCAATCCTCAGGATCACAAAAACCAGAGTAGCAATAATTTGAGCCTGCATACTTTCAGCTGATGTCCTCACAAGATTCCCAAGTCTTGCATATTTCAATACAACGTAAACACTTGCAATTTACCTTCTCCGAAGACATTATTAAAAAACACTAAATTAAGTCTTTGAGAAATGAAGACGAAAGGAACTTTTCCATAAAATAAAGAGCATTTCCAGCAACCCACAGATCCTTCTTGCATTACATCTGACCTCTCTACCCTGACAGATGTCCCACACCATTCTCCACGGTCTAACCCAGTAAGTCTCTCTGACTCATTCATGCCTTCTCTTCAACCACCTGATCTATCCCAGGACCACACATCCATTACCCCTGCCTAATCTTGCCTCCTCTGCCTGCATCCAAACCAATCTCTGATTTCCACCAGGTCCCTTTTGCACAGCAGCCAACCCCTGCACCCAGCCAATAGCTACTATCCTTCTCCAGGGTTCATTTAAATGAGACTCCTTGACGCTCCCCATTTACACACTTTCCCCAACGTGCCAAATCTGCTCCTGACGCCATAGACACTAACTCAGCCTAGTCTTCACTGAAACCAATTCTAGGCTTCTGCCAGACTCTACCTACCTGCTTTCAACCCACAGACCTCTCCCACCTTTCCCTGTGGCCAGATCTACCCATGCATTCCAGTTTAGACCAGGAGGCACATCCTAGACCACTGCAGTCCCCTCGGTCCATCTGACCTACTCAAGCCATTGCCCTTAGGCCCAACCAACAGGCATATGCTCTCCTCTGTCCAACCTGCTCTGTCCTCATCAGAACTACCTACAGAAGTCCATATACCAGTTCATCACAAAAATACAAACGATATGAAAGATTGAGACAGTAATTGCTATCCGACAACCATTGTTTCTATAGAAAGATTCACCAGTGAAAGTTACCCAGATGAGTCCCAGGATACAGAATTGAAAAGAACAATCATAATTTCAGCAAAGAATTCAAGTTTAAAGAAGACACAAACAAGCAGTTCAATGAAATGAAGGAGAATACACACCTGCGCAGTGCTCAAGAAAACGCAAACCTAAGGCTGATGGGAACGACAGAGACAATCGGGATGTGAGAACAGAATTCAGTGAGGAGACAGAAGCCCTGAGGACTGAAGATGAAACATGACCACAGAACTGAAAACCCAACACCTCAACTAGGAACCTCACAGGGAAGGCTCACAAGTACAGTGAATCAAGCAGAAGACAGGATATCAGGACTCGAAGAGGAAGCAGAGGATCTAGGCCAAATAAGCAAGGACTATGACCCTGAAGAAGAAAACAACACAGGAAATAGTTAGATCCTAGCAGAACACTTTCTCCACACCCATATGGATACAAGGAGCACGGAGATAAGAAATAGATAAGACCAGCAAAGAAGGTCCCCACAGCATAGCAGGGTAAAACACCAAGTGACAGAACAAAGACACAGTGTGGCCCTCATCTCTAACTCACACCCCGTGCAACACCACATGACTTAACTTGTCAAAGAGCAAGGGAAGGGTCACAGTTTCTGTCACCCTCCAACCCATAGGAGACACCTCTGTTCTATTTATTCCTCTTTTGGTAACCAGGGCCTATACCTTTTCAAGTTTAGGAAGGCAATGTAAGCAAAGCATTTCAGAGACCAAAATCAAAGAAAAGAAAACTAAGTGCCTAAATGGTTAAAAAGACTGGATGGAAAATGCACACTATTAGTTGGAACCTTATAACAAGGACGGGGGGAGGAGGAGGGGTCAGAGAGAAAGTAGATCTGATACTAACTCCTGAGGGGCCCTTGGGATTCCTTGAGGCGTACCCTGCCAAACTTCTAACTGTACATCACTTCTGTCTGAGATCTCTGGAAAACAGAATCCTTCTCATAGAGAATTTGCAAACCCCCATAAGCCACTGCTGCAGCACATGGGCTTTTCGGGAGCTTCTAGAACGATACCTACTGGTTCATTGACTCTCTTGCAGAAAACAGCAAGCAGGAAGACAGCTGCGATGGGTGGCCCCAAGTAACTGGTGATAGACTGGATGTAGTCAAAGAGCTGTCCGCTCTGAGCTGACTGCACAATAGGCACCCAGGCGATGCTGATGGCGATCAGCACGAGGATGAACAACCTGAAATCAGAGCCCACAGTAGCACATTAGTGTTGTACATGAGCAAATACGTACCAATAATATGTAAACATATGCACGTACCTACATATAGAGGTCACCAGCAAATATATACTTACATGTGTATTATATAAATAAAGACATATTTCACACTACCTCTGTGAAGCAAAATAAGCAAATTCATTCAGGAGGCTTCTTTCTTGCTCTGCTTACCTGAAAGTCATCTGTGTCTATGAATAACTGAAACTCATTTGACTTTCAGGGGCAGCTTGGCAAAATGATCTAATGCAAGTAAATCTCACTTTGAGGAGAGTCAAAGTGTAGGTACTCAACTATTTCAATGTAAAATGAAATGCCAGGACTGGGGTCTAGCTTTGTGGTGCAGTACTTACCCAGAATGTGAAAACCCCTGACTTCAGTCCTCCAGTAGCTCAGAAAATAAAAGAAAGTGCCCGTACATGGCAACTATAACTGGGCACAGAGATAACTCCGATTATACCAAGTACCCGCCAATCTTGCCTAACCACACTACGGTGGGTAGAACTCTCTGTGACCTTCAGCTCCCCTGGTACATGGTAGAGAGGAGGAAGATGCATTTACCTTCCTGCAATCATGAGCTCCTTCTCGGATGCTCCCTTCCGGATCTTGGTGTAGACGTCCATGGTAAAGAGGGTGCTGGCGCTGTTGAAGATGGAGGTCAAAGAGCTCATGAGGGAGGCCATCATGACTGACAACATCAGGCCTCGGAGTCCTGAAAGAGAACGGGGTTTTGAGTGACATTCTTCACCCTGACTCTGTTTCTTGTGCAGCAGTCTCCAAGGTCTGTTTGCCTTTAGAAACCATGACTGTGTCTCAAATTTCTCTCTCCAGAAAGAAGTTTCAAGAAATGGACTGTAGCTTTACATTCTAAGACCACATCAGGCAATGATTTGAGACAAGAGAAACATCGGAGACTTTTCAACTAAATGGTGGTGATGGTGGTGGTGATGGTGGTGGTGAGTGTGGTGGTCATGGCAGTGGCGGGTGTTCTCACCCGAGGGGACTACTGGAAGGACTCTCACCAAAGAGTCATGATACAGAGGAAGGATGTCTAAGCTGGACCGGAGAGAATGAAAAGACATCCACGAATGGGAGCCTAGAGAAACGAACAACTCTCATCTGGCAAAGCTGTAGCATAGAGTGTGGTGGCTGCTCTTGGTTGTCAGCTTGACTCACCTGGAATTAACTAAAACCCAAGCCACTGGGCACACCTGGGAGCAATTATTTTTCTTTATTAAATCATTTGAGGTAGAAAGACCCACATTTAATCCAGATATTTTGAGGTGGAAAGATTCACCTTTATTCTGGGCCACACATTCTGATGGCAGCCTGCATAAAGGACTTGGAAGAAGGATTCTTTTGCTCCTTGTCTGCTTGACATCACTCTCACTGGTAAACCTACTTCTTAGGGATTCTGGCATGTAATAAGACTAGCTGTGACACCTCAGCCTGCTATGGGCTTAGAACTACTAGACTCTGGAACTTTCTGTTAGAAGATAGTGATTGTTGAACTAGCTGGACGACAACCTGTTAGCCACACTAATAAATCACCTGGTAAAGGAAGTCTGTGACACAGACTGATGACCTACAGCAACACATGTTTTGGGTATTTCTTGGTGGTAGTGGTTGTTTGCTTATTTATTTGTTTTTTGGCTTTTTGAGACAGTTTCTCTCTTTGGAGCCTGTTCTGGAACTCACTCTGTAGACCAGGCTGGCCTTGAACTGACAGAGAGCCACCTGTCTCTGCCTCTTAGTGCTGGGATTGAAGGTGTGCACAACCACTGCCCAGTTAAGATCTGTCTGAACTCTGCCCTCCCCGACCCAAAATTATGGTATAGAAGACAAAGTAAGGCAAGAAAGGCAAACGTAGGCAGGGAGGAAAGTGCATGATAGTTAGGAGACAAAATGGGCAGGACTGATGTGGATTAGTTGGGGAACACTTGCTGGCTGAAAAGCTGAAGATACAACAGGAAGCAAAAGAGGCAGCCTAAGAAGATGTGGAAAGGCAACAGGAAAGACTAACATGAACCCTAAGAGAAAGACTCAAGAAAGGCAACTGACCAATGCCGTTAAACGCAATTGAGTGACGTAAGACAAGGGACAGGAAGTGTCTGGTGGTCTAACACAGGGGATTGAGTAGTCACAGAAGCCAGGTGACAGACACAGTGTTTGCTGTTTTGCAAACATCTATTTGTTGGTCTCTATTCTACTCTAGCACCATGTGCTAGGGTCTCATGTGCGCAGGGGTCCAGGGCCCGTTTGGAGAAGTCACACCCTGTTCCTGCGAAGACCAGTGTGACTGATGCTCATGGGAACCTTAACTAAACAGTAGCCAAGTTCAGGGGAGTGGTTAAATATATTTCCCCTCTTATATGATTGGAATACAAACGCTCTGCCCAAGGTTGTGCATAAAGCTCTGGAGAGAAATTTAAAAAGAAATCTAGGCATGCTGGTGCAGCCCAGTAATCCGAGTACTAGGGAAGTTCAGATGAGAAGACTAACGCCAATTCAAGGCTAGCCTGGGCTATATAACAAGACTCGGCCTCAAGAGAAAACATGAATACATACATACATACATAAATATATATACACACACATACATACATATATACATACATGAATAAAAGGATGGAAGGCTGAGAAAGTGGCTCAACGGGTAAGGTATTGGTTGCAGAAGCATGAGGACCTGAGTTCAGGCCCCCAGCATCTACATAAAGTCAGGAACTGTAGCTCATAGCTGTAACTCCAGAGCTGATGGGGAAGATGCAGATACTGGGGCTCCCTAGTCAGCCAGTTTAGAAATAACTGAGAGCTCCAAGTTCAAGGAGATAAGCATGTCTTAAAACAAAAATGCCATGTCTTAAAGCTCTTGGGATGTCTTGGAAGACAGGGTAGGAAGATTATAAGACCCAAAGAACCAAAAAGTCTACTGCAAGACTGTCTCCTAGAAATGGCAGGGAAGTTTCATGCATAATACCCCAACAATATGGCTGCTTAAGCAATACCTGAACAAGGACAACACCAATGTAGACATGCTAACATGGAAGGGGCCCTTCCATAGGCACAGGACCACAGGCAACTAAGGGGCATTAGGAACAGGAGAAATAGCTTCCCCTTGGGATGAGCTCCTAATTAGTTATCTAGTACCAGGTGGTCAGCTCTGAGATCATATACACACAAACAACACTAAATGGACTCCGTGTGTGCGTGTGTTAAATTTTATAAGACAGAAATTTGAAAGTGAAGGGGGAGCTCATGGGAGGAGTTGGGGAAGGAAAGGGAATAGGGGAAATGATGTAAATATATTCTAATGACAATAGTAATAAATGTAGCAGGAAAAGAGCTGTTACTAGAAATGAGTGAAAATGTAGGCGATTGCAGATGTCAGTTAAAATGTTCTCTACAGATGTCTGCCTCCCTCTTACGTGCTTAACGTTTCCACCACAGTGTGGACTTTTAAAACTGTGAGGAAAATAAGGTGCATGGGCCAGTGTGGTGGCTTCACACACTCACACACACACACACACACACACTCACACACACACTCACACACACTCACACTAACACACACACACTCACACACACACTCACATACTCACACACACACTCACACACACTCATACACACATGCACACACTCACACACACTCACACACTCCCACACACACACTCTAAATACCAAGATGAGATCACTCGGCATCTGCGTTTCTGTGACCGACTCTCTGACTTCACACCCTGCTGCAGCATCCGTGTTCCCAGATGAACAGATCACCTTCTCGTGAGTCTGAATGTCACCCACTGCTTGTGCAGAGCACATTTTTATCTATTTATATTTAAACACTAAGGTTGGTTCCCTGTCTTGGCAATTGTGCACAAGCCCAAATGCACACTAGAATACAGTTGTCTCTACAACATAGCGGTTCCATCCCTTTGGATATGAACCCTGTATGGAGAATGGTGAGCCCTATGGTAGGTCTACTTTTAATTTTTTTTTCCCTTGGGAGCTTCTACACTGTTTTCCAAAATGGCCATTGTAAGTTACAACCTCTTTGTTTGAGTATTTTAAATGATTATTGAGACAGGCATGGAAAGGGACTTTCTCCCCCCACCCCAACAAGTTTTCATGTCCTTTCTTAGCCCGACTAATGGACAAAACCCAGGGTGATAGACTCCAACTGAACCATATGTTATGAAGACATAAATTAAATTCAGAAACACAGAAATGGGACTTTCTCCTTAGAGCACCCCCCTGGCCTGGAAAAGCCTTTGTCCCAGAATGCACTCAGAAGTCTAGGTGGAGTCTAAACCAAATTGGCCTCCCAAGAAAGTCTCACCATTAGGCATGAGCTCCACCACCAAGGTAGGATAGGCGATGTTGGTACAGCCAACTGATGTGCCGCAGTACTTCTGACATTCCGAGGGGACAACACAGGCGATCTTGTCTAGAGAGAGATGAACGGGTGCATCAGTGATCTTCCATTGGGTAGTAATGGTTCTGATGGTTGCAGTATTTACCTTAAAGCAACACTTCAAACAAGACATTCCCGCCCGGTACCCAGAAACAGCAGCAGGGAAAGAATGTTTCCCAGCTAAGACCTCTATGCCATACCCTGTCCTGTTATCCCTGACACATCTGGACGCTCCCACAGCAGAGAAACCTGGCTCTTAGAGGACAGAAAGGAAACAAAGAAATGATCTGGAGGGGAGGGAGGAGGCACTGCCATCGACCTCAACAGCTTGGTGACGATAATTAGGGTTTTCTGTGACCCTGGTTTTCAGGGTTTTTTTTGAACAGCTCTTAGATATACAGTCAAATCCTTAGAAAACCAAGGTAACTCCCAAGATTTGAGAAATCTGGAGCAGTAATAAAGAAATAGACTGGGCGGAGAAAGGAACTAGATATAAAATCTTGGAGAAAATTCTAGAAATTTATATAGAATTTGGCTCAACAAAATTTCTTAAATACTTATTTAGCACTGTACCACACAGCTCCAATTCATACACTTATTGTAAATAAATAAATGCAGTAGGCATTAGGGTATGAGGTTTTCTGTTTGCTCAACAAGTATCTCTCAGCATCCATGTGTGAATTGTTTCTGGATACTCTTTACCCAGTGGATTCCAAAGTCTGCAGAGGCTCAGCCCCCTAAGTAAACAGCATAGTACCTGCTCTAACACATGCACATCCTCCCCTGAAGTCATCTGCAGGTTGCTTACAACATAGAATAACCTAGAAGTGCTATGGAAATAGCTATTGTCCTATGTTGTTTGGAAAAAGTGAAAAAGCAAAACTTACATGTTTTCATCATAGGTTCAAATATTTTAATATTTTTCAATAGGTGGTGGGTTGAAGATCCACAGAAGTGTGAGTTATGAATATAGAAGGCAATTATATTTTCCTCATGGTGTAGCAGCCAGAACAGGAATATGAGAACCAAGTGGGGCATGCCACCAAGGACAACACAGCCAACGCCTGCCTGCTATCCTGGCTCATTTTGGGGATGCTTGCCAAATGGTCACTCTGTGGTGAGCTGTTCACTTCTTGTTGTTATTTTGCATTTCAAAGCAGTTTTGATTCATAATAGCTAACCAAAAATTATTTGTATTCATAACAACAGGCCAGAAAAAGACCAAAGGTGAATCCGCCAAGGCGGAGCACCTGCAAGAAAACAGCCCATGAAACAGGGCAGAGAGCACAGGGCCAGCAGTAGCTGGCTGGGCCTTGGCATTAAAACTACAAATAGATTATTGGACCCCACTACAGGCCTGGGGTCCAGGGTGCAGAACTGCAAGTGAGCAAACACTGTTTCCAGGAGAGGGAACCTGGATGATGACATGAGTGTGGGAGATTAGTAGAAAAAAAATGAGGAGACAACTGTCAGTCTAAATGAGGGAACTGGTTCTCTCCTTCCGCCTCATGGGCTCCAAAGATCAAGTTCAGGTTGTCAGGCATGGCGACAAGCTTGCTATCAAACAACTTTAAGTTTTTAAAATGAAAATAAATAGCAAATTGATTTTAAAAGAAATAGGTAAAGACAACCCCAGGAATTCTGTGTCTCCAATGTGCACACTGCCTGACACAGGCAACCCTGCCGCTTGGTAATTATGGCACAAAAGAAACGGAACAAAGGAGCCGGAGAGCTTCCAAAGTCCCTTAGAGCTACAAAGGAAAAATTGCCTGAGCTCAGGTAGAGGAATTACCTGTGTATAAAATCCGGCTGATCATCCCCGTCATGACCATGAGGAACATGGGCAACAGCTTCAGATAGCCGCACATGGTACAGCCGGCCTTCACGTGAGACATGTTCTTAGCTGAGAGGCAGCGCTGCACGATGACCTGTCAGGAACATCCCAGTGAGGAGCTGTGCAGGCTGGGAATTCTGGAACCCCCTGACATGCCAGCTGCCCTGTTTTGGTCTTCAGCCTTGGTTCCCAGCAACCCACACCTTCTTCATTTTCAACCCCAACAGCCTGACAGGTGGAAGTCTCTGTCATGCACCCTGTCTGCTTCCATACCCAGACTCCGTACCTGGTCTGTGCACCAGTACCACAGGGCGAGGATCGACAGCCCAAAGATGAGCCCAGGCCATGGAATGTCTCCTGTGATAGGATCTCTGAATATGTGGAAAGAGTCGGCCCTGGGAGTGTAACATTCTTTCTTGACGGTCATATTTCCATCAGAAATTATAGATGGGATGGCATTCATGTACTTCTCCATGAAGGCATCATATCCTCCTATTTCAGTGAAAGCTGAAACATATTGGTTAAAAAAAAAAGAACACTGAAAAATTTAACTCCTTGTCGTGATTTCATGTCTGAGTATCTTAGACACCAAGAGAACACCAGCATAGGAGACACCCATGATGTGTGGTTTGGAGTTAATGATCTTCCCTCTAGACCTCAGGCTTCTCATTTATAAAAACGGGAGTGTTGACTGCCCTGCCTTCTAGGAGACACCAGCATTTCAAAGCAACAGCTTGCGGCAGTGCCCTGACCGCACGTGGTCTGGAAAGGGAGAGAACTCTTTAAAGGAAGACTCGGCCTTGGACCACATGCAGACTGTTGTTCTTCAAACCCCAGCTGTCTGCATGGTCTTTAGAACTCAGAACACAGAGTTAGGGACACACAGTGCAGACTGTTGTTCTTCAAACCCCAGCTGTCTGCATGGTCTTTAGAACTCAGAACACAGAGTTAGGGACACACAGTGGCCTTCTGGAGACTGGACACAGGCCGGACAGCTGGCTCCAGGGATGCCCGGGAACGGGGCAGGGATTCAGAATTTTGTCAGCTCCCACCTCAGCGCTGCCATCCTAGCCTGTGCTTGCTGACCCCAGGGCCTGCGGGGAAAGCAAGTGAAAGTCCTTAGGAAACCTAACTCTGGAGTGTAGACAAGAGTCTTTGAATGATGCTCAGAGGGTCCACTAATCATAAAAAACAAAATATTTCTTCTATGTCTTCATGACAGCTAGGATTTCCAATGCTGTCTTTATAGACAAAGACAATTTCAAGAAATGATCAGAGATGCCGACAGTGAGTGAACAATTTTTAAATTTTGTCAAATGAAGCACTAAAGTGAAAAATCACCCATCACCAACAATGCATAAACTTTGGCCTTTTAACATCACTTGTGTGCAGGATATAGTTTCAGCCTGCAAACACGGCTTGTGAATCTGTGTGACTTGCTGAGTCGTTAGCCGCATTCATTTTTACCCAGGTTCTCTGCAAACACAGCACCGCATTACCACAGGCCTACACTGGAGACCACTGAACCAAGCTATAGGGAGAGAACAGGGGGCAATTCAAGTATTCCTTGGGTCTGCTCCAACAAGGGTCCTAGAGGGGGAAGGATGATCCCATAAGGATTGCCAGACAGGGCTGGGCCACTGCCCTGAGCTAGACAGGGTGTTATGGGATATTTGTACACTGTGTGAGGATATATTGCTGTGATTGCTTTAATAAAGAGTCAAATGACCAATATCTAAGCAAGAGAGGTGGGTGGGATTTCTGGGGAGGAAAAGAGGAAGAGGAGGAGGAATCCAGGTACACAGATTATGCCAGGAGATGCAGAAAAAGTTAGACATACAAATTGGAGAGGAGGTTTTTAAAAAAGTTACATAGTAGAGCATAGATTAATAAAAGCAGATTAATTTAAGTGACAAGAGCTCATTGGGGTCAAGCCTAAACTAAGACCAAGCTTTCATAATTAATAATAAGTCTCCATGTCATTATTTGGGAGCTGGCTGGTGGGACAGAGAAAGACTGGTTACGTCAGAGCAGGCAGGCAGGCCAGCCAGACTTGCTCTGTCTTCTCAGAACTCTATACCTCTGCCCCCACCTGCTTAGTGAACCCCAGCCCCACTTACCAAATCCAGTCAGGATACAAGACCCCACGAGCATGATTGCTGTCTGCAAGGCGTCCGTGTAAATCACCGCTGCCAGGCCCCCTAAGCAGGCAAACACAATAGATCACATGGAGCACACGATGCCCGCCTGCTTCTTTTCCTACCCACCACCCTCTCTTCTCCACAGTGCCCCTTCCGAATCTCCGCCCCCTGCCACCACCACCTCCCTGCCTTTCCTCCCAGGCCCTAATCCTGCTGCTCAGAATTGTTTCTGGCCTTCGCCTCTCATGAAAATACCTACACGGCCTGGAAAAGGGAAGACACTTGTCTCTACCTGAGTGGAAAGTACTTGTTGTGAGCTTAATGCTAGGACATGGCTCACAAAGGAATGTTTGCTCTTTTTGACTCTGTAATGGTAGAGATGGAACCCAGGACTAGTGTGTGTGTGTGTGTGTGTGTGTGTGTGTGTGTGTGTGTGTGTACCCATGTACGTGACAGACAGATGTGCCAACTGTAAATTACATTCCCAACCTCTCTAAGAAACGTCTCATCCTCAGGTATAGGGGGCGCCCAAGGAACAGCAAGTCCCGCTGTGGCTCCTCCCACTTCCTTCCTGCAAAGAACATTTGTCTCTGCCATCCTCAAATCTTACTCTGAAACCTCTTTGTATATCTTTCGTCCACTTCAAAATGGTTTCTAATCTAGTCACATTACATATAAGGCTCCCAAGGACCCCGTACCTGTTTATCGCTCATGCTTTGTGTCTCCTCTCTCCCCGCTACTTTGCAGTAACCACCTGCTTCTGGTACCTGCGGGCTCGCCTTGCTCCCGATCCCCGCCCCACCCACTCCTGCCACCATTCTCCCTTCACTTACATTTTTTTCACCTAGCATGCCTCTAATTGTCCTAGCTTTGCCACATTGCCCACAACCTTCAGGCTAAGCTCTCCTGAGCGCCGCTGAAAGGCTGTCCTGACGTTCCTCCACCCAGCACGGGAGCTTTCACCGAACATTCCACATGGCTTTCCACTGAGACCAAGAAAATAGCCATTCTCAGACCCTCCCTCCTCTTTCCCTCGCAAGTCTAACCCTGCCTAACCCCGAGCCAGACTGGAGATGCCGATTCGCTTGAATGGACTCACCTGTGATTGTATAAAGGGCGGTGATTGCTAGTAGAATAATGATGGCCAGGTAGATGTCCAGGCCCAAGGCTAGGTTGATGAATATAGCTCCAGAGAAGATGTCTGCCTGGAAGGAGAGAAGCAAGGCATAGGCAGAAGTGAGAGGGGTCATCTGGTCACAGGGGCCATTCCTGGGTTTCCAAGCAAGCCACTTTGACCAAAGGCTGGAGAATTCAAGTCTATTCCTTATATCATGTTAATGAAGTCTGTTGCATCTCCCGTCCTCTTTTGGAGTGAAGTATACAGGCGTGTGAAAAATAAATAAGGCAAATTCCGTATTCATGGAATGTCCCTCCCGATGCTGTGCTGTGTTTTTTTCTCTTATTTATCTTATATCTCTGTTCCTTTTGCTTAATAATTCTAACCCTCATGCGCCTACCCTGGAATGTAGGAGTTTTGTCCAAGCTGGTCTTAGATGGCGGGCAGCACAGCACGGTGCTTTCGACACGCAAGCAACTGCTTATAAGTGTTGACTAGTATTTGTCCTGTTTTTATGATGTGCTGCTTGTATCCAACACAGATAGAGGAAACTTCTGTGCTGAATTGAAAAAATAACTAATACAAACTCTCCCTTTTATGAATCCTCTCCTTGGGACCCCCAAAATACCAGGATTCCTGCTAAGAACACCGTAGCTAACTGAATACAGCCGAGCAAGCCCACCTTAGCGCTAACTGAATACAGCCAAGCAAGTCCACCTGGCCTGAGGGCTCTGGATTTTTTTTTCAGTTCTTCGTATCTGCCTCAATTTTCTGTTTCCCTGTGGATTTTCCCCCTCTTCCTTTCCAGGGAATTTTACAGCCTACCTAGGGTTGCCACGGGTGTGTATTATTTTGATACTAAAAAGTATTGACATTTGCTTGTTTCTGCCTATGCTTTTGGGGTTGCAGTGAGGCTGAGATTCTCGAGTCCGCTGCTGGACCCCACAGAGATCGTGCATTAATGTGTAAAGCACAAACTGCCAAGGAAGGTTCAAATCTTGTGGTATTACAAGATGAAAAGTTAAAACTTCAGCAACAGGAGCTGGAGGGGTGGTTCAGTGGTTAAGAGAACTGACTGTTATTCTAGAGACCCCATTTTCAATTCCCAGCATCCACATGGCAGCTCACACCTCTCTGTAACTCCAGTTCCAGAGGACCCGATACCCATGGCAAAAACATCAATGCTCATAAAAATAAAATATTTAAGGGGAAAAAACCAAAACTTAAAAAAAAATGGTGAATACTGAAAATGCAACGAAAGAAAATGTTTAAAATTCTGAACTAAATGAGCCAAGCAGCCATTTGCAGAGCCATGTGACCTCACTGGCACAGAGAATCACACACACACACACACACACACACACACACACACACACACACACCGGAACTTAGGCTAAACACTGAGGGAAATGGTGGAGAGAGCAAAACAAGAATGCCAAGATTTAAAAAGCCATGCTGGAAAAGTGCAATTAGAAGTTGAAAGTTGAGTTTGCTCTTTTGTGACCGCGGAGGAAAAACAGATATAGTGATTGGAAGAAAAGCATAAACTTCCTGGGCGAATCACAGAGAGAGAAGAAAGGATGGCTAACCAAGCTAAGATTAAACTACAGCAAAGGCTCAGAGAAGAGAAGCTCTTTGGGAAACAAACTGAAGAGACTACAGGAGACAGTGGAAGCCTCAGAGGCAAAGATTAGAAACAGATCAGATGGCCTTAAAGAGACAAAAGATTCCATCTGAAGACTGTACAATGCTTCAAAAATGATGAAAGGACAGGCAGAGAAGACATAATGAATTTCAAAGTCTCACTCTGGGTCCTAAAACGCCTCCAACAGCGTCCATGAACCACTAACTGTCATTGTCAGCCACTGCTCCTGGCCTGGAACTCTCTTTCCTCATACACAGAAAGAGATGAGGCTTCTCTCTGATTCATAAAACACAAAGAGAACTAGAGAAGAACTAGAGAAACTCCGATCTCCCGGGGAATGGTGGAAGAAGGGGTGAAGGCAGAGGCTCAACAAAGCACACAGTTCAACGTGTGGCACTGAGACACTTCATCACTGTCTGCCACAATCCAGGAACCAGCTTAAGAAAGGCAGAGAGAACATGCTGGGCTGCCTACGCTCCAGAATCCGAGGGTCGTACTGATGAGAGGGAAGAGTTCTGAGAGCTTCAGAGATAGCTAGAGTATGTACTGACGGTGTAAAAAGTAAAGGAACTAGTTAATTAAAGAATCCAATTTTCAAATTATTCATTTTTACTTCTTGAATGTTTCTGGCATTTTTCCTGAAATATGTCCATTTTGAATTCCTTTTTCCTCCTCTTTGAGCTATCTGCTCGTCAATAACAAGATCAGCAAATGTCTGGTTTACTATATACAACAGATATAAACCTTAAGATTTTTGGAAAGGAAGACTACATAAAAGTCTAAAAAACACTCTAAAGTTTCTAAATATAAGCTCATTATAGAAATCTTTACTTTTTTAAAAGTTGTGCACTTAGTTTATTAAATAACTTAATAAATATTTTTGTACTTCAAAAGCATTCATGTTTGTCTGGCTGTGTTTTCAAAGCTGATCGCTTTGTATCGATCGAGCAGCCAGCCAGGTTTGATATTGTCATCCTCCTCATCATTGTCACCATCATCATCGTCATCATCCCGGGAGGGAGTCCCTCTCTCAGGCAGCAGCTGCCTGTAGTTCCTTGTCTAGGAGTGGGACCCCCTGAGACCGATCCCCTTCTGTTAGCATTCTGTTTCAGTGCTGCCATTGTTCCTGTCCTGTTTGTGCAGGTATTATACAGACAAACAAATACATGGATATATATACGTCAAAAATAAGTTTTTAAAGACTATCAATATGAGCGTAGGGTGATTTGGAAGGGGTTGGAGGAAGAGGATTTGGAGGTACTGGGAGAAGAAATGGAAGGGGGAAGTAATGTGATTATATTTTAATTAAAAATGTATAAAAAGGCCATCCGTGCCTTCTCCCCCAGCCTGCCAAATATAGCATGGGTACCACATCTGGTACCCTGGTCTATTCTAGTCAATCTTGCCTACACCAAAACCAACCTCCAAGCTTCCGCCAGTCCCTGTCCTACCTTACCACCCACTACAAGTCACATCCAGTCTCTCCATCCAGCCAGACATCCCGCTTCTTTCCCAAAGTCTAGCCCCTGAGTTTCCCTGACCTCTCATCACATCTTCTCCTGAACCCACCAGATCTAGTCTGGATCCAGCACCTGGGGTCTAACCTCTGCGGACTGTACCACAAATAGTCTTGACGCGTCTGCCAGGACCCTCCTCTCTACTTACTCTGAAAGTCACAGGTCTCTTGCATGCCATACCCAATCTTTCCAGCCAGATCTACATCCACACGCCAGGCATGGACCGGGAAGCCCACCCTGACCATCAGCCTAGTCCCCTCTGTCCACCTGACCTTCCACCCAAGACTTTTGTAACCTCCACGCCCAACCGGCAGGCACATGCTCTCCTCTGTCCAACCTGCTCTGTCCACATCAGAACTAACTACAGAAGCCCATACACCAGATGTCATCACAAAAATACAAACAATATGAATCTCTCTACAACCATTGTTCCTGTAGAAAGATTCCCCAGTGAGAGTTACCCACAGCATAGCAGGGTTAAAACACTAAAGCCACAGAACGAAGATGGTGTATTCAAAGCTGAAAGAAAAAAATGCAAGTCATATATAAAGTCACACGTCAGAACCACAGCTGGATTCCCAGTGGAAATTTTGGCAAGTCAGAAGAGCCTGGAGCAACGCATTCCAAGTCCTAAAAGACTATTATGTCAACCCAAAATAATATACCCGGCAAAGCTATTTGCCATGACTGAAAGAGAAAGAAAAATTCTCCATGACATAAACAGCCTAAAAACTTTTATCCAACAAACCAAACCCAAGGAAAATGAGGAAGAAACATGGGGAGTGGGTGCTGAGGAGAGAAGTGAGCACAGCAGTGAGACCACAGGAAGAAATCCCAGCCATGATGGTTAAAGCACAAGTGAAACCTTGCTGCTATCCCAGCCTTCCTTCCCTCCCTGCATCTCTGACAGTGGTTGATACCTAGGAACTCTCTCTACCCAGGATCCCCAGTGGCCACACCTGCAGGGACTTAGGTAAGCAAATCACACTGTCCTTCCTGTCCTCCATACTGTCTCTCCATTCTCTCCCTCAGCCCAGTAACAACCTGTTAACAGGTGCCCATCCTCCACCTCAGCTCATTCTCCTCCTCCACCTCCCCACTCACCTCCTCCACCTCAGCTCATTCACCTCCTCTACCTCCTCCGCTCCATTCACCCCCCCCACCTCAGTTCTCTTCTCCTCCATCCACCTCAGCTCTGTTAACTTTCCACTTACTGGAGACTCCAACTCTGGGTTCAGACTCAGGTTCCTGCTAATGCTTCCACCCCTGTCTCTCTGGACAATTCTCTGTTGTACTGAAACCTATTTCAGGAACTCCCTTCCCACCACACTTCCAGCTCCCTCAGGGACCCTCTTATAGTCATGAAGACATGATTTATAGTCATATAAGATTCCCCTTAGTGCTTTCCTGAAGCACCTCTCGGTCCTTTCCTCAGCCCACCTCTATTGCTCTCTGCCATCACCAACTCCATACCAGAAAACTGCAGCCTGCACACTTCCCTAAGATGCAGAGAGGGAACAGAAACCAAGAACTAAAACACCCAACCAACTAAGACAGGACCAGAAATCAAGACCTCGAATCATCCCAATCTAAGAGGCCTAGGGAAACAAGGAAGGCACTCCTAAGAGACAAGTTCATAGCGGTAAGTGCCTACATCAAAAGCTTGGAGACACCTCATAATAGTAACTTAACAGCACATCTGAAAGCTCTAGAACAAAAGAAATCACACCCAAAGAAGTGAAGTCAAGAAGTCACCAAACTAAAAGCCAAAAACCAATAAAATAGAAAGAAAAAAGACAATACAAAGAATCAATGAAACAAGGAATTAGTCCTTTGATAAAAACAATAAGATTGGCAAACCTTTATTCAAATTCATAAAGGGAGGAGAGGAGAGAGAAGATCCAAATGAACAAAATTAGAGATGTAAAGGGGGACCTAACAACAGACACTGAGGAAATCCAGAGACTCGTGATGAGATGCTTTAAAAACCTGTGTTCCGCCAAATTGGAAAACCCAAAAGAAAAGAATAATTTTCTCAATGTGAACCACCTACCAAAGTTAAATCAAGATCAAATAAGCAATTTAAACAGAACTGTAATGCTCAGTGAAATTAAAAGCAGAATTTAAAAGTCTACCACCCCAAAGGCCCAGGGAGAGATGGTTTTAGTGAAGAATTTACCAGGCTTCAAAGAAGAGTTAATCTCAATATTCCTCAAATTATTCCATAGAATAGAAACAGAAGGAATATTTCCTAATTCTTTTACAAGGCCATGGTTGCTCTGATACCTAAACAACATAAGACTCAAGAAAGAAAGAGAATTATAGAAAATTTTCCCTTATGAACATAGATGCAAAATTCTCAATAAGTACTTGCCAACTGAATCAAAGAACACATTGAAATGATTGCCCACCATGAACAAGTAGACTTCATCTCAGAGACACAGGGATGGGTTCACATATGATAACAATAAATGTAATCCACCAGATAAGCAAATTGAAGACAAAAACACATGATGATCTTGTTAGACGCACAAAGAGCCTTTGACTTTGATAAAGTCCTGGAGTAGGAATACAAGGGATACCTACCTTAGCACAATAAAGGCAGGTTACAGCAAGCCCATAGCCAACAACAACTCAAAGAGAGAGAAATGTGGAATATTCCTTTTGTCACTGTGATTGGCTTAATAAAGAAGATGGCTGGCCAATAGCTGAACAGGATAAAGTGAGGTGGAAGAGCGAAGCTGAAAATGATGGAAAGAAAAGGGTGGATTGGAAGAGTCACCAGAAGACGCAGAGAGAAGTAAGGTGGGCATGCCGTACTGAGAACAGGCACCAAGTCACATGGTAAAACAGATAAGAAATATGGGTTACACCTGGAAATTGGAAACAGACAAGATCGCCTGACAAAACTGGGAGCATGGGGGCGAGGAGTAGAAGGAAGGGGAGATTTCATCTTACACTGTCAGGATGGCTAAGATCAATAAAAGTGACAGCTCACACTGGTGAGGATGTGGAGCAAGGGGAACACTCATCCATCGCAGGTGGTAGTATAAACTTGTACAGCAACTACGAAAATCAGTGTGCCTGTTCCTTACAAAGATAGGAATCAATCCATCTCAAGATCCAGCTACCACTCTTGTGCATATACCCTAAGGACACTTTATCCTACCACAGACACACTTGCTCAACCATGCTCATAGCTGCTCCATTCATAATAGCCAGAAGCTGGAAACAACCCAGATGTCCATCAACAGATAAAGATAAAGAAAATGTAGTATATATTACTCAACTATTTTAAAAATGTCATTTAAATTATTTAAACTGGGGGCTGAAGAGATGGCTCCATGGTTAAGAGCACTGGATGCTTGGGTAAGAGTTGCTCTTCCAGAGATCATGAGTTCAATTCCCAGCAACCACATGGTGGCTCACAACCATCTGTAATGAGATCTGGTGCTCTCTTCTGCCATGTGGGCATACATGGAGGCAGAATGTTGTATACACAATAAATAAATAAATCTTAAAAAAATAATTAATTAAAAAAATAAATCATTTAAACTATTTAAATGTCATTTAAAAATGAAATCATGAAATTTATAGGTAAATGGATGAAACCAGAAAAATATCCTGAGTGAGATGCCCCAGAACCAGAAAAACAAATATAGTATATGTTCATTTATATGTAGATGTGAGCCGTTAAGTCAATGATAACCAAACTACAATCCAGAGAATCACAGAAGGCTGGCATAGAGAAAGAGACTGGAAGGAATAGAGAGATCTCCCCAGAAAAGGGAAATAGAACAGGTAATTATATATGGGTTGGGAACTGGAACAGGAGGGTCGGGTGAGGAGAGGAAGGGGAGAGGGAGTTAAAGGAGGGAGTACAGGGAGAGATGACTGAAATAAAGGGGTATTTTGAGGGGTAGTATAAAGAACTAGTATAGTAGAATCTCCACTAAATATATACACATATGAAGGCAATATAAATGAAATTGCCAAGGAATGGGGGATATAGAGACCCAGCTGGACCTCTCTTGCATCAACTGAAGTTTCTAGTAACAAGAATGGGTTATGTCTAATGAGCTCTTAGCCAAAGGGCTCCCATGGGAACCCCCAAAATGACCCAGGCTATTGTCAAGGCTATAGACTGCTCTCCACAAACTGAAGACAACACCTATACAATGCCCTGAGTTTGAAGAAAGAGGGGAGGCGCCATGAATGTGAGAAGGAGCAAGTGTGTGTACGTGGGGAGTGGTTCGAGGGAGGGGAGGAGGGGCAAAAAGGGTAATGATGAAATAATCTCAAGGACAAGAAAAAGGTCTTAACAAAAATGTGTGTAAAAATTAAAAATAAAATAAATCTAAAACAAAGTATTGAAAGCTAAATGATCACTTTTCTGGAATATTTTCTACACAGAGAAGTCTTTTTGAAAGAAAGCTAACAGCTCGGTCACCAGGTGCCCTGGAGTGGGGGACATGCAGACATTCTGGAGCGGGGGGGGGGCCTGCAGACATCCCCTCCTGCAGTGGGAAACAGAGCACATATAGTCCAGGCCATATGTATGTGACCCTTCCCAAAACTGGAACTGTTTGAATTAAACCTAGAAGCTTTAAAGCGTTTTTAATAGTTTCTAATTAAAATTTTCAAATGGTCTAAAGAAAACTTACATTTCAAAGTCATCATTGCCAAAGTTGGTCTGTCTTTGTGATTCTTTAATACTTTGCTGAAAGATGGGTATCAACACCAAAGCTCTCTACCCTCCAACAGTGTGATTATGGAGATAAAAAAACTGGGAAAGATTTATAACTTAATAGTTAAAGAGGGGAAAGACAAAACATGTGTGTATTTCTATATCTGTGTGTGTATGTATGTGTGCCTGTGTCTGTGTGTGTCCGTGTGTGCCTGTGTATGTATGCGTGTGCACATGCACAAGTATGCACGAATATATGCCCAGATGGTATTGGATATTGAACCCAGGACCTTGTACATGATAGGCAAGATCTCTGCCCCTGACCTATACTGGGCTGCTGTGCATGTCCTTCTTGTAACTCTATAGACATAATATGCACAAGACCAAAATATAAAAGTTTTTATAGATAAATTATAGAATTATGGGTATTTTCACTGCCTAAAATTCTTCTTAAATGCCATTAATTCCATACACTTTCAAAGATGGTGCAGAAACAATAAAACAATAGGTTCTTAACTGATATGAGATATTTATATATATGTGAAAATATGGAATCATAATGGAAGACTATATCAATACAGTCCACTTTCTAAGAAGTGGACTGAGATTAAGGGTAGATACCGCTAAGTTCTGATTTGTTTCTTTTTTTAATGAATTGCTAGGATAAATAAAGTCTGAGTGGTAGATATAAAAAAAAAAGTGTGTGTCATATTATTCTTTGTACTTTTGAAGGGTGAAACATTCGGGGCAGGTTTTTTCATTTATAAACTTGGGGGATGAGTTGGAGAATACACTGCCAGCCTTGGTATAAATGTCTCCTGTATCCTCACTGTGTCTCATAGGTCATCCCAGATCGCTCCTTTGCTAAGATTCTATTAGCACTAAAAGAAAGGGAGAAACAGACCAAAACAGGAGGGAGGAACAAAACAGAGGAAGAGAAGAAGAAAGGGAGGGGAGGGATAAAGAAGAAACTTTCTCAGAGCAGCTAAGCACTACCAACCTGAAGTAACAATTTTAAAGTATGTCCTTCAAAGCCAAGAACAGATATTCCTTTTCTATAGGGGTAGGAAGCCAAGCATGGTAGCATTGGCTCAGAGTCCCAACTGTTAGGGACACTGAGGCAGGAAGGTCATCACCTCACGACCTACAGAGTCCAAGGCTAGTCTGGGCAACTTAGGTGAGAATTTATCTCAAAAGTTTTTTTAATTTAAAACAAGAAAATTTTAAATAGCTCAGTGGTGTAGTGATGGCCTAGCATATACAAGGCCCTGGGTTCATTCCCCAGTAATACACACACATACCCACAAAAATGGTATTGGAAACCATTCTCCTTATCTTCTCTGGCAAAGGCTGAGACAAGAGCACAGCCCAGTACAACATAAACGCATTGGCTTATGCTCTGTGGGATTTCCAATAAAACCTTGGTTATAGCAGTGGATGAAAGTTTGGGTTCAACCCAAGCATCATTCTTATTACTCTGAGAGCTGCGCTGAACTCTGTCCATGGGACTCTTGGGAAGCAATAAAACATGGTTCCCACTGGGAAACCTCTGAGAGTAACAGCCTTGAGCAGGTTACCTGGCCTCAGCTCAGAGGTTTAAATCCCTGGGATTTTTATTTTATTTTATTGAGACAGGATCTCTCTACATAGCCCTGGCTATTCTGAAACACACTATATAGACTGGAATGGCCTTGAACTCACAAAAATCCTCCTGTCTCTGCTCTGAGTGCTAGAATTAAAATCATGCACCACCATACCTGCCCAACCCTGGGATTGGTGTGTGTGTGTGTGTGTGTGTGTGTGTGTGTGTGTGTGTGTGTGTTTCCTGCCCTTTCTGATCCTAACCAAGATATCTCTGAGCACCCAGTAAGTCCTCCCTGGCACTAAGGTTTCAGATGGAGAAGTCTCATTACTCAAATTTCTCTTGCTGTTTGTCAAAGTGAACAGTCCAGGTCATAAGCATCAAACATTAAGCAAGCACAAAAGCTTTTATTGCTACCCAGAGACCTAAAATGTGCAGCCGGGGTTGCTGTTAAAAGTGTATTGAAGTCATGGTCTGTGATAACAGCTCTGGGAAATGGAAGACAGGACAGCCAGCTGTTGATGATTCATAAAATCTGAAGCTTTATCTCAACTGATTGGACGTATTGATTGAGAGAAGCCACATCAGAGAATCTCGCAGAACAAAATGCCTCTCACAGATTGATATGGCAGGTGTTCAAGTGAACCATTAAAAAAAAATCCACGGAGGGCTGGAGAGATGGCTCAGCGGTTAAGAGCATTGCCTGCTCTTCCAAAGGTCCTGAGTTCAGTTCCCAGCAACCACATGGTGGCTCACAACCATCTGTAATGAGACCTGCAGGAAGAATACTGTATACATAATAAAAACAAATAAATAAATATTTAAAAAAAAAATCCACGGAGTGACAAAGAGATGTGATCACAAGGTGACAGCCACAACTGAGTCTCCTTGCCGCTGATAACCTGTACCTGCAATTCCCTGTCTTCCTCTTCTACCAGAGATACACCTACTAAATCCCTACATCCCTCTAAACCCCTTCTAGCGGGTCCTTAACTATTCCCTGTCTGGATATGAGTCTCACACACCCTCTGTGCATGCACACACACACACACACACACACACACACACACACACACACACACACACACATCCCTCTTTAATATAAATCCTTACCACTGTTGTTTGAAAACTAACTCTGTATCTATGAGCCCTGTGTTCCTAAACATCAGGATTCCAACAGGTATAGCTCTAATTTTCCTAAAAATGTCGTCATATGCTGTAAAGTGAACCTAAAGCCAACCAAATTTAAACCTGTTTTCTGCGTACACACCCTTCCTTCACCGTCATCACACACCCACTCTGAAGCAGATGCTTCCTCCATATACTCCTCCCAGGGCCTTCTTTCAGCCTTCGGGTACAGTGTGCATTATAAACCTCTTCATTTTCCCTGAGGTTTGAGTTTTGACCTGATCTCCACAGAGGAATGTAAGATTGACACAACAGAGAGAACATAGGTTAAAAGATGTGGTGTTGGGAAACCTACTACTTATTCCAGTTCTGCTCCCATTGAGCCTCGCAGAGCCCTTCCCCTCTCCGCAGTTTGTCCATCTGTGAATGTCTATCTGCTTAGGACACAGGGTGAGACACTCTATTCCTTTCCATCATTCTCTGGCTTCATCTCACCTGAACACAGGGTGGGATTGTGAGACTGCAAGCATTGAACCAAGAGCTGGACAGCTGTGGGTCTGTACACCAGCTGTGTGTGCACATCTGTGTGCTGCTGGACAGCTGTGTGTCTGTATCCCAGCTGTGTGTATACATCTGTGTGCGCTGGACAGCTGTGTGTCTGTATCCCAGTGTGTGTGCACATCTGTGTGCGCTGGACAGCTGTGTGTCTGTACACCAGCTGTGTGTGCACATTTGTGTGAGCTGCACAGCTGTGTGTCTGTATCCCAGCTGTGTGTACACATCTGTGTGCGCTGGACAGCTGTGTGTCTGTATCCCAGCTGTGTGTACACTTGTGAGACTGCATGGGTCCTTGCCAGTGTGTCTGTATCCACACATGGAAGTCAGAGGGAAATGTCCCAAGTCGGTTCTCACCTTCTAGCTTCTAAAGACAGGATCTCTTTTGTTTGTTTCTCTATCAGCTATTCCAGGCTAGCAGGCTCACAAGCTTGCAGACAGTTCTCCTGTCCCCTTCACTGTGCTTTGGCTGGGATTACAGATGCATTCCTCTGCATCTGGCTTTTTGTGTGGGTTCTGGGGATGGAACCCAAGCCAGTAGGCTTTGTGGCTTTTACTAATTTACTAATTGAGTCATCTCCCCAGCCCTAGTGGTGTGGCTTTTGAGAAAATTACCTGACATCTCTTGGACTCAGTTTCCTCTCTCATGGTTTGGAGAGTAAAATACACATCTCCAGCCCTAAAGTATACTGGTGAGAACCAGAGACGGGGAAAGCCCCCAGTGGGAACTAGAGCAGGACTAAGACATCGTCATGTACATTTTCAAGACAACTTTGGGATTGCTGTTTAGTCACCGGGTGAAACAAATATTATATTGGCCAGGGCCTCCAGCCAAGAGCCTCAGAATCACAAACAGAAGCAGCTTGCAGCTGTGTCCCGTTCAGTTGCCACGTGTAGAAAACAGTGACCACTGGGGAACCTGCTCCTCCTTCATGCTGAGCTGCAAGGGCTGGTTTTTAGCTACCTGGGGGCTCTCAAGTCCAAGGAGGTTTAATCAGTAACCTGAAGAGTAGGTGAGGTGATAAGGAGAAGAAAACAAATGCCTGGCGCTGGTTTATTTCTACGACCGCCCTATGCCAGTCTAAGGGCAGAGAACCCTTTCCATGGCAACCGCAGCCAACAGACCTCACCAGCTTCAACTGTGACTCACGAATCTGCCCTTCAGAACCGACAGCTGTGTTCCCTTTCCTGTGCACTCCAACTCTCACGGCTACGCCAAGACACAGGTCCCTCTGAGCGTCCTGTCCCTTCTAAGGTGTCCCCAACCCCACTGTCTACATCCCCTCTGCTCTGTTCAGGTGGTGCCTCCCTCCTTAGGGCTCAGTAAATACAATGCTTGCTGTGTGTACACAAGAGCCTTAGTTCAGATCCCTAGGCCCCAGGTAATAGGTAGGATCGCAAGGGTTTACAAGCCCAGCACAGGGGTTGGAGACAGCAGATCCCAGCAGTCAGCCAGTCTAGCTGAATGGTGATCTCCACATTTATTGAGAGACCTTGTCTCAAAAAAATGAGGTGGAGAACAATAGGAAAAGACATCTAACAATTATTTCTGACTCCATATGTGCATGCATGGAAATAAATCTCCATTCTCTTGAATTTTACAACAAATTCTAAGAAATATCACCAAAACCATGAACAAAAAATACGAAATCAATAATTCTGCCAAATATAAAATCTTTGTGTCTTTGTACATCAAAGGATACTGTTCAGAAAGTGAAAAGACAAATGCTTGCAAGTTATGCACCTGTTAGGGGTCTAGAATCCAAAGTATTATAAAGAATTTTTAGCCGGGCAGTAGTGGTGCATGGCCTTTAATCCCAGCACTCAGGAGGCAGAGGCAGGCAGATCTCTGTGAGTTTAAGGCCAGCCTGGTCTACAAGAGCTAGTTTGAGGAGCAGCTCTAAAAGCTACAGAGAAACCCTGGCTCAAAAAACAAAACAAAAGAAGAAGAGGAGGAGGAGGAGGAGGAGGAGGAGGAGGAGGAGGAGGAGGAGGAGAAGAAGAAGAAGAAGAAGAAGAAGAAGAAGAAGAAGAAGAAGAAGAAGAAGAAGAAGAAGAAGAAGAATTATTTTTGTCCTTGAACATGGAGACAAACAGTCCAATTTTTAAATCTTTGTATGTAGGCCAGACGAGAGGGTAATGTATAAGAGGAATAAAATAAATGTGGTATGCTAAAAACTTTAAAAATATTTTCTTTGTTTTACAATCAGTTCAATGTTTCCTAACCCTGTGAAAACATTTTTATATGATTGATAAATTTTGGACAGGCCAAACATTAAGTTATCTGAATTTTTAAGTTCCATCATTTTTTTTAGTTTTTATTAAATGTTGTAAAGGCATAAAGGTTATTGGTTCCAAAAGTTAAAGGTGTGTGCTGAAGAACTGAAAGCAAATGCTATGAACTCCAGGATTTGACTTATAAGACTGCTGGAAAAATGAGAAGGAAATAATGAACCAGGAGCAGCAAAGGATTGCATTGCTAAAGTCAAGCAGTCTGCAGTGGTTTATCATGCACGACAGCGATGCTGTAAAGCTTGTGTGCAGAGAACGTTTGCTGGGATCCAGACTGGTGCAGCCCCCAACCCTCTTCAGAGCTTCTTGAGGAGCTGGAATTGACACAGAGACCCACAGCAGGAGCACATGCAGAGAGTGGGAGACTCTGGAGCGCTCGGCCCTGAATGAGATGTCTGTATCCAGCACTCTGCTCAAGGTTCAGGATCTATGCAGAAGAGGAGAGCAAAGACTTACGAGCCAGAGGTGGGGGATGATTCCGAGGAAAGAGAAGCATCCAGAGGAAATGGGGCTGATGCACAGAGACTGTGACTGCATGAGCAAGACCTGGACAAGTCCAAGCCACAGAATCCCAGGACTCAGAAGGGAAAGTGGATACAAAGTCCCACCTCTAATCAAGAAGCTATTTACTATTGATACCTACAGGGAGAGGGAAACTGATTTTCTCTGGTGGAGTGTCACCGGGTACATGAACCCCTCTCCAGGACAGGCCTCATGCTTGGGGGTAGTTGGTCAACACAAAGCAGACTCCAAGTTTTTGTGTATTCTCTTCTTGTTGTTTGGTTTGGTATTTTTTTTATCTTTTTGTTTGTTTGTTTGTTTTGATGTTGTGATTTTTTTCTTCTTTGAGAAGAGAAAGAAGAAGAAATTGGGTGTGTAGGGAGGTGGGGAAGATCTAGGAAGAGTTGGGGAGATCAAAATATATTGTATGGAAATTTTTAACAATTCCTTTAATTTTTACTTGTGTATATGGAAGAGCTGAAGAGATGGCTCAGTGGTTAAGAGTATATGCTGCTCTTCCAGAGGACCTGGGTTTAGTTCCCAGCACTCACATCAAGTGGCTCACATCCACCTATCACTCCAGCTTCAGGAGGCTCCAATGCCTTCTTCTGGCATGTGGATTCCCGCACACAAATCCACACACAGAGACAGTCACACGCACATATCCACACACAGAGACAGTCACACGCACATATCCACACACACAGACAGTCACACGCACATATCCACACACAGAGACAGTCACACGCACATATCCACACACACAGACAGTCACACGCACATATCCACACACAGAGACAGTCACACGCACATATCCACACACACAGACAGCCACACGCACTTATCCACACACAGAGACAGTCACACGCACATATCCACACACACAGACAGTCACACGCACATATCCACACACACAGACAGTCACACGCACATATCCACACACACAGACAGTCACACGCACATATCCACACACACAGACAGTCACACGCACATATCCACACACACAGACAGTCACACGCACATATCCACACACACAGACAGTCACACGCACATATCCACACACACAGACAGTCACACGCACATATCCACACACACAGAGACAGTCACACGCACATATCCACACACACACACAGTCACACGCACATATCCACACACACAGACAGTCACACGCACTTATCCACACACACAGACAGTCACACGCACATATCCACACACACAGACAGTCACACGCACATATCCACACACAGAGACAGTCACACGCACATATCCACACACACAGACAGTCACACGCACATATCCACACACAGAGACAGTCACACGCACATATCCACACACACAGACAGTCACACGCACATATCCACACACACAGACAGTCACACGCACATATCCACACACACAGACAGTCACACGCACATATCCACACACACAGACAGTCACACGCACATATCCACACACAGAGACAGTCACACGCACATATCCACATACAGATACAGTCACACACACATATCCACACACAAGGACAGTCACACGCACATATCCACACACACAGACAGTCACACGCACATATCCACACACAGAGACAGTCACACGCACATATCCACATACAGATACAGTCACACACACATATCCACACACACAGACAGTCACACGCACATATCCACACACAGTCACACGCACATATCCACACACACAGACAGTCACACGCACATATCCACACACACAGACAATCACACGCACATATCCACACACACAGAGACAGTCACACGCACATATCCACACACACAGACAGTCACACACACATATCCACACACACACAGACAGTCACACGCACTTATCCACACACAGAGACAGTCACACGCACATATCCACACACACAGACAGTCACACGCACATATCCACACACACAGACAGTCACACGCACATATCCACACACAGTCACACGCACATATCCACACACAGAGACAGTCACACGCACATATCCACACACACAGACAGTCACACGCACATATCCACACACAGAGACAGTCACACGCACATATCCACACACACAGACAGTCACACGCACTTATCCACACACAGAGACAGTCACACGCACATATCCACACACACAGACAGTCACACGCACATATCCACACACACAGACAGTCACACGCACATATCCACACACAGAGACAGTCACACGCACATATCCACACACACAGACAGTCACACGCACATATCCACACACACAGACAGTCACACGCACATATCCACACACACAGACAGTCACACGCACATATCCACACACAGAGACAGTCACACGCACATATCCACACACACAGAGACAGTCACACGCACATATCCACACACACACACAGTCACACGCACATATCCACACACACAGACAGTCACACGCACTTATCCACACACACAGACAGTCACACGCACATATCCACACACACAGACAGTCACACGCACATATCCACACACACAGACAGTCACACGCACATATCCACACACACAGACAGTCACACGCACATATCCACACACAGAGACAGTCACACGCACATATCCACACACACAGACAGTCACACGCACATATCCACACACACAGACAGTCACACGCACATATCCACACACACAGACAGTCACACGCACATATCCACACACAGATACAGTCACACGCACATATCCACACACAGAGACAGTCACACGCACATATCCACATACAGATACAGTCACACACACATATCCACACACACAGACAGTCACACGCACATATCCACACACACAGACAGTCACACGCACATATCCACACACAGAGACAGTCACACGCACATATCCACATACAGATACAGTCACACACACATATCCACACACACAGACAGTCACACGCACATATCCACACACAGTCACACGCACATATCCACACACACAGACAGTCACACGCACATATCCACACACACAGACAGTCACACGCACATATCCACACACACAGAGACAGTCACACGCACATATCCACACACACAGACAGTCACACACACATATCCACACACACACAGACAGTCACACGCACTTATCCACACACAGAGACAGTCACACGCACATATCCACACACACAGACAGTCACACGCACATATCCACACACAGTCACACGCACATATCCACACACACAGACAGTCACACGCACATATCCACACACACAGACAATCACACGCACATATCCACACACACAGAGACAGTCACACGCACATATCCACACACACACACAGTCACACGCACATATCCACACACACAGACAGTCACACGCACTTATCCACACACACAGACAGTCACACGCACATATCCACACACAGACAGTCACACGCACATATCCACACACACAGACAATCACACGCACATATCCACACACACAGAGACAGTCACACGCACATATCCACACACACAGACAGTCACACACACATATCCACACACACACAGACAGTCACACGCACTTATCCACACACAGAGACAGTCACACGCACATATCCACACACACAGACAGTCACACGCACATATCCACACACACAGACAGTCACACGCACATATCCACATACAGATACAGTCACACACACATATCCACACACACAGACAGTCACACGCACATATCCACACACACAGACAGTCACACGCACATATCCACACACACAGACAGTCACACGCACATATCCACACACACAGACAGTCACACGCACATATCCACACACACAGACAGTCACACGCACATATCCACACACACAGACAGTCACACGCACATATCCACACACACAGACAGTCACACACACATATCCACATACAGATACAGTCACACACACATATCCACACACACAGACAGTCACACGCACTTATCCACACACAGAGACAGTCACACGCACATATCCACACACAGAGACAGTCACACGCACTTATCCACACACAGAGACAGTCACACGCACATATCCACACACAGAGACAGTCACACGCACATATCCACACACAGAGACAGTCACACGCACATATCCACACACACAGACAGTCACACGCACATATCCACACACAGAGACAGTCACACGCACATATCCACACACTCACATGGCAGTTCACAGCTGCCTGTAACTCTAGTTCCAGGGAATCAAATGATAGGGTACTAATAGTGCACACACACACACGCAAACTGACACGTGAAGGGGTTGGTACAAGGGAGAATCAGGAACACAAAACACACATACACATAAATTTTAAATAAAAAAAAACATTTTTAAATCTATTTCTATAAGTTTAATTTTTTTAAACCCCACATATGAATGAGATCTTGAGCATTTATCTTTCTGCGCTTGGCTTATTTCATTTAAAATAATGGCCCCCGTGTTCACCCAAATCATCAAATGCTGAGATTTTTTTTCTAAGACTGAACAGTGGTGTGTGCGTGCGTGCGTGCGTGTGTGTGTGTATATGTGTGTGTGTGTGTGTGTGTGTGTGTGTGTTTGATAGAGAAGAGAGAGAGAGATGAGTTTCCACGTATACTTGCTGACGAGCAGTTTGGTCAACTCTATACCTTGACTACTGTAAATTAGACCAATAAACCTGGGAGTTTGTTATTTCTATTACATGCTGCTTCCATTTCCTTTGGATATATTCCCTGGGGTGGGGTGACAGCTCACGTGACGTCTCAACCTTCCTTTAATCTTCTCGTCAAAGCAGCTTTTTCTGAACTTTCATGAACCTGATACATTTTCATCTTACAACACAGTGGAGGACAAGGAATCCCATTGAGCTCCATGGCTCCTTGATGCAGAAAACAGGACTTTCCCCTAAGGAGCAAGAAGGCTAATGCGCAAAGTCCATAGAAATGTATGGTTGCTTCTTGGGATAGTGAGATGAGCCAATGGCCAGCCTCCCTCCCCCTTCCCACCCCACTGGCCCCTGGATGGCTATGCACTCACTGAGATCTTGGTAAATATGTACAGCAACAAGGACAGAACGGAAAGGTAGATCTGGATCCGCTTGCCTCCAAACCGCTTCCGCAGGTACTCTGGCATGGTAACCACCTGGATGGGATGAAATGGAGCCCAAGTGAACAGAGAGCCCAGGGCAAGCAGATAAATGGGGTCTATCCGGGTGTCAGAGCATTAGGAGTGGTCAGGGATTCAAACCCCTTGTTAGCCCAGGAAGTCTAAAAAACAGCCAGGTGCCATTTGCTTATTTCAGCTCCACATACCCTGTCCAGTAGACGTAGAGAGTCCCTAGCATTAAGCTACAATGTATCAAAAGCATCCAATAAACACATGTTCTATAATACACACATGACTGGATGTAACCCAGGAGGCAGATGCTTGCCCTGGAGAAGGTGTATGCAAATGTACATATGTGTTTGTGTGTGTCTGTCTCCCTGACTGTGTCTGTGTGTGTTTTGTTTTCTATATAGTGCATCTACTATACAAGACAATGATAGCCTCTTGCCAATGCACCAGAGAAGTTATTCAAATGTGAATGTCACCTTCTTCTACACAGGCAGTACAAAGGATTGTAGCTACAGGCCTTCTCAAATTTTCCCTTCTGCAAATCCAGCCACACTTCCTGTTTTGCTCCCTATGGCCTTAGCCTGTTGTCTTCTGGGACCAGTTTGTCACCAGCTCTGTGAGCTTCCAGAAGGTACAGTCTGCAGCTTGTCCTGTGTCACCTCTAGCTCCCCATGCAGACACTCACATGGCAGAGGTGCTTATCTACGTCACTGAAGAGGTGATGATGAAGCTATGTCTGGTCAGCCACTGGCTCCAAAACGGGAGGTGATGTTGTGCATAAATGAAGAGGGGGGCATAGTTCTTTTTCTCTCTCTGTTTCCCTTCTAGGGGAGGAAGTAATGAGCTCACAGCAGTGTGTCATAAGAACACACTCAGAGGATGCTTCAGGGGCCTCTGAATAAAGTAGGATCACCCAGGGGCCTTCCTAGATGGAAGAGTAACAAACCTGGACTGAACAGAGCCAGAGGACTGTTTGATGCCCCTACACAGAATCAGGAGCTATTTTAAAACCTAGGACTGAAGGTAGACCTGGACAATTCTCTGTCGTTTATGCCATAAAGTCCCATGTGCTCTCCAAGGACAAAGTTGGATAATGGAGTGGTTACTTACCCCAGCCTTGATGTAGATGGGGACAAACACCCAGCCCAGCACAACCACAAAAACCAAGGCCTGTAACCAAAACAATAGGTAAACTCAGATCAGGAAAAATGTCCACATCTCTGCTTCTCTCGAGAGATGCTGAACTGCTATAGAAAATCCCCACCTCTCTATCCCTTCCTTCCTAAGGGGCTAGGATAGACTTTGCTACTGGCATGGCCTATGGCAAAAGCATGTGAGCAACATTGGGAGAGAACCCAGGATGCTGCCCATCAACACAGCCTGGACTCCCCATTGTCAACACAGCATGGACTCCCCACTGTCAACACAGCCCGGACTCCCCATTGTCAACACAGCCCGGACTCCCCATTGTCAACACAGCCCTGACTCCCCATTGTCAACACAGCCCGGACTCCCCACTGTCAACACAGCATGGACTCCCAGCTATAGTTCTGAGTTCTCTTTCTTCTCTTCCCTGGTTTATAAAGAATAAAATACCACTTAGAGAAGAAGGGAAAGAAAGAAGGGAAGGAAAAAGAAGGGATGAGGTAGGGAGGGAAAGAGGGAGGAATGGAATAGGAAGGGAAAAAGGAGATCCAGTAGCATTTCCCAATGCCTAACTTGGCTAGAGGAGGCCTTGTCTTTGAGGACCAAGGGAAGGTGGCTCCTGCGACTGTCATAGCTAGCGGGCCTCTCATGTGAATGCTCCTGGAGTCAAACCCCCACTGCACCCAGGTGTTTCTGAGGATCCCATAAGATCTCAAGATCCTGAACACAGACTGAGCTGCCTGCTACGACTCCGCTATCATCGCATACGGGAAGCTTGGTCCTTAGTGTAGAAAGGTGGAAGCACTTTATGAGATGGCGGATCACACTGGGACATCCTTGCATCCTTGATAGCACTGTTCAGAAGTGACTGGGGTAATTCTAAAGGGACTCCTCAGCTGTTCCCAGTGGAGGGGGGGGTTACAAAGCCAGTCTTGGTTCTATCTTACTCATCTTCCTGAGTGGGTGATGTCCCTCAATCATTTGCCATCCACACTGAGGCTCCACGGTCCAGAGGGAGCCTCTCAAGAGCCTGTACCATGCTGTTTAAACCTCAGCCTTCAACTCTGTTGACTGAAGAAGTACCTCTCCTTTACAAAGTTAACCTGTCTCCAACATTTCATCACAGCAATGAAAATGGAATTGAGGACCAGCTCCTTCTACCTCTAGGACATGGAGGCTCAGGTGATACTCACGTTCCATTCAAAGCCACCCATGGCGATGCCTGAGGCTGCTCCTGTCCCCGCCAGCCCTACAAAGTGACCACTTCCAATGTTGCTAGCAAAGAGAGAGGCTCCGATCTGGAAACAAAAAGTGATAAATACAGTTAGGTAAGCAGGACACTCTGGCTGGGACAACGGAAGAAGAGACGTGCCCGCCAAACGAAGGCACTTGAGCAATCAGAGACCAGCTGGGGTAATTCTAAAGAGACTCATCATTGAAATCTGTGGGACCACATCCCACAGCAGGCATGGGGACTTGGGAAATAACAAAACACAAAGAGAGGCTCGAAAGAGCAGCAGGTCACATCGACATCCACATCTGTCTGTCATTTTTTAATCTGATTTAACTGTGAGGAGGCCCTGGGAAGTCCCCCAGCCCACCAGGGTGCCCCTGAGCCTCCTGGGACTGTCTGCTCAGAAGCAAGGCTGAGCCTTTCACCTCCACACCTGTCAGACCAGATGGCTGGGGCCTAACACAGTCCTCAGTAAGTGCAGATGCTCTTGAAGGCAATCATATAGAGACCCCTGACCCCAGACTCCTTGTCAAGAAAGAGTGCAGAGCTGGTGCCTTCTGTGTGGTTTCCTGACATGAAATTTTGGGATTTCATGTGCTCAGAAGTAACACAAGATACTGTTAATGAGAACTAGTCTCTAAATCCACACCACATTGCTGTTTTTCTTCTACAAAGGTCCTGGAGGTGCCCCAGGAACATTCAAAAACCACCGCACTTTTCAGGAGCACTCATGTATATATATATATATATGACAACAGTTTAGAAAACAGATTAAGAGGGTGTTCATGAAATCCCCAAGAGTAGGGGATAGGAGGATGAAACTGAAAAGGAGGCTGTGCATGGGAACTGAAGGAGAAAATAGCAACTGGGGCCTGGAGAGATGGCTCAGCAACTACGAGGACACATTGCTCTTGCAGAGGCTCCAAGTGGGAATGAGTGCAGGCCTGAAAAGCCCAGGGTGACTGGAGTGTGATGGACAGGGTGGCGTGAGAGTGGGCATTCACAGAAGCGGATGCGCCCAGACTACCTCGGGCTGCACAGCAAGTTCCAAGCCAACCTGACTGTGTAGTGATATACTGTCTCTTGTGGGGAAAAAAGGGGTGTCCAGAAGAGGATCACATGGTCTGGCTCTCTAGCCAGTGACCTCCAGGGTCACTATCTCTACCCGATACCCCATCCCTCTTGTTGGGTCTACAGGAGTGAACTGTTGTATCACATTTTGCACAGGGATTGGAGATCCGAGCGTAGATCCGCATGCTTGCTGTCCTAGTTAGGGTCACTGTGCTGTGATGAAACACCGTGACCAAAAGGATGTCGGGAAGAGAGGGTTATTTGGCTCACACTTCAGCATCATGGTCCATCATTGAGGGAAGTTGGGACAGAGACTCAAACAGAGCAGGAACCTGGAGGCAGGAGCTGATGAGAGACCATGGAGGAATTCTGCTGACTGGCTTGCTCATCGCGGTTTGCTGAGCCTGCTTCCTTATAGAACCTGTGATCTCTGGCCCAGGGATGGCACCACCCATAGCAGACTGGGTTCTCCCACCATCAATTATTAATAAGAAAATGCCATACAGCCAGATCTCACGGAAGCATTTTCTCAACTGAGGCTCCCCCTTTCAGATAACTTTAGCTGTGTCAAGTTGACATAAAATGAGCCAGCACACTTGCAGGGCAAGCACCCACCGCGCCTTCTGCCTGGTGCTGCAGGTTATGTTCAAACAGACAAAGCCTTTTCAATGACAACATTTGCTGGTGACAAGCAGAGTTATGTTTGTGTATTTCTAGTTTAGAAATGAAACCGCGACTCCTTCTGCTCCACCATCCGATTAGCGTGCATATGGATGCTCTAGTTTTTAAACTCTACCTTAAGAACGTTGAGAGACACAGACAACGAGGCTTCGTTGGGACATTTACTGCTGTGCTATTATAACAGAGGAAAACATGTTTCCAAATAAAATGCTCAACTATAGGAAAACAATTTGATAAACGAAGATTCACACTAATGGTGGAATACTATGAAGTCATTGAATTAAATGAAAGCTTTGGAATTTTTGCTGTAACAAGGGACATGGTCAGAAAAAAAATGAAAGCAATGCCTACAATACAGGACCTCGGGAGGATTACCACAAATTCCAGACTGCCCTGGTCAACATAGTGAGTGCCGGCCAGATCAGTTACGCTATGTCAGAAACCTGTCTCAATAAATCAAAATGGAGACAGGTCAGGTGGAGCGCTCCTGGATCCCAGCACTTCAGAGTGAGGACAGGAGCTTCAGGAGTGCAGTTACACATCAATTGCAGTCAGTGAGGGCACAAGAGACCTCGCTTCAAAATAACACAAATGATAGCTTCACCTCACATAACCTATATGATCCTCAAAATATTTAAGTGCATGTATGTATGCATGTATATAGATAAATTGACAAAGATAGATCCATATTCTGGCACAGTTATGTTTGGAAGAGAAAACACAGAGCATATATTTATTTAATTTTACTTTTTATACTTCTTCTAATTTTTTACAATGATTTATGAATATAATTCATATATATTCTTTATATAAGTCTTTAAACCCTCCAGTGCCCTCTCAGACTCACTGACAGAGCCTGAAGACTGAGAACAAAGCAGGCAGGTAAGCTCAGTATTGGTGTTGTATAAAAATGTCACCAAGAGCTGGGAGACGGTTCCTCAGGGAAGGGACCTCGCTGCCACATTTGACAACCTGAGTTCAATGCCCAGAATCTAAATGGTAGGAGGAAAAAAGGAGTTCCCACAAGTTCTCCTGTGACTTCCACACACATGCATGGCATGTGCCCCGGATCAAATATGTACACAGGCGCATGCTGTCATTTAACTAAACAAAGAAATGAATTAAATGTGGCAAAGGCCACTGACTGCTAACTACAATTGCATTCTGTGTGAGAAGTAGAAAAGAGACATCTGACTCCCAGCTGAGCTGGCTTCAGAGCTCGGAGGAGTGTACACTCAACCGTGCTGTATGCAAATGGAAACAGAACTACATCACAAAGGAAAAAAGCAATTCTAAGCCCACACTGACGTTGTGGATCAGGTGTGGGTTCACGTGGGTCTATGGATAGAAGACACAGAGGCGCTCGCAGGATGATGTCTAGCCTTCCCAGCTGGAGTAGAGTCAGCCTCTGGAGCACTGACTCTCCAGAGCTTAGCAAAAGGCATTTCTGTTGTTATCCAGTTTACACCTTTAGCAAGTTGATTTCCATATCCCCAAACCTCCATTCTAAGCTTCCCAAAGGGACAAGGGCAAATGCAAATTCTCAGTTAATGGACATTCATTTTGCATAGGCTTTGCACCTTTAGAAAACTCAGGCAAACAAGATTCACATATTTCTTTTGTTTGTTTTTTGATTTTTGTTTTTCCAAGACAGGGTTTCTCTGTATAGCTTTGGAGCCTGTCCTGGAACTAGCTCTTGTAGACCAGGCTGGCCTTGAACTCACAGAGATCTGCCTGCCTCTGCCTTGTGAGTGCTGGGATTAAAGACCTATGCCACCACTGCCTAGCAAGATTCACATATTTCAAACAGAAGGTACCAGAGACAAAAAGGCAGCGGTCACAGAAGACAGGTTAAAGCGAGGTGCTAACTCCAGAATCAAAGCAGCTGCAGCTCAGCAGGAGCTCTCCCTACACACTGACCAAAGGACAGCAGCAGCCTGTGCACACCCAGGACCCCGCATCACTCCTCCTCCGAGCACAGGGGGCGCTCTCCGACCTGCTTCTAATACTGCCCTTGACATAGCAAATTACAGGACCTGAACTCAGTTGCTCTACTGCTTTGAGCTTCACTTTCCTCTACTCTAAAGCAAGAATAAGAATCCCTTTCTGCCAGACAGGTGTGGTACAGTGTACCCTATATCTCTTCCCTTGTGAGTAGAGATGGAGAGACAGATGATCAAGTCCAGCCATGGCTAAATAGCAAGCCTGAGGCCAACCTGGGCTACATGAGATCCTGTCTCAAGAAGAAAAATGGATTATTTGGAATTTTGATGTCTAATTTCTTGAGTTCTTTATATATTTTGGAGATTAGTCCTCTGTCTGATGTGGGGTTGGGGAAGATCTTTTCCCATTTAGTAGGCTGCCTTTTTGTCTTATTGACTGTGTCCTTTGCTTTACAGAAGCTTCTCAGTTTTAGGAGGTCCCATTTATTTATTGTTGCTGTCAGTGTCTGTGCTACTGGTATTATATTTAGGGAATGGCCTTCTGTGCCCATGCATTGAAGGCTACTTCCCACTTTCTCTTCTATCAGGTTCAGTGTGGTCTGATTTGTATTGAATCATTAACTCATTTGGAATTGAGTTTTGTGAATGGTGATAGATATGGATCTATGTGCATTCTGCTACATGTTGACATCCAGTTATGCCAGCACCATTTGTTGAAGATGCTTTCTTTTTTTCATTGTATAATTTTAGCTTCTTTGTCAAAAATCAGGTGTTTATAACTGTGTGGATTAATATGAGGGGAGGGGGGCTTGAGGGAATGGGATAGTAGAGATGGGGGAAGGACAGAGACAGAGAGCAAGGAAAGAGATTGAAGGAGCTGTTAGGGGTTAGCAAGAAACTTGGCACTAGAGAAGTTCCCAGGAATCCACAAGGATGACCCCAACTAAGACCCTAAGCAATAATAGGGTTCCCAAATTGGCCTTGCCTTGTAGTCTTATTGATGAATATCTTAAATGTCACCATAGAACCTTCATCCAGAAACTGATGGAAACAGAGGCAGAGATTCATAGCAGAATTTTGGGCTGAGCTCCCGAAGTCCAGTTGAAGAGTAGAAGGAGTGAGAATATGAGCAAAAGGTCAAGATCATGATGGGTTCACCCACTGAGACAGTCTGCCTGAGCTAATGGGAGCTCACCAACTCTGGCTGAACAGAGAAGGAACCACCAGAGGACCAAACTAGACCCTCTGAATGTGAATGACAATTGTATGGCTGGGGAAGACTGTGGGGTCACTGGCAGTGGGACCAGGACTTATCCCTACTGCTTGTACTGGCTTTTTGGAACTCATTCTTTTTGGAGGGATACCTTGCTCAGCCTATATATAGTAGGGAAGCCTTGGTCCTTCCTTAAATCAATGTGCCTTACCCTCTCTGAGGAGTGGATGGAGGTGGGGTGGAAGGAAAGGTGGAGGGAATGGGATGAGGGGAGGGAGTGGGAACTAGGATTGGATGTAAAATGAAAAAAAGATAGTTTGGGGTTTTTAATCTTTTAATTCTTTAAGACAAGGTCTCTTATAGCTTAGGTGGGCTTCAAGCTAATTCTGTAAGTGAGGGTGTGCATGCCCTTCTGATCCCTTCTCCAGTGCTAGGATAAGGGTGTGAGCTGCCATGCCTAGCTTCTGATGTCTGGAGGTCAGTTCTCAGGGAAGCCAGTAATCAGAGATAGGAGCTATGTTAGGCCTGTCCACGAGACACCCGTAACAATGCTTAGAGCAGTGGCAGATATCTACATGCATGGACGGACAGACCGACAGACAGACAGACAGAAAAGACAGGCATTTTAATAAAATAAAATAAAAAAGAAAGAAAAGAAAAGGGAAAGAGAGAGAGAAGAAGGCATTGTCAGATGTGAGGTGGCAGGTGAGAGAAGTCTCTGAGACACTTCTCCCTAAAAAGACGCGTCATTGTGAAGAAAAACGTACAATGCTGTTAGCAGTGTTACCAGCGCAAGCTTCTATAGACTACACCAGAATTCCTGAAAGACACCAAGGTTGTTCCTTTCAGGAACAAGATCATCATAGCTCAAAAGGAAAATGTTCTCAGCTAACTTCAGGCAATTACTTTCTTTAAGGGCCATGACATTTCAGTATCTGATGCTGCTCTCTGTTTCCTGCATCCGTTGTCCCCTCAGGGGGGGACACTGAGATTCCTGGGGCCTCCTCTCTATTCGCTGGGTCGTGCTATAGCCATGCAGTGATGCTCAGACGTGAGCTGCCCCAGAACATGAAATGTCCTCTCCTCTGCGTTTCGGGTAGCTGTGGAATGCTGTTGTGTAAGTAGGCTCTACCCAATGGTTGGTATACACTCATACCACAAGTGTATTGATTGTTTGCAATTCAGATTTAACTGACCGTCCCATATCTCCTGAATATATCATCCTATATCCTGCTAAATCTGGTGGGTCTCATTCGAATCATCTGAATAAATTAATACGAATTGCTGGGACACACCCCAGAGTTTCTGATTCAGTAAGTCTCGGTTAGGACTAGAAAAATTGTGTTTCTAACAAGGGTATGAGTCTTGCTGGTGCTACTGCCCTGGGCACCACTCTTTGAGAGCACCATCCTGACAGAATAAAACAGAAAGAAAAACACTAACTTCTGTGATGTCTCTGTTAGGCCTTCATCTTACCGAGTCTCCCCATCTTCATGTTATGGAGGAGGGGCCTAAGGGTTAGAGTTACAGAATGATTTGTCCAAAGTTCCATAACCACAGGAGGCTGAAGTCTCCGGACCCAGGGAGACAACACAACATCACACTGACTTGGCTTCCTTCCCTCTCCTTCTCCCAGAGGTCCCCAGAGAGGACTGTGGAGTAACAACCTTCTGTCCATCTCTGCCGACCCTGGCACAGCCTGTGCTTATCTGTGCTGAGTTTGTTTTCTGTCTTCCTTTTCCCTCTCAAGAATCCTGGTTAATCCTGGTTGGCATCTTTTTTGTTTGTTTGTTTGGGGGGAGGGTTGTTGGGATTTTTGTTGGGTTGGATGTTTGATTGGTTGGTTTGGTTTGGTTTTATAGCTCTGGCTGTCCTGGAACTCACTCTGTAGAGCACGCTGGCCTCAAACAGAGATCCACCTGCCTCTGCCTCCAGAGTGCTGGAATGAAGGCTTCTCTTTTCAACATGGAAAGTTTGGAGAGATTTGACATTTGACTTTTGCCATCTCTTAGGGATAGTGCTTCCTGGCTTTAGACAGAAAATAAGGAAAGGCTCATATATTCAGAATATTGTTTTTCCAAACATCTGGCAAACATTCAGACACAAGCTTTGCTCCAGCGTCATCATAATCTGTGTTTACGCTGTGAACTCATGTCCCCAGAAACAATGACTGTCATTACTGCTGCACACGCCTCTGCCTACTGAAAGATCCACAGGGGTAGAAAATCAGGAAATCATTGCCAACCCTGGTGCTTTCCCAATGGCTTTGGCCACCAAAGGCAAGTGAAGTTGTTCAATGGCACTGGAGGTCACAAACAAGCCAGCCGCCCATCTAGATGAGCCTCTCTTTGGAATCCTTAGCAGCTAAGGGTCCCTCACTGAGGGCGTAAGCTACCATGTCTGTGTCCCTCCCACACTGGTCCTCATGTAGGTCTTTAAAGATCTCCTGCTCCTTCCAGCCCAGGGCCTCTGACCATTCTGGAGGTTGGTGGCTTGGTTGTGGAGTGGGAGATTTTTCGGGTTTTTCATTTGGAGGTTTTAGGAGGGTTTGGGGCTCTTTTGTTTTGTTTTCTTAAATTACTCACCTCTGATTTTCAAATGGGTGGCTTATTCTATTCTCTTTAATTTTAATTGGCACATAATAATTATGAATGCTTATGGGACACAATGTGACATCTCAAGGATCACCTCAGGTGATTGGTATAACAGACCAACATTTTTCATTTCTGGCTGTCCCCTTAGGATCCTTCTGGTCCTGGCCTTAAAGCCCTGTCCTCTGAACGGTCTCCGCAGCCTGCCTTTGCAGGTTAAGGAACACTCCACTTCATCCCATCCACTCTTGACTCAAATACATTTCCTGCTGAAACCTTGCTGCTACTCATAATTTCACAAATACTTCTAAAACTGTGGGTGATGTGTATGTGTGATCTACAAGCTCCTGCCATAGAGTATAGCTCACAGCCGGCAACAGCATGCTGTTGTATAAAGAAAGGAAAGAGGACCGGATGAATGGATGAAGATACAGCCAATGGAGGAAGGCCTAAACATGGGATACAATAACAATGATGATAGGTGTGGGTGCGAATGCCTATCATTTCAAAACTCAGGAGACTGAGGCAGGCAAAAGATGATTTTTGAGGCCAGCCTGGGCTGCATAGTAAGACCCTATCTTTTTTTTTTTAAGATTTATTTTTATGTATACAGTGTTCTGCCTACAGGCCAGAAGAGGGCTCCAGATCTCACTACAGATGGTTGTGAGCCACCATGTGATTGCTGCGAGTTGAAGCCAGGACCTCTGGAAGAGCAGCCAGCACTCTTAACTGCTGAGCCATCTCTCCAGACCCTATCTTTACACGAAAAAAAGAAAACTATTACAATGGTGATGATGATCATCATCACTTGGGAGGCAGAGGCAGGACATTCAGGAACTCAAGGCCAGTTTCAGTTAAGTAGAGAGTTCAAAACCAGCCTGTGCTACGTGAGATCTTGTCTCAAAACAACAAGAAGAACAAAACATCTCTACAAGGTAGGTGCAATGATCTCTATTTTTTCCATGGAAGAAACAGAGCAACCCCAAAACCATGCAGGGAGGAACGCATTGAGCTAAGGTTTTAAACAGGCAGGTTGACTCCAGAATCTTTGCTCTTAATTGTAAACTACCTTCATAATATAGGGTTTACTACATAAAACTGCAGCTAACGCCGGGCAGTGGTGGTGCACGCCTTTAATCCCAGCCACTTGGGAAGGCAGAGGCAGGTGGATCTCTGTGAGTTCGAGGCCAGCCTGGTCTACAAGAGCTAGTTCCAGGACAACCTCCAAAGCTACAGAGAAACCCTGTCTCAAAAAACCACAAAAAAAAAAAAACTGCAGCTACCTCTGCTTGTTGTATGCCACATGCCACTGGCTGACAGGGAAAACTCAGGTGACATGAATGACCTACTTCAGCTGACAGTTCCAGCATTCTTCTGGCTTCAACAGACTTGAAACATTGGTTATAATTCTGATTGCCTTTTCTGACTACAGAAGGGCTGATCTGATAGAAAACACTAGGAAGACAGCCAGTGGGAAGGGAGAGGCCAGGGGATTAGGTCATGACTCAGTGGCAGAAACTTGACCACAGGTTGGTCACCTGAAGCCTGGAAACACAAAGGATGTGTAGGGCGGGAGGTGATCACGTCAGTCAAAGAAGCTCCTCAGGGCCAGGTGTGGGTCTGCAGATGAGATACAAGATAATGATCCTGAGCCCAGGGTAGTGAGTGGTACATACCTGAAACCTAGACCTCAAGAGGCTGAGGAAGGACAGCCTGGGCTGCAGAGTGAGATCCTATTCAAAATGGAGGAAGAAAACAGAAGGGAGGGGAGGAGGAAGGAAAGAGTGTGCGGAGGAGGCGGCTCTTCAGAGATAAGGAATTAAGAATAGGAAAAAATAGAAAGAAAAGGCTTCAACAATGGATAATGACAGAGAAAGAACAAGGAGACGAAGAGAAGATGGCGGGAGAAGAAGAAAATAAGAAGAAACGAAAAGAAGGAAAAGAGGAAGGAAAAAGGAGAACATGCAGATGGTTGGAGAAGGCAGAAGCTGGCGGATGGGGCAAAAAACATTCACTTCAAAGGAAATCTCAATGGAAGAAGTGTCAAATTTTGCCAACACTTGACTCAAACAGAAAAAACAAATTGGGCCAGGCGTGGTAGTGCACACCATTAATCCTAGCACTTGGGAAGCAGAGGCAGGCTCTGTGAGTTCGAGGCCAGCCTGGTCTACAGAGTGAGTTCCAGGACGGCCAGGACTGTTACACAGAGAAACCCAAAAGCAAAACAAAAAGCAAAACTAACCTAAATAAATAAATGGCCCGAGATAGTGAGGAAGTGGCCCATACCAGGCCTACCCAAGAGGTCTGGTGCAGCATGACTTTATAGACACCTTCATCAGGACAAGGCTTGTTTTCCCAGAATTACCACCATGGAACTGAAGGATAAAACAGCAATATTCTCTCTCTCTCTCTCTCTCTCTCTCTCTCTCTCTCTCTCTCTCTCTCTCTCTCTCTCTCTGCAAAGTGACAGAAATTAGGAAGAGATTTAGGAAGGCTTTGCACCCTACGAACTTCCTCTACTCTCAGCCTCTGTGAGGTCTTTGCACCAGAGAGTCAGACACATCCCAATGCCTGAGGCAGTCATGGCCACCTACAGACAAGTCGCCTCCTCCCTTTCTGGAATGTCCGCCCATATTCATGTCAAGTGACAAAAGGAAAGGCTTGGCTCTTATCACAGGTAACAGAATAAACACAAGCTGGCAGAGAGGGCAGAGTTGACCAAGGTGGCAAAGAGACAGAAATCACTTCTCCCAGCTTCTGAAAGGCCCACTACTTGTCATTCCTGCATGCGTCTTCCTGGGACTTTGTCCCTTTGCGTGTTCTCTGCCTCCCCTGGTTCCCTCTCTGCCTCTCTGATTCATGAGCTCCCTGCACCAGCTTTAACAGCCTGCCATGTTTTCCCTAGGTGGTCTTTGGCCCCCTGGTAGCAGGATAAACAGTTGAACTTCAGTCTAATGGTCAAGTTTTAGACTCAACTTAGAAGTAAAATTATGCTAGGCATGAAAATGCATGCCTGTAAGTCCAGCACTGAGGAGGCTGAGGCAGGAGGATCTTGTATTCAAGGCCGCCCTAAGCAACAAAGTAAGACTGACCCTGCCTGAAAAAGTAAAAAAATAAATAAATAAAATAAAAGCAGGTATATTTCCTAAGACAGTAGAAAGTTTGAGGTGTTGTCTTCTTCCTCAGGGATAATTTTCATTGGGGTTTCTTTCTAGCCCTAATTGAAAAACTGTCTTGGTTTTCAGAATAGTCTTATACAATATCTATTTATTGCCCCATCAATGTCTACCTCAGGACCTGAGCAATCAGAAGAATGGGACGGGGGGGGGGGGTAGTCCTGGTTCTGTGAAAACCTGGGCCAGCCGTGCAGTGACTCATCTGCCTCGCTGTCCTTCCCTGGCCAGATCAGATAAGGACAAGCAGATAAGTCTTGCAATGCTCCACTGACAAAAACAAGAAACTAACCCCAGAATGGCCAAGGCCTCTGTTCTCAGACTTTATATACAGTGTGCTTAGAACAACAAAGTTGGCCCTCTGCCGGTTTCTTTTTTAAATAAAGTTTTATTGGAACACAGCTACACACATTCATTTCTGTTCTTCCCTCTAGGAGTGTTACGAGAAGTCAGGACTTCCTTTAAAATGTGGGACTTCATAAAATTAAACAGCTTCTGTCCAGCTAAAGTATAATCAAACCGGGCAAGAGGAAGCCCACAGACTGGCAGAGGATCTTTGTCAATCAACATCTGACAGAGGTTTACTACCCAAAATAGATAAAGAAAATTGATCCTTCTGAGAGCCAAACGCCACCTAACCATACCCCAGCCCCAGGCATGAGGAGCCCTCTTTTGAGTTGTTGGGCTAGGTTGTCTAATGCCCCCAGAACATTAGAGATTATTCAAATTGCCCTTGCCTGCCTCCCAAGTAAAAGATAAATTCCTATTGTTAAAGACATCATGTACTTCAGACACAGTGCCCAGAGGTCCCTGAGCTGAAACTGACCCCTCCCTGAGGACTAGCTTTCATGGCACCAGAAGGATCCATGCAAGCTTCCAAAGGAGGGGAACAGACAGTCCTGCCCAGCGATGACACCTGTGAACCGTAACAATGACCCATGTGGCATAATACCACTGGTACCTCAGGGCGCAGTAGTGGCACAAATACTTTAATGCTAACCAAGAGCTGTCTAATTGGACTTATATAGTTATATTTTATTTATGTTTTATTAAATAAAGCTTGCCTAAAGATCAGAGGGCAAAGCTAAGCCACTAGAAGTCAGGCAGTGGTGCACACCTTTAATCCCAGGATTTGGGAGACAGAGGCAGATGGATCCCTCTGAGTTCAAGGCCACCTTGGGCTACACAAGATCAATGCAGAAACAAATTCAGGTGGTGGTGGCTCACACCTTTAATCCCGGCACTAGACGAAATATAAAATGGGAGGAAGAGAGAGGCTTAGTCCTCTCAGTCTACGGTCACCCAGCCATGGAGAAGTGAGACTTCTCTTGCAACTTGGCCGTTTGCTTTTCTTGTTTTCGGGGTGAATCCCATATCTGACTCTGGGTTTCTATTATTCGTGCTATAGACTCGGGAACTGCTCAACAGGGGGGAAAGTATGTCTAGTGCTTTCGGAAGCCTCGCCACTTTTCCAGGGCTGGTGATGTCATGGACACTGCAGGAAGACCTGCAGCTTTACTAAAGCAGCACAGTGCCTCAGCACAGTTCTCGATATAGCTGTCCTCACACCCACAGGTGAGTACAGTCTTCACCATCATCAAGAAAAGTCCTCTTAGCCAGGAGGTTGTAGTGGCACACGCCTTTTATCCCAGCACTGGGGAGGCAGAGGTAGAGGGACCTTTGAGAGTTCAAGGCCAGCCTGGTCTACAATGAGTTCCAGGACAGCCAGGGACCCTGTCTTGAGGAGGAAAGAAAGAAAGAAAGAAAGAAAGAAAGAAAGAAAGAAAGAAAGAAAGAAAGAAAGAAAGAAAGAAAGAAAGAAAGAAAGGAAGGAAGGAAGGAAGGAAGGAAGGAAGGAAAAGAAAAATCCTCTTTACAATAAATGGCGACCATTAATAAAACCACAACTAATCAAAATACAGAGCTATGGAGCCCAACTCCAAGGGATACATCTACAAAAAACTCCTGTACCTACGCTTGGATGGAAAAAGTTTAAGCCGTAGGACTGGGGGATTTGTCTTGCAATTGTTCTCCTAGGAATGTCAGAAGCTACACGCATGAAATCTCACCAGCATGACTGCCTAGAATGAGCTGAACAAGGACAACACTAATAGACACGCCAAAGTGGCTGTGAAAACCACCGGGTCTCCACCCTGCACAAGTAACTATCAACAACTAGGGGGTGTTGAGAGCAGGAGAAGTTTTCCCCAGGTAGAGCATACCAACCGGTTACCCAGTACCAAATACTCAGCCCTGAAAACAGGCATGCAGGTAACATTATACAGACCAAGCAGACTATTGTTGGGAATACGTGTGTGTGTGTGTGTTGTGTGTGTGTGCATATACAAGCATAGTATACATATACATATAAATATATACAAAAACTTGTAAAAACAATTAATGAAAAGAGAGGCCATAAATTTAAAAGAGAGCAAAGAGGGAGTGTTTAGAGGCAAAAAAGGGAGGAGGAGGAAATGATGTGATTGTATTATAACCTCAAAAAGTAAATAATAAAAAAATAAAAAGGTTTTTGTTTTTCAGAGAAACTTACCGGCCACCACACCATACTTCGGCCTGCCAGGAAGAAGCCTCCAACCGTCCCCCGGTTAGTGGAAAACATTGCCTGAGGGAGAGAGGGTCAAACCTTTAACAGGAAAGTAGAAGAGCTGCAAGGACTTGCCCCTTCCCACGGCCACATCCTTGTGTCCATTCCACTCCCTGAAGCACTTTTCACGCCTTATCTGCCCGCCCCCTTCCCGCCACAGCCTCAGTGCATTCGCACGCACGCACGAAGGAGCTCAGAGATGCTGGCTCATGTTTGAAGGACAAGGAAACTGAAGCCTTAGAACTAGCTCTGCAGGTAGCCTGCCAGGTCACCCCTCCTGGACCTGTTCCTGCGTTTTGTTCGTATGTTAAACAAGGGGAATGGGATGTTTTTGTATCTTTTTTACATGCACACCACAGAGTAACGGAATATCCTACCTTTAAATAGTACTAACAGGTATGTAAATTATATCTCAATAAAGCTGTTAAGAAAAAAATTTAAATGTCATAAGAACCTAAAGTGTTAACACTTAGTCTTACTTAAAAGACAAGATGTTCAAGCTCAGTTAAACTCTTTTCTCTCTGAATGTATGCGCGCGGGCGCTCGCTAGGGTATTTGTTTGCAATATATTGTGACTGAGTCAAGAGGGCAGGAAGAAGGTCCTGACGGCAAGAAATACTTCGCACAGAGACAGTGCTTCCCCAAGTCTTGAAGGAAAGGTGGGGTTTTGTTCATCTGACGAGGGGGAGTAGGGAGGAGATGAGGAGACTTCAGGAGAGGCTGCGTAGGGTTGAGGTAGAGCGGCTCACAGTGTGTGGGGAAGGCGTTGACAAACAATGCTGGCTGTTGAGCCTGGCTGAGACCAACGAATGTGGACAGGGTGAAAAGGGAGACAGAATCACGACTCTCAAATGTCAGGCCAAAAAGCACAGTCTTTTTTTCACAGAAATGGGGAGTCACTGAAGGTTTGGGAGCTGACTAATAGCCTATATGTCCAAAACATGAGGAGCAGACTCTCTCAGTTCCTTTGAAGTTGGCACCTCTCAGTCTGCAGTCATTCCCAGCTCAGCCTTTGGCTCAGTGCCACTGGCCTGGCTTCTAGGTCTCTTCCCCCCTCCCCCCACTTTCTCTGTCACTGCCTCCTTTCCAGACACAGTTAATGACTGATAGTGATCCAAAGGAATTAACCTCTGATGTCATTCCTGCAGCAAACGTGTCTGCAACAGGTTCACCCTTATAGGTGAGCAGACTGCACGGGGGAGCGGGGGTGGTTGGAAATCTTTGGGAAGTATGGCCTTTATGCATCCAGTCAATCAGCAAAGATGTATTGAGCATCTCTGTGTGTCAGGAAGTAGCAACGAGAGCACTCAAGTCTTTCCAGACTCTTGGCAGTGTCCTTCCTCCCACGGCCATACTCTGAAGACTCAGAGGTGCTCTTCCTGGGAATAGCAAAGTGGCAAACAGACCCAAGGAGCAGAGAAGGCAGCTGCCACTAAATTAGAAATAAATACTAAAAATGTAGGCTCTCGGAATTAACTGGGCACAATCACTCTGGAGCCAATTCTACAAGGAACAGAACAGGTGCCAACAATGACAAGATCAGATATCGGCACCTAGAATTACAATCATCCCAAACCCAGATGCTACTCACCAGTGTCAAAACACAATCAATAGCAGCCAGGACCACTGCAGCCCAGCAACTCCACCCCGCTACTCACAGATAACTCTCGACATCAATGATCTTGATTCCCCGTAAAAAGGACACAAGCTAACAGAATGGATGCAAAAACAGGATCTTTCTTTCTGCTACATCAAAGAAACTCACCTTAACATCAAGGATAGACATCATCTCAGAGTAAAAGGATGGAAAAAAATATTCCAACCAAATGGGCCAAGAAACAAGTTGGTGTAGCCATTTTAACACCTGACAAAATAGACTTTAAACCAAAACTAATCAAAAGAGATAGAGATGATCACTACATACTCATCAAAGGAAAAACCCACCAGGACATTACAATTCTTAACATCTTTGCACTAAAAACAAGGGTAGCCAAGTTCATAAAAGAAACACTGCTTCAACTTAAATCACATATTGACCCTATGCACTGACAGTGGGAATGTCAATATCCTATTCTTGCCAATAGAAAGGTCATCTGGACAAAAGCTAAATAGAGATGCTGAATCTAACTGACATGGTAAACCAAATTAACCTAGCAGATATGTACACAACATTTTACCCAAACACAAAAGAACATACTTTCTTCTCAGCAGCTCAGGGAACTTTCTCCAAATTGACCACGTACTTGGACACAAAGGAGGACACAAAAGATACAAGAAAACTGAAGTAGCTCCCTGCATCCTGTCTGACCAGCACGGATTACAGCAGGCTATCAACAACAACAGAGACAACAGAAAGTTTTCAAGCTCATGGAAACTGAAGAACTCACTAGTGAATGAAAAATGCGTGAAGACAGAAATTAAGAAAGAAAGTAAAGACTTTCTAGAATTGAACAAAAATGAAAACACAACATGGCCAAACTTATGAGAAACAATGAAGACAGGTCCGAGAGGCAAGCTCATAGCACTAAGTAACTACATCAAAAAATTGGAGAAATCGCATATGAATAACTTAACAGCACACCTGAGAACCCTAGAACAAACAGAAGAAATCACACCCAAAAGAATTAGAAGGTTGAAATCAATAAAACAGAAAAAAATATAAAGAATCTAAAAAATCAAGAGTTGATTCTTTAAGAAAATCAATATAATTGATAAACTCAAAGCCAAACTAACTAAGAGGTGGAGAGAGAAAATCCAAATTCACAAAATTAGAGGCAAAAAGAGCAACATAACAATAGACATCAAGGAAATCCAGAGAATTATGAGGACATACTTTAAAAGCATGTACTCCACCAAGTTGGAAAATCTAAAAGAAATGGATATTTTCTTGATATATACCATTTACAAGGTTAAATCAAGATCAGATAAAAAAAATTAAGCATACCTATAGCCCCTAGTGAAATGGAAGCAGCCATTAAAATCTCCCACCAAATAAAAGCGAAGGGACAAATGGCATTAGTGCAGAAATTTACCAGATTTTCAAAGAAGAGTTGATGTCAGTACTCCTCAAATAATAATTCCACAAAACAGAAACAGAAGGAATATTGGCCAATTCATTTTATGAAGTCACAGTTTCCCTGATACCCAAACCACATAAAGACCAAACAAAGAAAGAGAATTAGAAACTAATACCCTCATTAACATAGGGGCAAATATTCTCAATAAAATACTTGTAAACTGGGACGGCACAGGCAGACGGTGCAGGTGAACAGCCGATGGCCTCTGCAGCCGGCCGGACCGGCGGGGACCTGCGCAGCAGCAGCAGCAGCAGCAGACGACACAGGCGGCAAGAGGCAGGGACCGGCGCGGCAGCAGACGCAGGTGGCAGGGACAGGCACGCAACACTGAGAGCAGATCGCCCCACTACAATTAAATCAAAGAGATAGGCCTTTGGTTGGCAAGGTCCCTGGCAAAGTAGGAGCCAGCCAAGTCCTGTTCCTGAAGACCCTTCTGAGGGGTGAGAGGGATCTTGGCCCCCGGCAGGAGCCAGAAAACAGAGCGAGGGCATTTTGTAAGAGGAACCCCTGGCCAGCAGGGAAACCTGATCCGGTTTTAAAAGACCCATTAGATAGCATCAATAGGAGGAGATGGGCAGGTGCCAAGGCAAGAATTCACCCAATAATCTGAAAAACAACATGAAAACACCAGAATCCAATGATCTTACAACAGAAGGACTTCAATACCCTAACATAGAAGAAGTGGAAAAAATTGACTTTTTGAAAGCAATAGAGTCCCTTAAACAACATGTGAAAAATACCCTTATAGAAATGGATGAGAAGTATAACCAAAAGTTTGAAGAAATGAGTAAATACGTACCTGATACCCTGGGAAACCAAGAAAAAAATGATCAAACAGGTAATGGAAACAGTTCAAGAATTGAAAACTGAAATGGAAGCAAGGAAGAAAACACAAACTTAGGACCAGCTGGATATGGAAAATCTAGGTCAACGAGCAGAGCCTACGGAAACAAGCATAATCAATAGAATACAAGAAATAGAAGAAAGAATCTCAGATTCTGAGGACACCATAGAGAAAATAAACGCACTGATCAAAGAAAACAGCAAAGCCAACAAATTCTTATCACAAAACATTCAGGAAATATGGGACACAATAAAAGGACCAAACCTAAGAATAATAGGAATAGAAGAAGGAGAGGAGTCACAGCTCAAAGGCCCAGAAAATATTTTTAACAAAATTATGGAAGAAAACTTTCCCAACATAAAGAAAGATATTCCTTTGAATATTCAAGAAGCATACAGAACACCAAACAGACTGGATCAAAGAAAAACATCCCCTCACCATATAATAATCAAAACACAAAATATACAGGTTAAAGAAAGAATATTAAGAACTGCAAAGGAAAAAGGCCAAGTAACTTATAAAGGTAAACCTATCAGACTTACACCTGACTTCTCTATGGAAACCATGAAAGCCAGAAGGTCCTGAATAGAAGTACTGCAAAAGCTAAGAGACCATGGATGCAAACCCAAACTACTATACCCAGCCAAGCTATTGTTCACTATCAATGGAGAAAACAAGACATTCCAGGATAAGAACAAATTTAAACAATATGTAGCCACAAATCCAGCCCTACAGAAAGTAATAGAAGGAAAATCGCAACCCAAGGAATCCAACATTGCCAACACTGCCTACAATAACTGAGGCATCTAGCGACCCTTCACCAGCACAACTCAAAGAAGGGAGACACACAAAATCTACTAGCAAAAACAATAAGAATAACCGGAGTAAAGAACCACTGGTCATTAATATCACTTAATATTAATGGTATCAATTCACCTATAAAAAGGCACAGGCTAAGAGATTGGATAAGAAAACAGGATCCAACATTCTGCTGTTTGCAAGAAACACATCTCAACCACCAAAACAGGCATCTACTCAGAGTAAAGGGTTGGGAAAAGGTGTTTCAAGCAAATGGTCCTAAGAAAAAAGCAGGTGTGGCCATATTAATTTCTAACAAAACTGACTTCAAACTAAAATCAATCAGAAGAGATCGAGATGGACACTTTATACTCATAACAGGAACAATTCATCAGGAGGGCGTCTCAATCCTGAATATCTACGCCCCTAATATAAAAGCACCCACTTATGTAAAAGAATATTACTAAAACTCAAGGCAGACATCAAACCACACACACTAGTAGTAGGAGACTTCAACACACCTCTCTCAGCAATGGACAGGTCAATCAGACAGAAACCTAATAGAGAATTAAGAGAACTATTGGAGGTAATGAAGCAAATGGACTTAACAGACATCTATAGATCACTCCACCCAAATAGGAAAGAATATACCTTCTTCTCTGCAGCTCATGGAACCTTCTCGAAAATTGACCACATACTCGGAAACAAAGGAAACCTCCACAGATACAAAGAAATATCAGTGTCCACCTGTGTCTTATCAGATCACCACGGATTAAAGTTAGAAGGCAACAACAATGCTACCCACAGAAAGCCGACAAACTCATGGAAACTGAACAGTCAACTACTGAACCACACCTGGGTCAAGGAAGAAATCAAGAAAGAAATTAAAGTCTTCCTTGAATTTAATGAAAATAAAGAGACAACATACTCAAACCTATGGGACACTATGAAAGCAGTGCTAAGAGGAAAGTTCATAGCACTGAGTGCCCACTTAAAGAAAACGGAGAAAGCATACATCGGAGACTTAACAGCACACCTGAAAGCTTTAGAAAAAAAAGAAGCAGACGTGCCCAGGAGGAGTAGAAGACTGGAAATAATCAAGCTGAGGGCAGAAATCAACAAAATAGAAACACAGAAAACAGTCCAAAGAATCAATGAAACAAAAAGCTGGTTCTTGGAGAAAATCAACAAGATCGACAAACCCCTATCCAAACTAATTAAACGACAGAGAGAGAACATGCAAATAAATAAGATCAGAAATGAAAAGGGGGACATAACCACAGACACAGAGGAAATTCAGAGAATCATTAGATTCTGTATGCCACAAAACTGGAAAATGCAAAAGAAATGGACATTTTTTTAGATAAGTATCATATACCAAAGCTAAACCAAGACTAGGTGAACGATCTAAATAGACCTGTTAGTCGCGAAGAACTAGAAACTGTTATCAAAAATCTCCCTTCAAAAAAAAGCCCAGGACCAGATGGTTTCAATGCAGAATTCTACCAGAACTTCCAAGAACAGCTAATACCTATACTCCTTAATGTATTTTACAATATAGAAACAGAAGAGTCATTGCCAAATTCCTTTTATGAAGCTACAGTCACCCTGATACTAAAACCACACAAAGACCCAACCAAGAAAGAGAATTACAGGCCTATCTCACTCATGAATATAGATGCAAAAATTCTCAATAAAATACTGGCAAACCTAATCCAAGAACACATTAGAAAAATTATCCATTATGATCAAGTAGGCTTCATCCCAGAGATGCAGGGCTGGTTCAACATATGCAAATCTATCAATGTAATCCACCATATAAATAAACTGAAAGAAAAAAACCATATGATCATTTCATTAGATGCTGAAAAAGCATTCGACAAAATTCAATACCCCTTTATGATAAAGGTCTTGGACAGATTAGGGATACAAGGGTCATACCTAAATATAATAAAAGCTATTTACAGCAAGCCGACAGCTAACATTAAATTAAATGGAGAAAAACTCAAAGCCATCCCACTAAAATCGGGAACACAACAAGGATGTCCACTCTCTCCATACCTCTTCAATATAGTGCGTGAAGTCCTAGCAATAGCAATAAGACAACATAAGGGGATCAAGGGGATTCGTATTGGAAAAGAAGAAGTTAAGCTCTCGTTATTTGCAGATGATATGATAGTATACATAAGCGACCCCAGAAACTCTACCAAAGAACTCCTACAGCTGATAAACACCTTTAGTAATGTGGCAGGATACAAGATCAACTCCAAAAAATCAGTGACCTTCCTATACACTAAGGATAAGGAAACAGAGAGGGAAATCAGAGAAGCATCACCTTTCACGATAGCCACAAATAGCATAAAATATCTTGGGGTAACTCTGACCAAGGAAATGAAAGATCTATTTGACAAGAACTTTAAGTCTTTGAAGAAAGAAATTGAAGAAGACACCAGAAAATGGAAGAATCTCCCCGCTCCTGGATTGGGAGGATCAACACAGTAAAAATGGCAATTCTACCAAAAGCAATCTATAGATTCAATGCAATCCCCATCAAAATCCCATCAAAATTCTTCACAGATCTGCAGAAGACAATAATCAACTTTATATGGAAAAACAAAAAACCCAGGATAGCCAAAACAATCTTATACAATAAAGGATCATCTGGAGGCATTACCATCCCTGACTTCAAACTCTACTACAGAGCTACAGTATTGAAAACAGCTTGGTATTGGCATAAAAAAGAAGTTGACCAATGGAATCGAATAGAGGATCCTGACATTAACCCACAAACCTATGAACACCTGATTTTCGATAAAGGAGCTAAAAGTATACAATGGAAAAAAAGAGAGCATCTTCAACAAATTGTGCTGGCAAAACTGGATGTCAAACCTGTAGAAGAATGAAAATAGATCCATATCTATCACCATGCACAAAACTCAAGTCCAAATGGATTAAAGACCTCAATATCAGTCCGAACACACTGAACCTGATAGAAGAAAAAGTGGGAAGTACTCTACAACACATGGGCACAGCAGACCACTTCCTATGTATAACCCAGGCAGCACAGACATTAAGGGCCTCATTGAATAAATGGGATGTCCTGAGACTGAGAAGCTTCTGTAAAGCAAAGGACACTGTCGCTAAGACACAAAGGCAACCCACTGACTGGGATTAAGATCTTCACCAACCCCGCAACTGACAAAGGTCTGATCTCCAAAATATATAAAGATCAAGAAACTAGACCGTAAAAGGCTAATCAACCCAATTATAAAATGGGGCACTGAGCTGAACAGAGAATTCTCAACAGAAGAACTTCAAATGGCCAAAAGACACTTAAGGTCATGTTCAACTTCCTTAGTGATCAGGGAAATGCAAATCAAGACAACTTTAAGATACCATCTTACACCTGTCAGAATGGCTAAAATCAAAAACACCAATGATAGCCTTTGCTGGAGAGGTTGTGGAGAAAGGGGTACACTCATCCATTGCTGGTGGGAATGCAAACTTGTGCAACCACTTTGGAAAGCAGTGTGGCGGTTTCTCAGGAAATTCAGGATCAACTTACCCCTGGACTCAGCAATATCACTCTTGAGAATATACCCAAGAGAGGCCTTATCATACAACAAAAGTATATGCTCTACTATGTTCATAGCAGCATTGTTTGTAATAGTCAGAACCTGGAAACAACCTAGATGCCCTTCAATGGAAGAATGGATGAAGAAAGTATGGAATATATACATATTAGAGTACTACTGAGCAGTAAAAAACAAGGACTTCTTGAACTTTGCATGCAAATGGATGGAAATAGAAAACACTATCCTGAGTGAGGTAAGCCAGACCCAAAAAGAGGAACATGGGATGTACTCACTCATATTTGGTTTCTAGCCATAAACAAAGAACATTGAGCCTATAATTAGTGATCTTAGAGAAGCTAAATAAGGAGAACCTAAAGAAAAACATATAGGCATCCTCCTGAATATTAACCTTCATCAGGCGATGAAAGGAGACAGAGACAGAGACCCACATTGGAGCACCAGACAGAAATCTCAAGGTCCAAATCAGGAGCAGAAGGAGAGAGAGCACGAACAAGGAACTCAGAACCGCGAGGGGTGCACCCACACACTGAGACAATGGGGATGTTCTATCGGGAACTCACCAAGGCCAGCTGGCCTGGATCTGAAAAATCATGGGATAAAACCGGACTCTCTGAACATAGCAGACAATGAGGACTACTGAGACTTCAAGAACAATGGCAATGGGGTTTTGATCCTACTGCACGCACTGGCTTTGTGGGAGCCTAGGCAGTTTGGATGCTCACCTTACTAGACCTGGATGGAGGTGGGTGGTCCTTGGACTTCCCATAGGGCAGGGAACCCTGATTGCTCTTTGGGCTGATGAGGGAGGGGGACTTGATTGGGGAGGGGGAGGGAAATGGGAGGCGGTGGCGGGGAAGAGACAGAAATCTTTAATAAATAAATAAATTTTAAAAAAATTTAAAAAAAGAAAAAAAATACTTGTAAACTAGATCCAGGAATACATCAAAAAGATCATCTACCATGATCAAATAGACTTTATCCCAGAGATGCAGGGATGCTTCAATATATGTAAGTCTACAAATGTAACCCACAATATAAAGAGACTGAAAGACAAAAGTGACATGATCATTTCATTAGATATAAAAAAGGACTTTGACAAAATCCACACCTCTTCATGATAAACGTGCTAAAGAGATTAAGGATACAAGGGACTCACTGGTACATAAATAAAGGCAGTTTACAGCAAGTTCATAGCCAGCATCAACTCAAATGGAGAGAAACTCAAAGCAATTTCACTAAAGTCAGGAACAAGACAAGGTTGTACACTCTTTCCAAAAATATTTAACATTAAATATTTAATATTAAACTAGAGGTCTTAGTTTGGAAAACTAAAGGAGAGCAAGGGATCTTAAATTGTGGATGAGGTGATAATATATATAAATTACTCTAAAAATTCCACCAGGAAACTCCGACAGCTGAAAAACACCTTCAGCAAAGTAGCAGAATACAAAATTAACATACAAAAGTCAGTAGCCCTCCTATATATGAATGATAAAAGAACTGAGAAAGAAATCAAGGAAATAACACCTTTCACAATAGCCTCAAATAATATAAAATACCACGGAGTAACTCTAACCAAGCAAGTGAAAGACTTTTATGATAAAAATTTTAAGACATTGAAGAGAGAAATTAAAGATGATAACAAAAGATGTAAAGATCTCTCATTCTGGCAAATCATTAGGAATAGAACAGGGAAAATGGCCATCAAACTAAAAACAAACTACAGATTCAATGCAATTCCCATTAAAATTCCAACAAAATTCTTCACAGAATGCTGTGGGACAATGGTCTGTACCCTGTCCCTTGTATTTTAAATAAATGCTGATTGGCCAGTAGGTGGGGCAACCAGACAGGAAGTAGACGCAGGGCAATGAGAATTCTAGGGAGAGGAAAATTGCAGTATGCAGTCCTCACCCAGACAAAGAGGAAGCCAGACATAGAGCAAGCAAAATGTGACTGCCTTGCCAAAAAAGGTACCAAGCCACATGGCTAACACAGACAAGATTTATGGGCTAATATAAGTTATAGGAGTTAATAAGAAGCCTGAGCTACTAGGTCAACCAGTTTATGATTAATGTAGGCTTCTGTGTATTTCTCTGGACTTAACTGCAGGGACCAGGTGGGACAAAACTCTGTCAAAAGCAGAACTTGAAAGAAGAATTTTCAGCTTCATGTGGAAACACAAAAACTCAGGATAATTAAAGCAACTCTTAATGATTTTTATTAAGGGTTACTGGAGAACTGTCACCATCCCTCATCTAAAATTGCACCACAGATCAATAGTAGTAAAAACCACACTATGGACACTTGGCTTTTAATAAAGAAGCCAGAAAATCAACTGGAAAAAGGCAGCATCTTCAATAGATGGTGCTGTTCAAAGTGGACAGCTGCATGCAGGAGATGCAGAGAGAGCCGTCCCTGTCATCTTGTTCAGAGTGGACAGCTGCATGCAGGAGATGCAGAGAGAGCCGTCCCTGTCATCTTGTACAAAACTCAACTCCAGACCTCAACACGAGGTCAGATGCACTGAATCAGGTAGAAGAGAAAGTGAAGGAAGGACAGTCACTGGTAAAGTGACAACTTTCTGAACAGAACACTGATAGCACAGGCACTAAGAGAAACAATTAATAAATGGGACCTCAGGAAACACAAATACTTCTGTATGGCAAAGGACTAACGTCTCTCTGAAGAAGAGACAGGCTATGGAATGGGAAAAGAATTTTAGCAAGTACATATCCTTTATAGGGCTAATATTCAAAATATATAAAGAACTAAAAACACTAAGAATCAAGAAAACAAAACAAAACGAAAACCATTAAAAATGTGGTGCAGATCTAAATGGAGAATTCTCAGAGGAGGAAACTCAAATGGCCGAGAAGCACTTAAAGAAATGTTCAACATCGCTAGTCATCAGGGAAATGCAAATCAAAACTACTTGAAGATTTCATCTTACACAAATCAGAATGTCCAAGACCAATAAAGCAAGTGACAGCTCATACTAATGATGATTTGGAGCAAGGGGAACACTCATCCATTACTGGTGGGAGTGCAAGCTTGGACAGTCACTATGGAAATCAAGGTGGCTGTTCATTACAAAGGTAGGAATTGATCTATCTCAAGATCCAACAACACCACTCTTGGACACGAATACACAGGATGAGTCATCTACCACAGAGACAATTACTCAACCATGTTCATTGGTGCTCTATTATAACAGCTGGAAACTGGAAACAATCCAGATGTCCACCAACAGATGAATGAAAGAGAAGTTTAACCAGGGGAATATTACTCAACCATTATAAAAAATGAAATCATGAAATTCTCAGGTAAATGGACAAACTAGAAGAAAATCATCCTGAGTGAAGTAACCCAGACCCAGAAAGACAAATATGTATTTGTTCATATGGGGATGGTAGCTGTTAAATTGTTGAACAAGCAGCTAGAGTTTGTTTAACTGCAGAAGTGAGGTTGAAAGGAAGGGACTAAGGGTGAGGGAGGTGTCTCCCTAGAAGGGGAATTGAAGAGATAATGATGGATGGAGGCTGGAAAGGGGAAGTGGACTGAGGGGATCAAACAGGAAGCTGGAGGGAAGAAGGGGCAATGGAGGGAATACAGGGAGAGACAGCTAAAGCTAAGGGCCATTAGAGGGGTCATATGGAAACCTAATGCAATAGAAGCTTCCTGAATTACGTACATAGATGAAGGTTCTAAATGAAATCACCAAATAACAGGGTGACCCAACTCTTTATTCCTCATCACCAAATGAAGTTTCCAGTACCAGGAATGGGTTATATCGAATTGAGTTCTTGGCCAAAGAGGTCCCATGTGAATCCCTAAACCCAGGGCATTGCCAAGGCTACCAGAGGTTCTCCACCAACTGACAGTAAGGCCCTGTTGTTGGAGAAAATACCTACACAACTCACTGAACACAGAGAAGCTGAGCTGTGCCTACCTACAGTTTCACCCCCGCAGACTAGTGCTCACAGAACGTGAAGGTGCTCTGCACACCCCCAAAGGAGAAAGGTAAACCCCAGCCCGTCTATAAACCTTCAGTAGACGGTGGTGCACTAGTGACACAAAACTGTGGCTAACAAATTAACCAGCCAATATGTGATTGGATTTAAGGTCTATCCATGAGATGGAACACATGCCCAGCACTGTGTAAGCAGCCAAGAACCTGAGAGCAGACTGGCCGAACACTGCTGTTCTGCTAAAGGAGCACAGCAATCAATGACTCCTAACGACGCTCTGCTCTGCCCACAGGTGTCTTTCTCAGCCGCCATCAGAGAAGCTTCCTCCTGCAGCAGCTGGGAACAAATACAGAGACCCATGCTGGACAATAAGCAGAGAGTGAGAGACCTTGGAACACTCAGTCCTAGAAAGTAGGTCTCCATCAGATCATTCCCCGCAGGTCTCAGGAAACTCCATGTAAGAGGAGGCAGAAAGTGTGTAAGAACCAGAGGGGATGAAAGCCACAAGGACTCGAGGCCTTCTTGTCAGGGGCCATGAGAAGCAGGTGGCAACTAGTGTAGATGTCAACCCACTAGAGGCATGGTTATCTGATGGAGGATTAATCCTGTCCAGACAGGGTCTGCAGGACCATCGACTGTGGGAGCTGTCGCTCACATTTGCTGAAGCAGCTTGGTGTCTCCCCTATACCTGCATTGTAGTGTGTAATCTCATGGGATGTGTATAAGTAATCTCATTATTGCATCTTAATCTTATGAGACTTGTCTGTGGGTAGTTAGGAGGATGATCTTTCATTTAGCTATATAGTTTTCATATATAGAATATATACTGGAACAAGCTTCATAACAGGATCTATCTGTCCCACAAGAACAAAGACACTAGAAACCCTGCCTTGTTCTTTGGCTGATTGGGTGACTTACCCCACTCTGTGAGACCATTGAGAGAATTAAATCACACAGTCAAAAACCTTGACTCCCACAGCTAAATCTCCGCTCCCTTCCCTGAGATACATTAGAAGACAGCTCCCTGTAGCTATCTTCCATTTGGCAGGGCATGCAGTCAGGAAAGGAGTCTTTCATAAGGGCCACATTTGGGACCTTCAGAGATAAAGCGATGTGCACGCTCATTTGAGATCGAGTGCCCTAATTCTCCCATAGCTGACTTGGGAAAGCGCTAGCCCAGCTGACCCTCAGCGCTAACCCTAAAGAAAGCCATCCACTTGCTGCACCTACCCATTTCCCCTTTGCATTTTCCATCACTAACCCCTAGTTTATCCTAGAAATGTGTTATTTTGTATGAACACCCTTCACAATTCAGAGACTATTAAATCAATCTTTCTGCCTCCTAGTGCTGCTCCGGTGGGTGTCTTCCTAGCCACGCCTCCCTGAACTGAGTTCAGGGAGATCTTGATCATGCATCTTTTCTATAAAATATCACACAGGTCCACCCCATTATGACACGATGCTGAATGGACCAATGTTGATAAAGCATATGTACATCAGAGGATGGAGAATATCCAACCAAAATTCAAGAGGCCTCTATCTCAATGAAATTTCCAGCAGTCCAGTGGTATGGGCCATGTAGAGATAATCCTTTTCTAAGGTGAAAGATTAAGTTATTGTACCTGGCCCCACCCATAACCGAGAAAGAAGCACGATGCTTAGTAGGCCTATGTAGGTTCTGTTGACAGCACATTCCTCACTTGGGTGTGTTGCTCTGGTCCATCTACTCAAGCTTTGAAAATTGCGAGCTTTGAGTGGAGCCTGGAACAAGGAGATGGCTCAACAGGTGCAGGCTGCTGTGCAGGCTGCTGTACCACTTGGACCGTATGGTCCAGCAGACCCAATGGTACTTGAGGGGTCTATGGCAGATAGGGATGCTGTTTGGTAAGCCCCCATGTGAGAATCACAGAAGAGCCCCTGGGATTTTGAAGAAAGGCATTATGATTATCTGCAGACAACTATTCTCCCTTTGAGAGACAGCTCTCGGCCTGCTCTCGGCCTGCTCTCGGCCTGCTCTCGGCCCTTAATGGAAACTGAATGCTTGACAGTTGTCCACCAAATCACTCATGAGCTGGGTATTATCTGCCCCATCAAGCCATGAAGTAGATTGTGCTTGGCAACAGAGACAGAGGCAGTGAATCTCTGTGAGTCTGCAGCCAGCCTGACCTACAGAGTGAGTTCTGAGACAGCCAGGGCTGTGTAGAGAACACACATGCACACACAGGCACAAGAAAGAAAGAAGGAAAGAAAGAAAGGAAGGGAGAGGGGGGACGGAGGAAAAAAGAAAGGAAGGGAAAAAGGTAGGGAGGGAGGGGAGGAAAGAAGGAAAAAAGGAAGGAAGGAAGGAAGGAAGGAAGGAAGGAAGGAAGGAAGGAAGGAACAAACGAAGGAACGAACGAAGGAATGAACGAAGGAACGAACGAACAAAGGAACGAAAGAAAGAAACTAGTGTATTGGGTCCTCGGAGTGAAGATCCAGGTGTGACTTTCCAACCCAAGCAGTCAATGATGCTAATAACTCAAAAGCCATGCCAACTATTGATCAATGATCCTATTGATTCAAACAGCAAGGGTCTTAATGACAAGCAATCATCTGATTAGACCAAAATAAAATGGGTTTGAGGGCTGAGGAGATGACTCAGAGGTCAAGAACACTGACTTTTTCTAGAGGACCCAGGTTCAATTCCCAGCACGCACATGGCATCTCACAATTATCTATAACTTCAATTCCAGGTGACCTGACACCCTCTTATGAACTCATGAAACACTGTACACATGTGGTTCATGGGCATGCATGCAGGCAGTATACCTATATACATAAAATCATAAATTAATAGTAATAAATTTTTAAAAAGAGAAGAACATGGGTCTGATGGTGGGTGCTTCAGATTTTATGGGTTCTCTGCCATGTGTTATTTTATCCTGCCTCCTGCCTTATTACATTATGCTTATAACCCTCTAAAAGTGTAGCATTTACCCTTGTTCATGAGCCATACAAAAGTGGGCTGTGGGCCAAGATTGGGTCATTTACTGTAGTTTTTAACAGCTCTGGTTTGGATTGGTAGCATATCCCAGCAAGAATAAGGTCAGTGTTTCAATTTAAATGGATATAAAGTCCCCTAAAGAAACAACGAGAAATAGTGAAGAAAAGGGAAATAAATAGCAAACAGGAAATAGGACAAGGCCCAAAGATAATCAGTGAAGAACAATGTTGAAAGAATACAGAGCCCACATAGGCAATGTTGGCATGGATGGGGATGGAGATGAAGGAACAGTAGCTGCGGGTGATTTTCTAAGCCGAGGCGCACAGTGGGCTGGAGTGCGTCTGTGCAGCCCAGAAACCATTCAGAGACCAGAATGCCCATCCCTAATTCAAGCCTTAACACCTCAGTAGGATAAAGAGGAGTATTAACTGGAAGACATCCATCGTGTCAAATGAGCAAGGTCCAGAAGCACTGGCTAATAGGAGAAGATTAAACATAGACAAATACTAACAGCTCATTAAGTAGCATTTTAACAGGACAAGTGACCCTGGTTCACAGATATTTCAAAAGTGCAAACACCATAAAAATTGTAAACACTCGCAGGACGGGGGGGGCTAAAATGAGTCTGGCTCAGAGCAGCGAGATGATCAGTGCCTGGAAAGGGGGCGGTGTAACTAACAAATGGTAGACTCGCATCTTGGCTCCGACATCTGCCAGTCTGAACTGGAAGGGAGAGGCAGAAAGCAAGCACCATGCTTGAGGGCCTGGTGTCAAGGCAAGGATCAAGACACCTGAGTTCCCGGAACAGTCTCAGGGATTGCAAAACCTTAGGCAATCCACAATCGCCTGTAACTTCAAGTTTCTCTTTTGTAAAATTATAATTGGCTTTCCTGTTCTCCCTGTTCCGTGACTTTTGTGGGAAGTTCATTACCCCACTTATCATTTGTGCCCATTTTACTTGAAAAGACAAATATTATCCAGGGCATGGATCACACACCCTGCAAGGTTATTGGCCCTAAGGTCAATAATAAGAAAAGCGTTCTAGAATCATAAAGACCTCTCAGATTCACATCACAGTATTTGGGAGAGGGGATCCTGAGAACATGCCCATTTTATACTAGGATAAACTGAGGCTGGCAGGGGGAGTTCGTTCTTCATCATCTAGTTCATCTGTATGAGAACAAGTACTAAAGGTGAGTATTCTAGACACCTGCTTCCGGTAGGAAGACTGGTGTAGTGATGAAGAGTCAGCCACGCTGACCCAAGAGTGACACCCAGAAGTTCTTCTGTTACATGTGGTTTCTACAATTCCAAAACAAAAGAGCCCATGCTCCCTTCCATCCTCCCCTGATACAGCTATGTCTATAAAAAGGCTAATGCCGACCATCCTTTCGTAACTCAAGAGCCCAACAGGACACCTGCTGTCACTGTGGCCGCCACAGCAAATTCAACCTTTAGAGGTAGCTGGAAAGCTTGCATGCTCTGTCTAGGTGTTAGGTGTGCCAGCTTCAAAAATGAACTTTCCAAGTTCCAGGTTTTGAAGAACAAGTTTCTCTGGTTTGGTGTGTCCCTAGAGGAGACACATGTACTTCCGTCTCCCTAGGACCAGGCCACTCTGCTCACTGATTCCTTCCTCATGGCTAACCCCAGAGGTCCTCTAGAAACCCACCACACAAAGCTAACCCTTCCCCAGGAGGGGGCACTGCTCAACCATAGGCTGCCTCATGCACCTGCTTCGCAGAGGCTGCACCCTCTGGCTCTAAATTGTTTCTTTCCCATTGGAAACTGGATTCGTTGGAAGTAGGACAGTACCCACCTGCCCTGGGCCCCTCCCTGCAGCTCCTAGTTATCCCTTTCCTGTCCCTCACAATCTATCCTAGTCCCTGTGATCCTCCGACTTCCCTCTCAGCTGGGGATCTTCCCTGGGCCTTCCTGACAGGGTCCCTTGGCACCCTCTACGATCCTACACACAAGCTTCCTGTGCTCTGAACTCCTCCCCAGCATTCCGGGACATTCCCACTCCCTTCTCTAGACCTATAAGCCCATCTTGGTCTTTCGTGGTTCAGTGAAACCATGGCATCTCTGTGCACCCGCTCATGCCACACAGTAGCCCTGGCCCCTTCAGTCTATGTCCCAGGACCCGCACATACCCATAGCCCGACAGCCATGACCACCACGAAGTAGATGATAATGACTGAGATGTCAGCTGCATTGCGAATGCGCTCATAGGACGGTATGGGTGAATCTGTGGTGGTGACCGCGGGGCTCAAGGTGCTAATGTCCATGGCGGTGGCGAGGAGTCCCTCTGGCTCACTGGCTCTCCGGGGCCGCTCACTCCTTATAATGCCTTTGAGTTAATGATCAGCCCCGAGGGAGGGGACCCGCGACAGAGGGGCTCGCGGGAGTAATGCTGGGCCCCTGTCGCTGCTGCACGCTGCACGCTGCACCGCACCGTAGTGAAGCAGCTCTCGGAGTGCCCAGTTGAAAGAGGACCCAGCAAAGCGGCAGGAGAAACTGCGCGGCAGGCGACCGCCCGCAGGTAAAGGCTGTTCTGTGAGCAGGGAGGGGCCTGCTGGGGGTGGTGCCGTCCTGGCACAAAAGTCCTTTGTACTCCCGCAGTGGGCACCCCGCGCAGTTGCCACACCTGGACTGGCACATCCTTCGTGGTGCAGAAAAGGAAGAGCTGCACAGAGGGCCCGAAACACCAGGAGGCAGCGGCGTACACTCTGTGACTCACCTGTGGCAGGTGCCTTTGAAAGAGACCCGGAGTTTCTGTGAGCATGACGTCTCCGTGTGAAAAATAAGTCCAGGACATTTCAGAGAACTCAGCCAAGTTTTGGTTTTCTGGAGAATATTCTCAGGAGGATGAGATTGCTGGGGCAAACTCAATACAAATCTCTTGGCCACCAGCAGCAAACTCACCCGTTCCTGACTTCACAGCCTGCGTTCCCCCGGAGCGGTGCAGTCTCCAATGGAAGGAGAAGAAGAAGAGAAAAAAAGAGGGGTCTCGCCAGAGACATTTCCTTGTCCTGTGTCTTCACCTAAATGATTCAACCCACCACTGATGGAAATACTTTTGTGCTGAATTTGTACAGGCTGTTTTCCTTGTGATTCCCTAGACAATATTGTATAACAGCTTTACATAGCTTGCACATGGTAGTCAGTGCTACACGTAATCCAGAGATGATTTAAAGCACGAGAGGACATACATGGGTTGTGTTCATGTATTATATAATTGTGCCTTTGTATGTAAAGGACTTGAATTTCAATATTGATGGGATCCTGGAACCAAGCCCCCTCAGACAATAAGGGACAATTTGCAATGTGCTTTGAAACCCTTTTAAAGTGTGAGAGATGTCTGGGTGTGGTAACACATCTCTGATCCCAGCACTCAGGAGACAGAGTCAAAGGGATTGTGATTGGCGACTAGGCTAAACATATGGTAAGACCCTGAATCAAAAGAATAAAGCATACAGACAAGAAGATGCCGGAGAATCTCTTTCCAAGATCTCATCAAACCCTGGACATTCGGACAAGTGTCTGAGCTACAAGCCTGGGCTCAGATCACACACAGTGAGCCAAGAGCTGCGCTGGCCCTGCAGCCCAGGCCAGGCCAGAGCATCCTGCAGAGGAAGGACTTCTAGAAACCAATTCCCAGGCTAGCTTTGCAGAAGAAGCATGGGGTAACACATCTGCAACATCCCTAGCTTACCTTCCTTGGCAGGGAGCAGAAGGAAAAATGCAAGAATTCACAGCTGGAAGCCAGGGGCCCGGCTGGTTCAAGCTGGTTCCTCTGCCAAAAGGCCTTAGGCACTCTCTCCTCTCTCTCAACCTGTTTTCTCTTCAGCCAAATTGCTAGACGTGCAGCAGCTGATCCCTAAGAAGACCCTAGTATCAATTCAGACTCCAGCCAGGCTCCTGAGTGCCTGGCTCTCACCCTACCCCTATTCACTGGAGACAAGCCCTGGACGTTTGCATATCAATGCCTGTCAGCCTCACTGTAGCCTCCACTCTATCCCCTGCTACACCTCTCAGGGATGAGATGTTCTACAGCTGGATGGTTATTTCTAAAACCAAGAAAGGGAAACACCGTCTTTGTTATAAAGGATCAGGCTCCTCCCTGGATGCCACCACCCTGCCCCCAACCCCCATGAGCCCACCAATGCCTAGCATTCAGGCACATTAAGTCAGAATTATGTCTTCTCCTGAACAAGAGAAGGAGCCCAGAACTTGCTACCTAACTTTGCAGGCACTTGTTTTCCTCGCTTACAAAATGGGGTCAATCATGTCTAAGGCAGATGATTCCGCGCATCAAAGGCATCTCACACCCAGTGAAATATACATGCAGTGCTCAAGAACAGGACTGACGTCATCACGGTCACCTTCATGGACTCTAAGATGAGGGGCTCTCAGGAATGCTCTTGCCCTCACAGAGCTGGAGGCGGGCATGGCCTAGGCACACATGGTTCTTTTGTTTTCACAGTGGCCATCCTTGTTTTCCCCTGTCGTGGGCACTAGGACTTGTAAGGTTAGGTAAATTGCCCCAAGCGTCTGCAGATGAAAATGACCAAACTGGTATTAGGTCGATGTACCTGTATTTATTTTAACCGTCACTGGAGAGAGGGACGGGGCGGGGACGCATCAATAAGTGATGATATTCAGGCCACCCCCAGGCCAGCAGCCCTCTCTCCCTCTGACGTTACTCCCATTGGCAGTTGATCCCAATGTCTATAGGTCTCAGACATTGAAGTGAGCCATTAATTACGAGAAAGACAAGTTAAATTAGGACAGGTCTTTCTAGGCATCACCTTCCAGCAAATATCTTGGTTTGCTGCAAACTCAGAGATTGAGGTAAGAAAAAATAAATAAATAAAAGAATGCATTAACACTCTGATCCTGGACAGCCCAGTTCTCTGGAAGTCACACACCCATGTAACTGGCCCTCAACTGGTCTCTACTCCGTCTGTGACATGAAATAGAGAAGCAAATGCCTAAAAGCCTGCAGGTCCTGATCCAGGAAAGCACATTTGCCACCCGGGAGACTGGACCCACACCCACCAACTGCCGTGAGGTGGGAACCAGGACAAAAGGAAAGTTTGAGATTAGGCTGGAGGGGCCTGGGGAGGGGGATAACTAACACTAAAGGATGCTTGGGAAAGCCAAATGGAAAGCTATTTTTATACGCTTCCTAAAACTTACTTTAGAGAACACTTACTTGGAATTCTCCTACTCAGAGGTGCAGTTCTTCTCCCAGATGCTATAGGCTATCAAACAAAATGCATGATGTCAAGTACAGGATGTCCCTGATCAAGTTATCGGTTGGGGTCCCAAAGACCCCAAAACCATGAAAAGAGTTGCCATTGCTCTTGGTTACCAAGACACCACACACTTTGTTCACAGGACGTGGGAAATCAAGCTGGTGCTGACCTGAGAACATCCTCCCCATGACTAGATCTCACAGTGCCAGGAGTGCTGTGAGGCTGCTGGGGGAGAAAAGCCATCAGGAACCCGGCCCAGATGTGCACCCTGTAAACTACAATAATGACCAGCCTGGAGAGATGCGCCCCCTGGCGCAATAATGGCCTGGACCTTATTGGGGTAACCAATAGCGTTCTCATTGGAATTAAGGTATATTCTGCAGGAGGGAACTCATGTCTGGGACTATAAACCTGGCAAAGACTCCTCCGGCTGGAGGTCATAGGTGCTGCTCCCATTTGCCGAAGGAATGAAGCACCACGCTGCCTTCTATTCTTGTCTTCCAGCACTGACCAGTGCAGTTCTCACCCCTCATGGCAGCAGCTTCTTTGTCCCACAGACGGCAGTTAGTTCAGAGACTCACACTTGTCAGAGTGAGAAAATCTGACTGAAGAGCTCAACCTCAGTGAGACAACCTTACACACACACACACACACACACACACACACACACACAGGCTCAGAGAATATTGTGGAAGAGGGGCCATAAAGATTGTAAGAGCAAAAGGTAAGGAAAAATTGACATGAGGTATTGTCTTCTGAACATGGTGGTGCAGTTGTAGCTGCCAGCATAAAATCAAGGCAGCCAACACTCCAGCATGAAGAATGGAAGGGGTTCACAAGACTCTGCCCCTAGCTAAGGACCTGTTGGCAGTTAATGGTTACCAAGAGAAAAGGAACAACTATGGTCTTTCTGAGTCCTCTTCCATATTCCCTGAGCTGTGCGCGTGTGCGTGTGTGTGTGTGTGTGTGTGTGTGTGTGTGTGTGAGGTATGTGTGTGAGGTATGTGTGTGCATATGTGTATGTGTGTTGGAGAAGGTTGTCCCATTTAGGCTAAGCACGCCGCAGCCACTCTCTCTGCACTGAGCAGAAAAGCCCATCTTCATCAGTGTGGCCCTGGCAGATTGCCCATGCTCCAGTGAGTGGCATCCTATGCCCATGTGCATAAAGCCTCTAATTGGCCTGAGTGGTTTTGAAAGAAAAATAAAGGAGATATGAAGTTGGGAGGCGAAGGAGAGTTCCAGGAGGAGTTCAGGGTGGAAGCAGGCAGTAGATATGATCTAAATAAATTATATTCATATGAGAAATACAAAAAAAATTAAAGAAAAAAAATAGACTAAAAACTCTCAGCCTCAGGCTACTGAGATGGCTCAGTGGGAAAAAGCACTTACCTCAAAATCCTTACAGCCTGCATTCTAGGTCCATATAAGTGGAAAAGGGAACTGACCCCACAAATTGTCCTCCAACTCAATGCTTGTGCCTTCACACGTATGACTGTGCACATATCATACACACAGAGATAAATAGATAGATGATAGACAGACAGGCAGGCAGGCAGACGGATAGATAGATAGATAGATAGATAGATAGATAGATAGATAGACAGACAGATGATAGACAGACAGGCAGACGGATGGATGGACAGACAGACAGAGAGAGAGACAGATAGGTAGGAAACACAAATAATAGTTAAAATACATAAAATAAAAACCTGGGCAATTTCACTTACATAAGACAGGCAATTTCACTTACAAGTTTCAGGGGTTGAGGAGGTATTACTAAGGTTTTTTTGTGCTTCAGAGGATCAAACACAGGGCCTGATACATAGCAGACGAGCACCCTATGGCCAAGCTACACATTTAACCCGAGATACTGTTTAATGGGCACTGAGTTTCTATTTTACAAAGTAAAACATGGAACTGTGTGGTGGTGGTGGCTGTACAGAACTATGAATATGACTGACTTTCTGAGCTGTAGATTCAAAGGACCAAGATGATACATTTTATTTTATATGTATTACATCATACTAAGATAATAAGTTTTAATGACATCCAGATGTATTAATATCATTAAGGAAAGCTCTCTAGGCAACTGGAAAATCTTTCCAGGTGAGTGTGGGTTAGGAAGTTATTCATTCATTCAGCAAACGCCAGGCAAACATTGTTTTAAGCGGTAGGGACACGGAGAGGACAGATTAGCAGCCCACAATCTTAGAGAATTTAAAACCTGTGCATGGGTATCTGGGGGGCATCCCTTGGAAATAATAAAATGTTTTGGAATTAGAGGTGGGGGTTACATAACATTTGGGTGTGCTAACGACCACCAAACTGTTCATTCCATAATGGTTAGTTTTACGCTGTGAGAATTTCGCTTCATCCCAATAAATAGTGCACAGGCAGGCATATTGCCTGAAGATAATTTTAAAAAGCTCTCCTACCTGGACCATTTCTCCCCAACTTAACAGGCTCTGTGTTTCTTGCATTTCATCCAGGTGTTCAACACACCACCTGGGCTGAAAGAAACAGAATTCATTTCCCCATCAAAAGAACCCTCTCCGCCACCTAGTAGCGAATCCCAGTAATCGTGCATGGAAAACTCTTTCCCAAACCCTTATTCATTTCCTGTGCCTGCTCAGTGTCAGCTGCTAGAAATACAAATGTGAATGGCATGCCCGCTCTGCCTGAGGTCAACCAAGACAAGCATGCATGTGAGCCCTGCATCTGGACGCTGTGCAGGGCCCTTCCTCTCCACCAGCCACTCTCGCAAACTTCTAGTCCCATTTTCAATCTCTTCCAAGGGGCTCCTCGCTTGCCTCCATCCTTAGCCTAAATGCTATCCAAGACACCCCTATTTTCAGTCAGGCAGTGGTGGTGCACACCTTTTATCCCAGCGCCTGAGATGCAGAAGCAGGTGGATCATGGTGAGTTCAAGCCAACCTGGTCTACAGAGTGAGTTCCAGGACAGCCATGACTGTTACACAGAGAAATCCTGTCTCAAACTGCCCCCCCCCAAAAAAAATCCCTATTTTCATCCTTCTTACATGTGTATCAATTTTTTATTTATGTTTATATAATTATACTTTAGTACCTATAATCTCTCTTAATGTATAAGCTTTTTGAGAATAATGCTAATGTCTCCTGACCCTCACTGTGCCCAGGACTGGGCCGACACATAGTAGGTCCTCAATAAACACTACTGAGTGGATAAATGACACAGATGACATAAACAGTTACAGTGTGACAGATGCTCTGGCTGTGAAGCAAGGCCGTCTGACTTGGTCCCTTTAAAGAGGGCAGTGACAAGAGCAGAAGGGACAACCAGCAAGGGTCAGCAGCAGTCCCTGCAGCAGCATGGTTGGAGGGCGGTGTGAGAGCACAGAAGGCGCGTTCCAGGACCGGAAGTACCTGTGGTCTGCAAGACTGGACATAACAGCTGGAGACATGGGCAGGCAGTGGATCACAGAGGATCTTCTGCAATATGTAAAGCATGCTGTAATCCATAAAGCTATAGGAAACCAATAAAGGCAGGTCCCTAACCTTCATCCATATCCCCTCAGAGGTGGGCTTCAGAAATCTATGTGGTCCCTAGAATCACATGCACACCGTGCTCAGGGAGAAAGGGTCCATGACCTTGGTCAGATTCTCAGACTGGCAAAGTAAGTTAAGAACCTCCCCTGGGGCTGGAGAGGGGCCCGGTGGTAAAGAGCATTGCCTGTTCTTCCAGAGGACCTGTGTGAGTCCAGCACCCACATGGCTGTTCACAACCATCTCAACTCCAGTCACAGGGGGCCTGACGCCCTCAAATGGCCTCTGCAGACACCAGGCATTCACTTGGTGCACACACATGCATGCAGACGAAACACCTGTATACAGAAAACAAAAATAAATAAATATATCTTTAAAAAAATATAAATGCTTATATACTATGGACGATAAAAGCAACATTTTACATCATGAACCATTTAAAAATAAAAATAAAAGAACCACCACCTATTCTGACTGCACACACTCAAACAATCCACCTCGCCCTGACCTTTCACGGTACTCACACAAAAGGTGAGCTTCCGTTTCTTGGTTTACTGCCTTTCTCTGCGCAAAGGGCAGCTCTGCTGGGCGGGCTTTGCCTTGCTTACTCTCCTCTGTCTCCAGTGTTAAATACACAAGGCCTTGACAGCTCTTAACATTCAACAAATATTTAATAACTCTATAAATCTTATTACAGCTCTCCTTTCACTGGAAATAAAGGTAGCGTAAGATTTGGCATCTGAACAATTTTTAGACGTAGGCTTCAATCGCATCACCGGGTTTGTAGTGCGCTACCCTCGCCACCACCTACCCCAGGCCTTTCTTTTTACAGCGCAGACTCTACCTCAACCCTGAGGCTGTTTCAGCTCTCTATACCCTTGCTTTTTGTTTGTTTGTTTGTTTGTTTGTTTATTTGTTTGTTTTTCGAGACAGGGTTTCTCTGTGGTTTTGGAGCCTGTCCTGGAACTAGCTCTTGTAGACCAGGCTGGTCTCAAACTCACAGAGATCCGCCTGCCTCTGCTTCCCAAGTGCTGGGATTAAAGGCATGCGCCACCACCGTCCGGCTACCCTTGCTTTTTCTACATTTTCCTGGGCACAGCTTTTTTTTTTCTTTTTTTTTTATTTTATTTTTTTAATTAATTTATTTATTTATTTATTAAGGATTTCTGCCTCCCCCCCTCATCCGCCTCCCATTTCCCTCCCCCTCCCCCGATCAAGTCACCCTCCCTCATCTGCTCGAAGAGCAATCAGGGTTCCCTGACCTGTGGGAAGCCCAAGAACCGCCCACCTCTATCCAGGTCTCCTAAGGTGAGCATCCAAACTGCCTAGGCTCCCCCAAAGCCAGCTTTTTCTACATTTTCCTGGGCACAGCTTTTTCTACATTTTCCTGGGCACAGTCCTCTCTACCGTGCGGACCCAGAATTCCCTGCGGCTCAAGTTCCTGGATTTCCATTGGGCCGATTCTTTCTCCTTTGGCTAGCGTTCTGGGTCTCCCACGTTTGATACTGAACGTGGTTTCACTCAGCTGGAGCCCCTCCCTTCCTTACCAGCATTATCACTTGGGGAAACCGCTCCTTCCTGATCAGCGGCACCCCAAGTCCAATGCACAGTCCTCTCTCTTATTGACTCACGCCAGTTGTGGCCATAAACTAACACAGAATTGCTCATCTCGGTAAATATTTTGAAACTCCCTGCAACTCCATGCAGCTGCCATCCTGACAACAATATTAAAGTGATACACTGCCCCGCCCTCCCTGCCCCATCTTCCTCGGCTGCCCCCGGCACCACCATCCTGCTTCTGACTGCGTGGATTTGACTGCTCTGAATACCTGTTGTAAACAGACTCTGCAGAATGTGCTGCTTTGTTTTTGGTTTGTTTTACTTAATACAGTGTTCCCCGGGCTCAGTCACACTGCAGTATCTGTCGGGACATTCTTCCTTTCTGAGGCTGGATAACATTTTTTGGATGTCTAGACCACATTTTGTTTATCCCCTCCTTCATTTATGGACACACAGTTAGTTGTCCTCGTTTTGTCATGTTGTGATTGCCTCTGCTATGAGCATGACTACATAAGCATTCTAATCTTTATATATAGATTAGTCTTTATATAGATAGATAGATTAGTCTTTATATATATAGATATATAGATTAGTCTTTATATAGATAGATAGATTAGTCTTTATATAGATAGATAGATAGATTAGTCTTTATATATATATACATAGATAGATTAGTCTTTATATACATAGATAGATTAGTCTTTATATATAGAGATAGATAGATTAGTCTTTATATATATATAGATAGATAGATAGATTAGTCTTTATATATATATATATAGAGATAGATAGATATAGATATAAATTAGTCACAGGGACTTAGCAGTAGAGGACACAGTATGTGTGAGGTACTGGGCTCAGTCCTCACCATCTAAAGAGGAAAAAGAGTGGAATGGCTGAGGAAATGAACAGATGTGTGACTGGACATGTAAACAATAGATAATAGATGGAAGGGTAGATGGCTATAGTGATGATATGGATGATGGCGGTGGGTCAATGGATGGATAGATGAATAAAAGACAATGAACAGAAAAATGAAAGCCTCTGAATTGAGAGTGGGGAAGGCTGCTCCCTATTTTAACTGTGACAGTTTCCACATGCATCAGATACTATTGTAGCAATGCAGTGCCATTGAATTACAGAGTTTCAAAATACTTACAGAGATGAGCAAGCCTGCATTAGCTCACAAGCTCACCAGGCGTGCACAGGTAAAGAACTGTTTGCCGGACTTTAAGATGCTGATGACTAAGGAGAATGGGGTTTCCCAAAACAATAACCTTGGGGAAGAAGGAAATGATTCCAGTTGAGTGAAACCATGTTTCATGTCAAATACGGAAGAACCAGAATATCAACCGAAGGACAGAAGCTGGATTAATCAGAATGCAAGATCTTGAGTCACAGACTGGCTGTAAGTGAATACAAATTGAAGAGTGTAGAGAGAGATTCTGAGCCTATCTAGCATGTACGAGGTCCTGATTTGATTCCTAGCACTGAGAAAGAGGTAAAGACAGACAGACAGGCAGACACACACACACGGGGGGGGGGGGGACACACTAGCTACTAGATTTGTCCATCTACAGTCTTCCTATTCATGGCACCTGTAGGGCCCAATGCCAATAGTAAAAGGAACAAAAGTTAAGAATTTCATTAATGTCAGGTGGTGGTGGTGGTGCTCACATTTAATCCCAGCACTTAGGAAGCAGAAGCCGGCAGCTCTCTATGAGTTTGAGATCAGCTGGGTCTACAAAGGTAGTTCCAGGGCAACCAGGGCTGCACAAGAGAAACCCTGTCTCAATAAATAAATAAATAAATAAATAAATGGGGTTGGAGAGATGACTCAGAGATTAAGAGCACTGACTGCTCTTCCAGAGGTCCTGGGTTCAATTTCCAGCAGCCACATTGTGACTCACAACCATCTGTAATGAGATCTAGGGCCCTCTTCTGGCTTGCAGGCATCCATGGAGGCAGAACACTGTATACATAATAAATAAATAAATAAATCTCCTAAGAAATAAATAAATTTTTTTAAAACTGCAAATTCAAAACAACAGCTTTGCACCTTTTAGGATGGCCAGTAGGTGATCAAACACTGAAAATATTAGATGCTGGGGAGGCTGTGGATAGACAAGACTCATTCATTGCTAGTAGGCTAGGCAGTGGTGGCACACACCTTTAATCCCAGCACTCCGGAGACAGAGGCAGATGGAGTTCAAGGCCAACTAGGTCTATAAGAGCTAGTTCTAGAATAAGTTCCAAAGCTACAGAGAAACTCTGTCTTGGAAAAAGGAAAAATAAAGAAATACAAAACGGGGGCCTAGAAAGATAAAGGAATACAAAATGGAGGCCCAGAGAGATGGTTCAATGGTTAAGAGCATTTGCTGCTTGTGCAGAGAGAGGACCAGGGTTCTGTTCCCAGCACCCACATGGTGGTTTGCTTGACCCATGACTCCAGTTCCAGGGGACCTGACAGCCTCTTCTGAGTTCTGGGCACACCAGTTAGTCATGTGGTACACAGACATGCATGCACACATGCAAAATACCCATGCACATAACTAAAGTAATCTTTTTTTTTTGGTTTATCGAGACAGGGTTTCTCTGTGGCTTTGGAGCCTGTCCTGGAACAAGCTCTTGTAGACCAGGCTGGTCTCAAACTCAAAAAAAAATTGGTTGACAGCTGCCTACGACTCTAGTTTTACGGTCTTTGGCCTTTGCAGGCTCCTGAACACATAGGGTGCACATAAACCCACACAGACACACATACATACACATGAATTAAAAATAAATAAACCCACCACTGAGCCATATCCCAGTCTCTTGCCAAGAGTACATGAGGCTCTGCGCTCCATCCCCAGAACTGGCAGAAAACAGGAAAAACTGCATATAGATGTTTATCACAGCTTTATTCATAACTGCCAAAAATGTGAAGTTACCCAATTGTTGTTGTTCTTCAGTAGGTGAATAAACGAGCAAACTGCAGTGCACTCATTCGATAGAGTGTGATTTGGAGGAGAGAAAGCAGAGGAATCTCATGTGTATATCACAGTTCATCAAAATGGCTCAGCGGGTAAGGGTGTTGCCCCCGTGGCTGACAGCCTGAGTTTGATCCTCAGCACTCACGTAGTGGAAGGAGGGAACCAGCTCCTCCAAAGCTGTCTTCTGACCTCCACACACGTACCAAAGCACATACACGCGCATACGCACGCACGCACACGCACACACACACACACACACACTGAGTAAATAAAAATGATATTTAGCCAGGCTTGGTATAGATGCTTTTTTTTCCTTTGGGTTTGTGTTTTGGTTTTTTGAAACAGGGTTCTCTTTATAGCAGCCTTGGCTGTGCTGGAACTCACTCTGTAGACCAGGCTGGCCTTGAACGCACAGAGATCCTTCTGCCTCTGCCTCCCAAGTATTGGGATTAAAGGTGTACACCACCACCACCTGGCATGGTGGTACATACTTATAATCACAACACTCCACTCGGGAGGCAGAGGCAGAAGGCTCTCTGAGAGTTTGAGGCCAGCCTGGTCAACAGAATGAATCCAGGGCAATCAAGCTACACAGAAAAACATTGTCTCAAAATCTTAATCAATTAATTAGTTAATTAATTAATGATAATTGCTAAGTGGGAAAACCCAATCTGAAAAGGTTATATTTGTGTGACACCTGGGGACAAAACAGGACTGGAGAGATGGCTCAGCAGGTAAGAACACTCTCTGCTCTTCCAAAGGTCCTGAGTTCTTCCCAGCAACCACATGGTGGCTCACAACCATCTGTAACGAGATTTGATGCCCCCTTGAGGAAGAGACCTGGTCAGTTGTCCTCATCAGCTTAGACCATGAGACACAATATGGACAAATTTTCAAATTTTAAAGACATTTTTAGGGAAAGCAAAGCTCCGAGGTCAACAGGAAGGTCTGTACTCACAGCTTGCAGTGGAAAGGAAGGGACATTGGATGCTGAGGACACTGAAATTAGACTCTATGATACTATAGCAACAGATACATAATAATAGATATATTATCAAATGCTTGTCAAACCCTCAGAATGTACTTCACAGATACGAGCCCTGATATAAACTATGGACTTTGGTTAATAACGAGGTTATCATCTGTGACGAGTGTTCTGATCCAGAGTGTGGGGCTGGGAGTGTTTGGGTCGGAGTTTCATAGGAACGCTCTGTACTTTCTACTCCATTTTACTGTGAGCCTAAAACCGCTTTTAATGAGATAATTGTGCATAAAGCCTTTGATCCAACAATTTGTCTCTAAAAATAAGTATATAACATGACATATAATTAATATAAGAACAAAATGATCTATATTTAAACGTATTTATTATGGGACAATTCTAAACTGAAAATGATGTGAAATGGCATAAATGTCCGTCCAGAAAGCACTAGCGTGTGTGTGTGCGTGCGTGTGTGTGTGCATATATGGCATGCCTACTCAATGGGATATTAATACATAGCTTTTTTATTTTTAAAGAAAGCCCAGGGGGCTGGAGAGATGGCTCAGTGGTTAGGAGCATTGCCTGCTCTTCCAAAGGTCCTGAGTTCAATTCCCGGCAACCACATGGTGGCTAACAACCATCTGTAATGAGGCCTGGTGCCCTCTTCTGGCCTGCAGACATATACACAGACAGAATATTGTATGCATAATAAATAAATATTTAAAAAAAAAAAAAGAAAGAAAGCCCAGCCCAGTGGTGGTAACACACACCTTTAATCCCAGCACGTGGAAGGCAGAGACAGGTGGATCTCTGAGTTCAAGGCCAGACTGGTCTAAGCGATGAGTTCCAGGACAGCCAGAACCAAAAGAAAAAAAGAAAGAAAGAAAGGAAGGAAGGAAAATAAAGAAAGCCCTCATGTGACAGGTACGGCAACCAAGAGCTGAAGAATTAGCTTCATTTGTAAGTTAATAACACACTATATACAAGCAAATATTTGAAAGCCGTCATAAATGCATGCCCATGTAGGCATATATATAGCAACATAAAACACAAGACCTAAGTCTGAGGTACAGAGACACTCCTTCTAGACTGACTTCATCTAGAGAATGGAGAACCCCAAAATGCTCCAAAGTGGAAAATGATAAAATCTCTAATCCTGGAGCAATTCTGTGGTTGAAGAGAGTCTGCTGTTCAGCCATCCAGCTTCAGTTACCTTGCATGGGTATGTGGAACAAGGGACTTCTCAGAAATACTGATAGAAGAAAGGAATTGGTCAAGATTGTGTTCAGAAAGAACAGAGAAGACAATTTAATATGGGCTTTAATGGGGCTGTAGTTCAACCACAAATGAAGGCCTCGTGGTCATTCCTGGAAGACTCCCCAAGGCATGTCTCTCTCCCAGGTTAAACCCTGACCCCCATTCATCCCAAGTCACGTTCCTCTGGCCTTCCACATCTTGAAAAAGAGGCTGGAGAGTCTCCTCGGGTGCAAAGTGTACTCTGAAGTCAGCTGTTCATGTGAAAGGGACGTGGTGCCGTGGGGCAAAGGCCTCTTTAACTACAATTGTCATTAATACTGTGATTGCCACCACACGGCACTGATTCCAGAAGACGGCTGTGCCTTCTGGACTGTGGAAAGCTACTTTCATTGGTGACCTTGACGGCCAGGTCCTTCGATCCTAAAGAAAGCCAATGGCGGTTTTAGAGTCACATGACTTCTAACAAAAATCGGCTCTTCACACTGAAAAAGGCTAAGAGTCTATGCCCACCTACTCATTCGACACTCGTGAAATCAAGGCCCAAAGAGCGAGGGTGGCTTCTCTAAGATCATTGCCTGGCTCTGAGCAAGTGATCTGTGTTCTGCGCATCTAAAAACATTGCCTCGAACATTGCTTCGAACATTACAATGTGAGGTTCAGTCTGTGTCTAACTTCCCGTGTCCATGGATTGGTAGGATTAATGTAGCAGAAATGACCATCCTACCAAAAGCCATCTACGAATTCAATCCTTCAAATTCCAACACAATTCTTCACAGAAATTGAAAGGACAACGTTCAGCTTCATATGGATACACAAAACACTCTGGATAGCTAAAGCACTCTTAAATGTTAAAGAACTTCTGGAGGTATCATCACTCCTGATCTCAAACTGTACTAAAGAACAACAGTAACGAAAAACCAGCATGATATTGGCACAGAAACAGACACGTTGATCAATTAAATAGAACCAGCCTCAGAGAAAAAGGTCCAAAGACCTGTGGACAGCTGGTTTTTGATAAGGAAGCCAGAAATACACGCTGGAAAAAGGCAGCATCTTCAACAGATGGCACTGTTCAAAGTGGACAGCTGCATGCAGGAGATGCAGAGAGAGCCGTCCCTGTCATCTTGTTCAGAGTGGACAGCTGCATGCAGGAGATGCAGAGAGAGCCGTCCCTGTCATCTTGTTCAGAGTGGACAGCTGCATGCAGGAGATGCAGAGAGAGCCGTCCCTGTCATCTTGTACAGTGTGGACAGCTGCATGCAGGAGAGGCAGAGAGAGCCGTCCCTGTCATCTTGTACAGTGTGGACAGCTGCATGCAGGAGATGCAGAGAGAGCTGTCCCTGTCATCTTGTTCAGAGTGGACAGCTGCATGCAGGAGATGCAGAGAGAGCCGTCCCTGTCATCTTGTTCAGAGTGGACAGCTGCATGCAGGAGATGCAGAGAGAGCCGTCCCTGTCATCTTGTTCAGAGTGGACAGCTGCATGCAGGAGATGCAGAGAGAGCCGTCCCTGTCATCTTGTACAGTGTGGACAGCTGCATGCAGGAGAGGCAGAGAGAGCCGTCCCTGTCATCTTGTACAGTGTGGACAGCTGCATGCAGGAGATGCAGAGAGAGCTGTCCCTGTCATCTTGTTCAGAGTGGACAGCTGCATGCAGGAGATGCAGAGAGAGCCGTCCCTGTCATCTTGTACAAAACTCAACTCCAGACCTCAACACGAGGTCAGATGCACTGAATCAGGTAGAAGAGAAAGTGAAGGACAGTCACTGGTACAGGAGACGACTTTCTGAACAGAACACTGATAGCACAGGCACTGAGGGCGACAATTAATAAATGGACCTCAGGAACCAGAAAAGCTCCTGTGGCAAAGGACACATCATTCAGACAAAGCAACAGGCTACAGAATGGGAAAATAATTTTGTCAAGTATATACCCAAGAGAGGGGTAATACCCAAAATATATTTTAAAAACTCAGAAAAATATATATTTTAAAAACTCAAGAAAAAAAAACATTGCTGAGTAGTGGTGGTGTGCGCCTTTAATCCTACCACTCAGGAAGCAGAGGCAGGTGGATCTCAGTGAGTTCAAGGCCAGCCTGGTCTACAGAGCAAGTTCCAAGACAGGCTCCAAAAGAATGCAGAGAAATCCTGTCTTGTGGGGGAAAAATTAAAAGCTTGGCACAAATTTAAACAGAATTCTCAGAAAAGGAAATTCAAATGGCTGAGAAATGTTTAAAGAAACGCTCAACATCCTTAGTCATCAGGGAAATGCAATTTAAAACTACTTGGAGGTTTATTTCCTCTTACATTGATCAGAATGTCCAAGATCAATAAAACAAGTGACGTCTCATTCAGCAAGAATGTAATCTTGGGGGCACACTCATCCACTACTTTTGGGAGTGTAAACTTGTACAAGCCACTATGGAAAGCAGTGTGATGGTTCATTACAAAAACAAGAATCAAAATCTACCTCAAAATCCAGTGATACCACTCTTGGGCATATACCCAAAAGCTGTTTCATCCTACCACAGAAACACTTGCTCAGCCATGTTTGTTGCTGCTCTATTCATAGTAGCCGGAAACTGGAAACAGCCCAGATGTCCATCGGAGGATGAATGGATGAGGAAAATATGATCCATTCACAGAGTGTAATATTTCTGAGCTCTTTTTTAAAAAGTGAAAGCAGGAAATTTGCAGGTAAATGGATAGAACTTGGAAAACATCATCTTGAGTGAGGTGACTCAGACCCAGAAAGACAAATAAGGTATATATTTGTTTATATGTGAATGCTAACTGTTAAATCATTGACAAGCAAGCTACGATAGATAGATAGATAGATAGATAGATAGATAGATAGATAGATAGATAGATAGATGATAGATATAGAGATATAAATATATAGATATAAACCTCTATATAACCACAGAGGTTAGGTAGAGAACAAGGGATAATCAGGGAGGGAGGGTCTCCCTTGGAAGGGGAAATAAAATAGTTATGGATGGATGATGGGGAGTACTGAAGTGGGAGAAGCAAAGGGAGGAGGAGGGAAAAGAGGGGCGAGGGAAGGGTTATCGGGAGGGACATTTAAAACTAAAGGCCATTTAAGGGATCACAGAAGCTTCCTATAACATAGACACCTATGAGGGCAGTCTAAACGAAATTATCAAACAATGGGGGAGGGAGCCCCAAGTGAACATCTCTTGTCACCAAACGAAGCTTTCAGTACCAAGAATAGGTTATGTGTAATTGAGTTCTTGGCCAAAGGGGTCCCATGGGAACCCCTAAACAATCCAGACTACTGCCAAAGTTATTAGTGGTTCTCTACAAACTGACCATAAGGCCCTCCTATTGCTGAAACAACAGTTGGGCAACTCATTGAGAGGGGGAAGTCAAGCTGGAGCCTACCTAGGGCCTTCCCCTAGTGTCTGCGGTACTGGAAGGCACTCTGCACACTACCAAAGAAGAAAGGTGAACACCAGCCAGCTACAAACCTTTGGATCTGCAGTGATGACCTACATGCAGGATGCACTGGTGCAATAGCGACATGAAGCTTTCAGGACTAACCAGCCAATATCTGATTGGAGTTCGGGCACACGCCAGGACAGGGAATTCCTCCCCCGCAATGCTCAGGTAGCCAAGAACTGAGACTAGATAGGTCAGGGACTAGGGGCAAACCAAATATTGCTGTTCTGCTAAAGGGCCATAGCAATAAAATGACTCCTAACGACGCTCTGCTCTGCTCACAGGTGTCTTTCTCAGCCGCCATCAGAGAAGCTTCCTCCTGCAGCAGCTGGGAACAAATACAGAGACCCATGCTGGACAATTAGCAGAGAGTGAGAGACCTTGGAACACTGAGTCCTAAAAGAGAGGTCTCCATCAGATCATTCCCCTCGAGGCTCAGGGAACTTGATACCAGAGTTCAGAGGCAGAAAGGGTGTAAGAACCAGAGGGGATGAAGGACACCAAGGAATCAAGGCCTTCTAGACACAAGGCTGGCACACACAGGAACTCACAAGCCTGAGGCAGCGCACACGACCTGCACAGGTCTGCAGCAGATGGCCCTGGAGCTGAAAGGAGGAGTGGACACACGCCCCCACCCCCACCCCAGAAGCTGTCTACAGCTGATAGCCACCTGCAAATGAACAATTAGCTTTCTCCAAGGGGGTCTCACTGGGGAAACAAACCACTCTTAAGGGCAGGGCCATGCCCAGCAGTGGATGCCAACACAGAATGAGCTCAGGGGCAAGTTTGGACAGTCTTGGTCTCACAATGTTGTGTTGGGGCATTAAAAAACAAACCTTACAGGTCTTTTGTTTATATATTATGGCTTCTGGTTTCATGTTATCGGATCTCCTATGCGTGCAAACATAGGGCCTCTGTATCTATATGCGTTTCTCCTGCTTTTTCTTTGACTCTTTTTCTTGTTCGGTTGTTTTGCTGTATTTCAATTTGGTTTTGGCTGGCAGTGGTGACGCTCACTTTTAATCTGAGCACTCAAGGCAGAGGCAGGAGGATCTCTGTGAGTTTGAGGCCAGCCTGGTCTACAGAACAAGCTCCAGGACAAGCTCCAAAACCACAGAGAAATCCTGACCAAAAAAAAAAAAAGAAAAAAAGAAAAGAAAAGAAAAAGAAAAAAAAGTTTCCCATTGTGCTGGTCAGACTGGCTTGTGAGAGAGGACAATTTGACAATATGTATCAAATCTGAAAAACGGTAACACCCTTTGACCAACAAATGATACCCTGGGAGTTTATGCTGTGGAAATAATCGGGGGAGTGTCATAGGGCTGTTTACCGCCATCACGCTTATGATAAGAACTCCTATCGGCCTGTGTCTAGAATTGAAATTAACTAAATAAACATAAACATATCAATATACTAGTGTAACATGTGATCATCAATAGGTCTCAGGAAGACAAATATCATATGTACTCACTCGTAAGTGGCTTTTAGACATAAAGCAAATAAAAAAAAGCAGCCTACAATTTAGAATCCCAGAGAACCAAGACAGCCATGAGGACCCTAAGAGAGACATTCATGGATCTTATATACATGGGAAGTAGAAAAGGACAAGATCATCTCCTGAGTAAATTGGGAGCATGGGGACCATGGGAGCGGGTAGGAGGGGAGAGGAGAGGAAGGGAGGGAAGCAGAAAAAAATGTACAGCTCAATAAAAACAATTTTAAAAAAAACAGCATAGATAAAAGAAAAATACATAGGTCTACAAAACAGTATGCATAGTACAACCCGATTTTGTAAATATCTAAGGCTCACTTCCAGATCGGACAATTATAACTATAAGCTAGATGCAGGTGAAATCATCTCTTTGGTTTGTCATCAGCATCTATCTAGGGTGAGGAGACATTTGTCCAAGATTGCCCAGGAAGGCTCACACACAACACTGGGTAAAGAGAAGACTCACACACAGCACTGGGTAAAGAGCCTCCACAGAAGAGCAGCAGGTGAGAAGACCCTGGTGGAAAAGCAGAGCTAGAAAGGTCAAAGGCAGACAGATCCCAGCTGTGTGACAACAGGCCTTGGGCAATACATAATCCAGCCGCAGGGATACTTCCAGTAATGTAGCATAAAGACAAGGACACTGGACTAGAGATCAGCATTCCCAGATCTTAAGCCTAAGTCGGTTGCTAACTTGCCTTTTTCTTTGAGTAAGTCACTTCGATTCCCTGGGACTCAGTGTCTTCATATGTCAAATGGAAGCAATAATCTCTATCCAGTCATCTTCAGTAAGGGTCAAAATAAGATGAATGTATGGGAAGGTTTTGTTTTGTTTTGTTTTGTTTTTCAAAACAAGGTTTTTCTGCGTAGCTTTGGGGCCTGTCATGGAACTTGCTCTATAAACCAGGCTGGTCTCGAATTCACAGAGATTTGCCTGCCTCTGCTTCCTGAGTGATGGGATTAAAGGCATGTGCCACTACCTCCTGAAAGTTCTTTAAAATGTGTAGTTCTCTTCAAGGGAGAAAAGAGTCACAGAAAGGCTGGGACAACTGGCCTCCTCCTGGTGACCTCTAGATCTCTCTTCATTTCTTGTATCCTGGCCCCTGAGTTCTTTCGCTGTTGCCGTTAGCAAGACCCATAACATGAGCCTCAGTTGCATAACGTGTCTAAGAAGTCAGTCTTGGAGAGAAACACTCAAAAAGAAAGGTATTAAACAAGGAAATCAATTGTCCTAAAAGTAAGAAGAGAAGGTAGCTTGGGTGTCCTGAAAACCACTGAGCTCCTTCCCAGGGGCAGCTTTCAGAAACCAAGGCGTATGAGAGGGGCTATCTTTGGAAATCCCTCACAAATGCCTACATGACCTGGAGGTGGCAGGAAGCTCTGTGGGCTTCTGACAATGTGGGAACAGGATGGAAGGGATATTAAAGCGGGTAACACCTGGACAAGGCCAGAGTGATGGAGGGAAGAGAGAAAGTACACAAAGTAGCCATGCAGGCGCAGGAAGAGGGCAGGTTAATTCCAGGACCCGCACCACATCCTTCCCTCCCTTAGACCAAGACAATGACCGCCTGAGATGGGTTAGAGAAATAGTGAAAGAGCTGTCACCAATCTGCCATTTGCTTTCTGCTGATGACTGAGGACATCAGTAAATACTTGATAAACATTATCTCCTATAGTCCCCACTGCACCCCTGGGCCAAAGGGGTAAGTCTTATTACATAATGACTTTGAACAAAGGCCCAGAAACCACGTGCTCATTCATCAGAAAGCTCATAATTCTGGAGATAGCCTAAGTCACCCCACGATACTCCAGTTCTTAGATAAGGAAGCCAAGCATTGGCCCGGGTCGTGCAGCTAATGAAAGCAGAACTAGAATTTGAACCATTGCTCTTAACAGCGTATTGGAAACATGTGCCCAGAGAGTGTGTCCTACCCAGCAAAGAAGGAACCTGTCCCCTGGAAGAAATTCAAAACCTTAGCTTGCAGGACAAGTTTCTCCCTGGCTCAGTGTCACCCTGAGAAGTCCTGACCACACTGTGTGTTTCTCAGGACCCATCTCTGCCATTATCATCCTTATCCCCTGGCCTGTGAGCCCCTTTCATCCTCCCAGGGCCCTGAGGTGTTGGGACTAATGAGTCCTGGCCTTCAGCTGCTCTTCCCTCCTAGAACCTTCTAATTAAAGTTACTAGAAGCTGTGCCTAGCTTAGAGGATCAGAGGATGGGATTTTCACCAGTTGGCCATTGACTGCAGTGTATTTAAGCCTACATGGTGCTAATAAACAGGGGCTTTGGTATCAGTGTTAAAAGGTCTGTGTGTCGGTCTGTCTCTGCGTCTGTATTCTCAACCTCCAGCCCCTTGCCCGAAGCTCACGAACTGGGGTCTAGCGCATAGAGCGCAGACGGGGAGGGGGGGGGGCCACGGTGCACAGCACCGAGGCAAACTCAGTCCCTCTGTTCACACTTCCTCTTGGCCAGAGCTAAGTGGTGATTGGAACCCAAAGTCTTGATGGCTGCAGGTAGATATTCTAGAGAACTCTTCTCAGGCCTCTTGGCCTATAATAAGAGCCTTATTACATAACGACCTTGGAACTATCAGAGGCCAAGGAACCACACACTCACTCCTCAGAAGGCTCATAATTCGGGAGATAACCCACGCCACTCCAGGACAGTTCCACCGGGAAAAACTGTTTAAGGAAGCAGGGTGTGTGGCCTGTCATCTGACTCCCAGGTCATCGTGTTACAGTAATTACAGCTCCTCAGCTACTTCAGAAAACCCCAGACCTAAGGCCCTTCCAAAGTCAGTTTCTACCCAGAGGAAGCAACTGGGCTCCCTTTCCGGGTTTGCGCAACTAGAAATTAAAGAATTGCCTGAATGTGAACCCTGAAAAAGCCAGAAGAGACACCACAGCTTGCTCCTTACAGTTTGTAAACAGAATGCTGAGGCCAGTGGGGCCGTGTAACTCAACTGGAGCCATAACTTAAGGCTCGGATCTTAATCCACATCTTGGTTCTTGCTCCTGCCTCACCTCTCCCCACTGTAGAACCCAGTGAATTTTCTTCTGAAATGTCTCTCCCAGGTTTTCCTCACTGCACCCCACCTGAGATGCTCCATACCCGCACCAGGCCACACATCCTTCCCTGAACTATCGCATCAGGCCTGTGGTCCCCCCCTTAGCCTTTCCTTCCTCAACTCCATCTCGTAGACTGCGCCATGTCACTCTCTGACCCCAAACTGCCAGGTGCTCTCCAGGTGCTCTCCAGGTGCTCTCCAGGTGCTCTCCACATCTACCAAACAAAACTCAGACCCCAGCCACGTTTCTCTGTCATCTGCCAGCCTGTCCCTGGCCTGGCGTTGCCTTCTGCCTGCTGTTTTATTGTCTGCACAGCAGCTGCACCAGAATCTACTGCTGTTTCAGTGACCGACTCTTCAATCACTGACCGGCTACTCAGGCCAAGGCTCCATGGAACTTCAGCGTCGCACCAGAGCTGCCTCTGCCTCTGCCTCTGCCTCTGCCTCTGCCTCTGCCTCTGCCTCTGCCTCTGCCTCTGCCTCTGCCTCTGCCTCTGCCTCTGCCTCTGCCTCTGCCTCTGCCTCTGCCTCTGCAGCTAAATGTAGTTTTTAACCAAGTCTCTATTGTCCTGTTTTACCAATAAAGACTCGGGAGTCAGACACTGGGGTGAAAACCTGCTAGCTCAGAGAGGCCAACTGATCTTCCTCTTCAGCTGGAGACCCAGCAAGAGAGAGTCTTTTCCAAAATCCCAAACCAAAAAAGATCGCCAAATCCAAATCCCTCCCTACTCCTCCTTCCTATGTGTGTCTCTATCTGTCTTCTGGACTCCCTCTAACTCTCTACGGCTACTTCCTGTCATTTAGTTGCTGACTCCGCCTCCTGATCCACAGTTTATTTAATTAAATAATGCAAAGTTGTTTAATTAATGCATAGTGTGATCAAATACCTTGCAACATCTGCCTCCTCCACATCCTCATATACCTTACGTCTAGGCCAACCAGCGTCTCCCTTTGCTTAGGCAGCTTTGGAGGGCCTCTCTGCCTACTGCCCCCTATGCCAGTTCTACCTGTCTGAATCCTCCCATCCAACAAGCTCTCTCATCTGAAAGCTTCCTTATACTCCATTCACAGCTCTGGACCCTCTCCCTCCCACCATCTTCCTGTGGCCTTATGATGGGCAGACCTACACTGAGCCTATGAATCTATACTTGCTTTCTCTCCTGTGGGATATGCATCTTCTCAAAACATACATAATAGATTTGTGTTTCTTTGCTACAGGTCTTTTTCACTGGTCCATTCATTCTTCCACTCATTGGTGTGTTACTGAACACAGCTTTAGAGTCCAATAGATCTAAGTCTCTGTCTGAGCTCTCTCTCTTGCCTTAAGATTCAGTTTTTCTCCTCTACAAAATAAGAATAACAATGCCTGTCTTACTGACACACTGCTGTGGCTAGAGATACCAGGGTGCACACAGAATGCAATGCCTGATGTTCGGTGTGTGCAATTAGGAGGGCAATATTAATGAACAAAGCTCATACTACATGCCTAGACCTGTGAAGAATATTTGGGATATAAGATAATAATAATGATAATAATAATAGTAGTGGTAGAAGTAGGTTCATGCCTCTAAAGACTTGAAGATTAGCAGGAGACAGACAGGAAAAGCTGAAAACACATTCACAGGGCACCCTGGAGCCCCCAGATGTCGCATCAGATGGAGACTCTGGGAGAACAGAGAGGGTGCTGTGAGCAGCATTTGAAAAGACCAGTGCTAATGACCTAGGAGAAGGGAAAATTGGGACAGACAGACAGACAGACAGAGGCACAGCCCAAGACGGCCAGAGACGCAGGTTGAAACGTCATGACATCCCACAAAAAGCAGGTGCTCAATAAATATTCTTCAGGAGAGAGGCAGTCAGGGCAGATGGGGAGCAGAGCCATGACTGGGACCTCAAGCAGAGCTAAGCCCACCCAGGCTATGGCCTCCGTAATCTGTGAGGTTGGTCCCAGCTCCAGGATTCTGAGACATGGAAAACAATACCGAGCTTTTGGATTGTTCATCATTCCTCCAGCTCAGTCAGAGAGACATGTTTCTGCCTGCTCAGTTCAGGAGGAGTCTGGCCTACAGAGGTCGGTCTCACCTTCTTCAGGTCACGCCTGTCTCTGAAGCCAGAAACTCTAATCGTCTTACCAGGAATGCCACACCCTCTCCCTGGGGACTTAAAACTCTGCTCCTTTTTCATCACTTTGTGTGGGACTGGTCCAAGAGGACTCTGATGACTTACCTGGCCTCTAATTCTTCCCACAGAACACCTTGCAAGAACAGGGAAAAACCACTGAACTCAAACAGAAACATAAGCCACGTCAATGGACGCACTTCTTTCCCAGTGAATGCAAACTTGAGTTGTCTGGTGAGAAACAGATCACACCTAGAAAGAATCAGTTAGGGGGTGGAGGGTGGTGGCTGGGAAGACAGCTCTGTCAGTAAAGTGCCTTGCCACACAAGCATGAGGAACTGGGCTGAACCCCTAGCACCCACACAAACACCTGGTGGCACGTGAGATCCCAGCACTGGGAAGGTGGAGACAAGCTGGGCCCAGGGTGGCTGATCAGCCAGTTTAGCCTGATCACAGCAGCGCTGCCTCCCAAAAATCTCCTCTGTGGTGCTTGCTCTTCTTGCCACCTCCAACTCTCGGCAGTCACTGACCTTTTCATGGCCAATGATGACAGCTGAGTGTTCTCTCTTCTCTCTCTCTCTCTCTCTCTCTCTCTCTCTCTCTCTCTCTCTCTCTCTCTCAACTGGGGTCAGAGTGGGTAGCTTTCTAGACATACTTTTTCCATTTAGCAATATGCATTTAACCTTCCTCTATGAACTTAAAGGTCTTAAGTGATTTGTTTATTTGTTGTGTATACAAAAATGCATGTATGTGTCACAACACGTGTGTGGAAGTCAGGAGTTGGTTCTTTTCCTCTACCATGTGGATCCTGGGGATTGAACTTGGATCGTCAGGCTTGCCAGCAAGCACCTTACCCCCCTGAACCCACTCTCTGAAGTCTCTTGAATTGACAGATCACTTATTTTATCCTGAAGTAGTATTAGTTTTATGGATCTATTAGTTTATCCGTTTGCCTACTAAAGGTGGCATGTTGATTCCTTCCAGCTTTTAGCAATTAAGAAGATAGCTACTATAGGCACTCGTGTGTCAGTTTTTCGAATCATTAAAACAAATACGTCATCACTTGGCTGCTAGGTGTCTCACTTTGTAAGAAGCTGCTGAACTGTCATCTAAAGCTACATCTAATGTAGCTCCACAGACCACCTTCCCCAGCGATCACAGGCTATTGCCAAAGCTATTGGTTACTCTCCACAGCCTGGTAGTAAGCCTCCATTGGTGACAATACCACTTTACTTATGCCATCAAACATGAAGAAATTGATCTGGTGCCCATCTAGAAGCTTCACCCCTATTGACTAAGCATTCATGGTGTTGGAAGGTACTCTGCATCCTACTGGAGGAGAACAATAACACAGAATCATTCTGTGACCTACAACAGCGACCTGCCTCCTGTGCTGGTGCAATAGTGGTATGAGTGTTAAGGAATAACCAACCACTTTTTAGAATTGGATTTAAGGCCCATGCCGTGAGACGGAACACATACCTGACACTGATAAAGCAACCACGAATTTAGGAATAGACATGCCATGAAATCAAGGATACAACTTTACTCTGCTAAAATAGAATAGCAATAAAATGACTCCTAGTAGCTTAATTGCTATATCCATAGATCAGCGCATCACTTGACTCTCACCAGAAAATCTTCTTCTTGTAGTATAAAGGAATTAATGCAGAGACCCCCCCAACTGGACGGTGTACAGAGAGTGAGAGACTTTGGAGCTCTCAACCCTACGAATGCCTTTATCAAACCCCTCTCCTCAAAGCTCGGGGATCTATGAGGAAGATAAGACAGAAAGATGGTAAGATCCAAAGGTAGCAAACAGAATCATCCAGACACATCAGGGATGATACACATAGGAACTCACAGAGATTATGGCAGCACACACAAGATCTACACAGGTTCAAACCACACAAAGTCTCAGTCCTGATAAAGGGAAGTGGTCACAAAGTCCCACCCCTAACCAAAACGCTATTATCAACTGATGCCTGCTGGGAAAGGAAAAACTAAGTTTCCCCCATGGAGTAGCACCAGCTCCATGTCCAGGAAGGATTGCACATTCCATGTTTGGGGGGGGGGGTTCATTTTGTTTTGTTTGGGTTTTTTTTTAATCTTCCAACAGTTTATTAGAAAGAATGTAGACATTTAAAAACATTCCTACCGTCATGAACATAAATTGAGGTTTTCCAATCAGAATATAAGCTGAAATCAAACAGGAAATAAAAAATCCAATAGTGTATTAACATTTTCCACTCATCTGTCATGCTTACAGAGCAAACACAAATCTGCTCTAAAATGCGCAGACCCTCAAGCAACAATGCACAGCTTGCTTTGTCCTCCATGCTAAGAGATGTAAGAGCTTAAGAACCAAATAATACCAACTGTATAGGCTTCAACAACCATCTAAGTTAGGGCATCCGCTAGTTTTAGCTAAAATACGCCTGAACACTGACAAGACATCTCATACAATAACGTAAAGTACATTTTTTTGAGGGAAAAAAAAACTTTGGTGGGTTTTTTGTCTTTGTTTTGGTTTTTATTTTTGTTCGGTTTGGGGTGTTGACTTCTCTGACTCATTGGTTGTGTGCCCTGGAACAAGCTGTGTCAGAAGGCTTCCAAATTCTAGTGTGTGCACATGCCTGTGAGCCTCCACGATTTTACACAGTCCCGGTCTCCAATGGGGGTGGGGAGGATGTAGAGTTTATCCCAGGCATCTAGTGAGTATAGTTGATAAACAAAAGCTAAAATTCTTGGTTTAGTCTTAGTTTCTGTTCTTCCAAATTTAGGTCATTTGAGGATAACTAGTGGATTTCCCCCCCATTTTTGGTTCTGTTTTTCTGTGTGTATGGTTGTTAGGGTTTGTAGTTGGGGGGTTGTTTTTTGGAGGGTTTTTTTTTTTTTGGCCTTTTTGGTTTTGAGTTTGTTTGTTTGTTGGCTGTGTATGAGTGTGTGTGTGCATGCGCGTGCGTGTATTCAGACTGAGTAATAAATGCCCTTGCGTGTACAGCCTAATCCTTGCAAGACTGTTGAGTTCCCAAGAGTACAGAGGTCAGTGTGGATGGATGCCCGGGAGGCGGGAGCTGCAGCTGAGTGAGTGTATACATGTGCATCTATGTGTATATAGAATACTTTTCCTCAGAACACTTGGTTGTCAATGAATGAATTCAAAGGTCATTTCTTATTATCTATCATAGTATCAAACAAGTTAATAAGTGGTTAGATAATTAAGTGTTCAAAGAGAAGAAAATGCTTTAGTTGAAGTCTCTTATCTGGCCCAAAGGTTGTAGATACTGAACAGCAATGTGCTGAGTGGCCAGAAATGGCTCGGTTTATGGGGTTCATGTGGACCAGGAGGCTGCTTCTGTCAAAAGGTCTCCTGTTGCTGTCTTCCCAGCAGAGCGGGGAACACTGGTCTGGCTGTGCCCTTAGTCTCCAGACACGCTTCCTACTGCCCTTTCAAAGAGGACCTCTATAGCTTCTGAGGGGGATAACCTAGGCTCTAAGAGGTGGGACCCCAGAATCACAGCCAGTATCTACAGCTAGTTCCCCTTATCACACTAGGATTCACGGCATGGCACAGGATGCAGTATGGCAAGTTAGGAGTGTAAGCGTTAACATCAGGTAAACCTAAGCCTAGCTCCCAGAGCCTCTGCCTACAACAGGCGAATGTGGCTCAGTCCCTTCTTTCTGAGCCTCTGCTTTCTCAACTAGGGATTATGGGGTTTTGTTTTGTTTTTAAATAAAATTCTTATCTCTCTAAATTATTATGAAAATTTGGCACTTACACTGAAAGCCAACTGTAGTGATATTTGCCTATAATGATACTAAGACAACAGGATCACAAATCTGAGGCTAGCCTGAAATATAATGAGACAGCCTCAAGAGAAAACATTGAGGGCTGGAAAAGTGGCCCATTTGACAGAGTGATTGATTTCTTAGTGTGCACAAAGTCCTGGGTTCAAGGTCCTGCACTGCATAAACCAGGTATGGCATTGCACAACTATGGTCCCGTAATTTTGAGGTGGGAAAGTGAAAAGAGGAGGCTCCAAAGTTCAAGGTTATCCTTGGCTATACAGGAAGTTAGAGGTGGTGTACATAAGACCCTGCTCCATCAAAAAAAAGTGCATTGGTTTTACATAACCTGGCAGGGTGGTGCTTGCTTGTAATCTCAGCAATCAGAAGGCAGAGGCAAATTTGATGGCAACCTGGACTACTGAGATCCAGGCCAGCCAGGAGTATACAAGGAGACCCTGTCAGAAAGAGGAAATGGAAGAAGGGAAGGAGGGAGTAAGAAAGAAAGGAGGGAGGGAGGAAGAAAGGGAGGGAGGGAAGGAGGGAGGGAGGGAGGGAGGGAGGGAGGGAAGGAGGAAGGAAGGAAGGAAGGAAGGAAGGAAGGAAGGAAGGAAGGAAGGAAGGGAAAGGGAAGGGAAGGGAAAGGAAAGGGAAGGAAGGAAAGAGGGCGGGAAGGAGGGAAAATGGGAAGGAGGGAGGAAGGAAAGGAAGGAAGGAAAGAGGAAGGGAGGGAGAGAGGGAAGGAGGGGAAAAGGGAGATATTGTCATAAAATCATTTAATAAATAATGACAATAGCTAACAGTTATTGAATACTTGCCTATGCCTGATACCTATACAGGCTTCATCCCATCTAAACATTCACAAATTATTAGTCCCTGTACAGATAAGAGACTATTTACCCAAGCTCACACAGCCAGTAAGAAGGGATTTGTGCCCAGGCGTTTCCACTACCATTAACAAAAATCATCACAAAGAAAGGATTCTCGAGGCTTGCTCCAACTGTGGAGGGTTTTTCTGCCTCTGAGCCTCTGTTCGCTGTGATGGGTACATATCTACTTTCCCCAGGCTTGCTACTGGATTTTAGCCACCACTTGCCTGTTTATTTGATGTTCATTGAGCAGTCCCTATATGCCAAGTCCTGTAACTGTCCTGGATTATACAAAACAGTCAAGGTCTCTGTCTTCGCTTTGCTGAGATATGAGAAGGGAGAGGAGCCAGGCACACAGAAACCACAGGAAGAGGAACAAAGCAGTCTTCCAGTGGGCATAAACTTGGCTGCCATAATGTAAGAAGGGACAGAGAGAGTGTGGCTGGACCAAAGAACAGGAAAGCAGATGGCCTGACATGGCTCCCTGGGACTCAAGCCTGTACCTCACATGCACCCCACACATGGCCCCCTCCCTCTTCTTCCACTGCACACCCAAACGCCCAGTGGCCACACTAAAGACTTAAAGACATCTTTTTCCTTATTTTCATGGGTTTGAATCCAATGCCTCATCTATGATGAGAAAGCCCTCCGTCACAGAGCACATGCCAACCCACCCAAACTGGCTTAGAGGCAAGATCATGCTAAATGCCCAACTGACTTCAAAACTGCTATGTAGTCTAAGATAGCCTTGAACTTGAGATCCTCCTGGCTTGGCCTCCCAAGAAGTTGGAATAGTAAGCCTGTACCTAGGAGAACACAAGATATCTTCTTGAATTTATCCTCTGTGAGACCGTGGTGCTGGCCTCTGTTTGAAACCTCTAGCCAACCATCCGTTAATGCCCTAACCATTCTCCCTACCACTTCACCTGCTGCCCAAGAGATCCTCTCACAGCCACTAATGGCGGTGTACACCTCTAATCCCAGAACTCGGGAAGCCAAGGCAGGAAGATCAAAAGTTCACAGTCTAACCGTAGCACCCTGAGGTCTCCAGATTTTACCGCAATTCCATCTTGTCACAGAGAGGGACAATACTCCAAAGTAAAAACTCATAGTTCCTTGTCAGTCTCAGAATAAGGCCCAGCATGTGGCATCCTTCATCATGAGGTCAGCAGCCACAATCTCAGTCTCTCTCTAATAGTCAAACATGACTCAGAGCGTCAGCCATGCTGAATTATTCCTTCACCCCCCGCTAGGAAGAGCACAAATTATTCCCACTAATAGATATAAATTCTAGAGGCTTCCGCCCTCCTAATTATAGTCCCTGATATCTGCAAGTCAGTGTTAACTGGTAAACTTCAGCACAGTAAGTTTTGAGCAGGTCAGGATTTCTGGAGGGGCAACAATCAGACCCAGGAACTCCACTGACAAGACACCTAAGACGGAAGCAGGACAGGCAAGTGCACTGAACTCCCTCCTCAGAGGTTAATTGCTGTTTATGTCTTTGTTTTGAGACACAGTTTCGTGTATCTCAAGCTGGCGTCAAACCTACATGGTCAACAGCACTCACCAACTAACTGCCAGCCCTCTCATGGCGTTTGCTATTCTTACACTGAGGGTTAGTTTGGTTGTTCTTGCTGTTTGTCAACTTGCTACAAGCTCCAGCTATCTGAGAAGGGAGGACTGCATTGAGAAATGCCTCCATAGAATTGGCCTGGGGCTGTAGAGATGGGTCACTAGTTAAGAGCACTGGCTGCTCTTGCAAAAGACCTGAGTTCTGTTCTCAGAACATACATAGTGACTCATAACCATCTGTAACTCCAGTTTCCAGGGAGCTAACACCCTCTTCTGACTTCCATGAGCATACATACAGGCAAAATACTTATAAACATAAAAAAAAGAAAGAAATGTTTTTAAAAATTGGCCTGTAAGCAAGCCTGCGGGGCATTTTGTTAATTAGTGAGTGTGGTCCTATCTCTGGGGGGAGTGATACCACCTTTGGGTAGGTGGCTCTGGACAGGATAAGAAAGCAGGCCAAGGCTGGGCAGTGATGGCACACGCTTTTAATCCCAGCACTCGGGAGGCAGAGGCAGGTGGATCTCTATTGAGTTCGAGGCCAGCCTGGTCTAAGCTAATTTCAGGACAGGCTCCAAAGCTACAGAGAAACCCTGTCTCAAAAAAACAAAAAGAAAAAAGAAAGCAGGCTGAGCAAACCATGAGGAGCAAGCCAGTAAGTAGCATTCTTCCATGGTCTCTGCTTCAGAGCCTGCCTCCATGTTCCTGTCCTGACTTCCCTCAGAGATGGATGGAGTGTGGTGATGGTCTCAGTGTTTATCACAGCTGTAAAATCCCAGCTAAGACAAGTATCCATTGCTGACAAGCGAACCTAAAGTTGTCTCTCTGTCTTATGGCCAGCAAGTTCCTCAAATGCGTTTCCATTTATTTGGTTATATGTCTGAGTCCCTCCCTGCAAGAGCAGGCTCTGTTAGCCCAACTCTGTCCTGTTGAGAGCAATGCTTACTACACAACAGGTACTCAGGGTATCGTAAGTGGATTGGTGGATGGAGGGATACAAGAATAGGTGTGTGGATGGATAAATGGGTGGGAAGTTAGTAAAGAAAGCACCAGAGAGAATCAGTGGGCTCGACAATCCCCAGCCTTAGTCTCATCAACACATATTTAGAGTTGACAAAACAACATGGAGGCCAAGAACTAACCAAAACTTTGTCTTAACGTCTAAGAAAGACAGAATGTCAGTGTTTAACAAAGTCCAGGGAGACAAGTGTTCTTGTGTAAGCTCCACCCCCAACCTCCGTCATATGTCAACAGAGCAGAAGAGGAAGCCAAGAGTCCTGCTCCTTAGTCCCGAAACTCACCCAGACCAGCAGCCACTCAAAGTCCAAAGATAAGGGAAGTACGGCCATTGCACATACTCCGAGAAATAGGCCCCTAAGGACAGACCAAGAAACAGCTCCACCCAAGCCTATCTTAGTAAGCTAGAGAGTTTGCTAAGGTTCCTCAGAGGACCCTGCTGGAAGGTCACTTACAGGAGCATGAATGACTCAAAGCCAGTTGCATTGCCCAGAAGCCCCCCTCGGCATGAGTGACAGCTCATAAGAGCTGCGTCCCTCAAGCTCCCAGACCAACTTGCAGACAGG